>NC_136949.1:3735210-3781960 GCF_949987615.1 Pollachius pollachius
CCCATTAGAGCCACGCCCCCAGGGAGTACAGGCCCGTTACAGAGCCTCCCCCCCCAGGGAGTACAGGCCCATTACAGAGCCTCCCCCCCAGGGAGGCCACGCCCCCCGAGAGGACACCCCCCGTTAGAGCCACGCCCCCGGAGAGGACACCGCCGTTAGAGCCACGCCCCCAGGAAGGACACGCCCATTAGAGCCTCGCCCCCAAGGAGGACACGCCCCAATATAGGTCCACGCCCCCCTAGAGAGGACATGTCCTGTTATAGAGCCACGCCCCCAGTGAGGTCACGCCCCTTTATGGAGCCACGTTCCCTTTTGGAGGACAAGCCGTGATAGAGCCACGGCCCATTACAGAGCCACGCCGCCAATGAGGACACGCCCCTTAATAGAGCCACGCCCCCTAGGGAGGATGTCAGAACACGAGTAGCTGCTGCAGATTGCAGCCAAAACCATCTCCAGTGACTGCATGCACGCATCCAAACATGAAACCTGGGACGAGCCATCGATGAGGTTCAGACAGCAGGTAAACACCTCCAGCTGTACCTCCGTCACCTGGGTGGATGAGGAGGACCTCCGTCCACACAGAGAGACGTCTCTTATCCCATACGTCCCCTCATGGACCTCACTAGGCTGTCATGAGGACCGGCCAATATGGACACAATTAGTCAAGATGATTTATCCTCAGTCTAAATCTCCCTCCCCCCCCTCGGCCCCGGAGACTAATCTTCACCAAAATAAGATTAGCAGAGTAATCGCCATGGCGACAGATGAACGGGGGGGGGTACAACAGGGGCGGGCACAGGGGAACTGTGACTTTCCTGAACAGACATGCTGGGAACTACAGGGAGCGACGGTCAGGATTCAGATCCATCACGCTCCACTGGATTTGGAACGTGATGTAACGTTCTAAACGTTTATTTTAAAAGGTGGGATGCATGCTGAAATGATCTGAGCAATGGTGGTTCATTTCACTTAACCTTGAAGTGAACTTATGATTTCAAAATGCCATTGGTATGAAATCTATGTTTATATAAGGTATGGTATAAGATTTAGATTTGTTTATATTTTCTCTCTGAACAATCTCAAAGATCATTTCAAGGACATAACTAAACAAACATTCTCCATAGCCTAGACTAAAGGGTCCAACTCAAAGACCATGAAGAATACTATAGAGTTATTGCCCATCCCTAATACAAGTGTACCAGCGGGTAGATGACACCAGTTGCTGTCTAACGAGCGAGGTGACAGATTCTCTGTCCACGTCCGTGCCTGCTGTGTGATGCATCTGTTCCATAGCTGTGTGTCAGGAACGCTGTGTGTAACGCATCTCACAGCTGATCTACACAAGCGTGCTCTGAGGAGGGTTATTTGTACGCATCTCAGTGTATATTTGTACATGTTTCTCTTTCTTTATATTTAAATTCGGTATGTATTGATGATGATGTTGTCAAAGTTTAACAAAGTTTAGTATAGCAACAGTCTTGAAGTCAAAATTCTATTTTTATTGTTTTTATATTGTGCAGTAGTTTGTATTCATATATTTAGTATCCTGCGTTTGTGCTTCCTGTTATGAAATGAAGCACTCACCAAACAAATCAGCCTTGCTTCCTTCCTGTCAGTTTCTATCAAAGAAAACCTAGGAACTGAGGAAACCGACAACAAGTGTATTTCTACAGTTGCAAACTACATAGTGTTGCTTTGAAACAACACTTCTTTAAAGTTTAATACTGGACTACTGGACGAGTTTATATTCACTGTTAATAGCTAATTCAACTATTACTGATTCCTGCCTAGAGCAACGTGATTGGTCGAAACAAATAGGAAGCAAAAGAAAATAAAACACACCGTTCAACGAGACATGGGCTAGACTGCCGACAATCTTCACTGCATTTGTAGTCTGATTTGTGAATACAAATGCAACAAGCCCCCCCTTACGCACTCATTGTATGTTGTACGTCCTGACACTTAAAACTAGTACTTAGCATCATGTAGCATCTTATCTTTGCTGGGTTAACCTAACAATTGTTAGTGCTTGGCACTTGGTTCTATGAACATCCTCACTCTACTGACAGCTATATAT
The DNA here is from genome assembly GCF_949987615.1 of Pollachius pollachius. Lineage (NCBI taxonomy): Eukaryota > Metazoa > Chordata > Actinopteri > Gadiformes > Gadidae > Pollachius > Pollachius pollachius. The sequence goes on from NC_136949.1 coordinate 3,737,288, forward strand.
GGTTTCTCTTTCTTCAGACAAATGTACTTATTGTAAGTCGCTTCATAAAAGCGTCTGCTAAATGCCCTCAAAGTAATGCAAAAAGAATGAACAACAGCACATTTGCAATCCAACTCTGCATTGGCTGCGTGAGTGCTGCCCCCTGCTGTACCTGCAGGATGTTGCACTGCTGGATGGTGGTGTGCTGCAGCTGGCTGGCCTCGTGCTGCAGGCTCTGGGCAGTGCGGCAGATGGGCAGGCTGGCCACTACCTCCTCCGGCAGCCGGAGGGCGCTCTGGCACTGCTGCACCGTGGTCACCTGCTGCTTGAAGCCCTCCATCTCCACCAGCAGACGCTGGGGACGGGATGCATGAAGACGTGAGGGGAGAGAACCACACACCTATGTGTGGTTCTCTCAACAACAACCATACACACAACACGGAGACGGGAGGGGTGGTGTGTTTGCATGTGTGTACAGTGCGAAATGTGACTTTTCTTTATCTGTATCAGAGAGTGTGTGTGTGTAACTTTGTCCGTATGTGTAGCTGTGTCTGAATGTATGTTTGTGTTGATGTTTTGTGTGTGTGTGTGTGTGTGTGTGTGTGTCTGTGTGTGTGTGTGTGTGTCTGTATGTGTGTGTGTGTGTGTGTGACTTTGTCTGTATGTGAGTGTGTGTGTCTGTGTTTGTGTGAAACTTTGTCTTTGTGTTCTTATTGTGAATGTGTATGTATAGCCGTGTCTGAATGTGTGTAATGTCTGTCAAGTGTTTGTGCAGATGTGTGTCTTTGTGTGTGTGTGTGTGTGTGTGTGTGTGTGTGTGTGTGTGTGTGTGCGTGCGTTTGTGTGTGCGTTTTTGTGTGTGATTCTGTATGTGCACATGCGTGCCGTGCACGGGGTGCGTGTAGATTTGGAGTGTGTGTGTGTGTGTGCGTCTACCTGTCTGTGTGTGAGCTGTTCTCGGAGGCTAAGTCGGTTGAGGTCCGGCGAGGCCAGGGTGGTCTGGACCTGTTCCAGAGTGGCGTGGAGGCTCTTCACCTCCGCCTCCAGGCGCATCATATCCTGTCAGGGACAGGAAGTCAGACGCCCACGCTGAGTATAATAGGAGGTATGTTTCTCCAGGTGACTGCCCTGGACTCTGTTAAGTGGCTGGGGTTTCGGATATTGCTACTGAATGGATGCTGTTTTTATTAATACTTCTAATAAAAAAGGTTTCGAAAGCATTTCACCAAATACATATTAAAAAGTCAACTCGAAGTAAGTAAGTAAGCTTTTACTTTAAGCAAGATTATTTATAGAAGGTATACCTATACCTATTTTCTGCTAATTATTCTTGTACTTTTTAGGAAATTATCTATTCAAAGCCTTTATTTGGATGTAATATGTCTTCTTGGTCTCAGTTGGTACATAACAAACTAAAAAGATAATGGCATAATTAGGAAAGGAATATTAGAAGGAGGCAACGCAGTCAGAATTTGACATTCCTCTTTAAACGTCACCGAAAAAACAAGTTAAACAAGATCAAACCAATCCCTTCTGACATTACAATTAGGCTTTAATGCGTTACTTCATGGTAAAACGCTTTGTTACCAAATGGCCGCCGACTTGATTAGATAAACGGTTTTCTGCCACCGAGCCTAAACACGTCGCTAGGGAAACACATATCTTGGGTTCGCCACAAGGGGGCACTCTAGTCACACACAAGTTGTAAGATCATTTCGACTTTTTTACTACATTAACTACCTCGCAGACCTTGCAGAAGAATACATACTGTATATTATTTCAATATTATTCAAATTATATGTTAATCTTAATGTTATTTGCCAAGCGAGAAGAGAATGCAGTAGGCTACATTTATAAATAAATACTATTCCGATAAACGATTGCGCTGAAGTCTGTTGAAGCACACCATTACACTATTATGAACAGCTTATCAATGAGCGTTATTATAGGGCTTGCACATCAGAATGCAGCGTGGGATGTTTTGTTTGTTTTCTACTCCGCCATCTTACTCAAGAGAGTTGCACTAATAAGAAATCCTAAACTAACGTTAATATACCGTAACCTGTGCTTCTGAAAACTTTGTTTTGCCGCATCTCCCAACAACAAGGTCTCCCATTAATGACAAATTATCATAAATGTATGACCCAAAAGAACACAATAACGGAAAAAAACAACTCTCCCAAAATGGCGGCGGTCCTCGCGCCGTGACATCGCGCGTGTGTGTGTGTGTGTGTTTGTGTGTGATGTCTTTATCATTTCCTTTGTTATTAAGAAACATGTTCTTAATATGTCGTTATTGTTCTTTGTTGTTAAGGACCCCCTTGGGGTGGGTTAATCTAGAGGGGGTTGTTCCTAATAAAGACGTTTGGACCATCAAGGCGGCCGCGCCCCCAGCGAGGTGCGCCGCCCCTCACCTTGGCGGCGTCCTGCAGGCTCTGGAGCCGCGTCCTGGCGTGCTGCTGCAGCTCCTCCGCCCTCCGGCTCAGGTGGTTCACCTGCTGGCTCCACCCCCTGGTGCGCACCACCTGTCCCAGCTGCCCCTCCCTCTCCGCCATGGCCTCCAGGTCGCCGTGGAGACCGCGGCACTCCCGCAGCAGGGCCTGTTGCCATGACGGCGGCGAGCGAGTCACAAAGTCAGGGCCCGGCACGGAACCTTGAGGACGGAGGGGCTAGGGGCCTATTGTACTGGGGTGGGGGGGGGGGGGGTGGGGGGCGATTAGGCTAATTAAGGCGCGCCGTCGGGGATAATAGCAGCTTCTCCGGGAGACTGATTATCCGCCGGCGTCGCAGGAAGTAGACCGGCGCGGCATTTACACGGAGACCTAGCCGGGAAACAATTAAGCCGGATGCCAATTTGCCTACCAGAGGATTGCCGAGCGAAAGAAAAAGCTAAGACAATAGAGGAACGACAATGGGCTGATTACAATTTACAAGGAGGCTGCATGGATTAGTGGGAGAGCAACGCACGGCAGGGGGGTGGGGCAGGGTGGGGTGAGGGCGGGGAGACACTCGCGCTGGGTGCGTCCCGTATCGCACGCTGTGCACCACAAACCCAATATCGGCCCTATTGTTCCACGTACTTTTGGTTAAGTACGGTAGTATGCATCTTTTCAGACACACTTCTCAGCCTGTTATTATCTCTCCACTCCCTGAGAGACTCCTTATTGGTTGTCGTCAACACTGCATTGCATTGTGGGATATATGCGCTGGCGTCCTTTGCTTTCGTACTGTAGTATTTCCCCATAGTATAGGGAATAGTTTGCACTTCCCGTAATTTCGGTTTTATACCAACGTGTAGGACATAGTAAAACAATCAGACCAACTTTGTTAAGCACACTAAATAACATTTGAGGGCGGAGTCTCACCTGGTGGGCTCTGATTTGCTCCTGCAGCTGAGAGGCGGAGCTCCAGATGATGTTGCCGGTAACCAGGGCCTCGGCCTTCTCCGTCCATCCCATAATGAACGACCTCATCCCCTTGTACTCCTCATACTGCCTCTCAGCCTACTCACCACAGAGAGAGAGAGAGATGACATCATTGACCACAAAACATGAGCTGGAAAGTACACAAAATACAAAACAGAGTACCTCCAAATGGCTTCATGAAATGAAGGATGCAGATTAGAAACTATTAAAACGGTGATTAATTATCCGCAAATCATTGGCCTTGATTAAAGTCGTGAACTTTAAAGAACCTCAAATCCAGCTGAGTTGAATGCGACCAAAATATGTTCATGTTCGTCTCTACTCCACCAACAGCGATATATATTGCTGTTTCTCCTTCTTCTGACAAATGTACTAATTCTAAGTCACTTGGGACAAAACCCTAAATTTAACTGCGGCCACTGTCTACAATTTGCTCATGCACTACGGCACACTTTCTTGGATTTGCACCATCCCGTTTAATTTTATTTATTTTAACTTAAATTTATCATTTCATCTAGTTGTTGCACTTCTATTTATCTTGTAAATTGTATATTCTATATTATTATTTCAGCTTTTTTTTCTATTTTATTGGTATATTGTACATTGCATATTTTTTACATTTCTCCCTTGGCCTTCAGTCTGCGGAAAACAAAGGAAGAATTTCATTGGATGACTGAGAACATGTTTCTTATGGTGCGCATGACGACAAACACTTTGAATGGAATTGAATTGAATGTTCAGCTCAAACCCCTATTCAGAATCGACCCTCTGCGATCTCACACCACTGTCAGACCTTTTGGACTCAGAGTGTCTTCGTGTGTGTGTGTGTGTGTGTGTGTGTACGTTGGAAGGTATGGATGGATGACTGCAGGTGGACCGCAGAGGGAGCCGCCCACCTCCTTCAGCCTGCTGGCCCGGTGCTGGGCCTGCAGGGCGGTGAGCCTCTGGGTTTCCCCCAGCCGGGCCAGGCTGTCCCCCAGCTGTCTGCACAGCAGGGGGTTCTGCTCCCCGAACTCCTGCACCGCCACGCCCAGCTCGGCCAGGGAACAGCCACAGCCCTCGCACTCCTCACACAGACACTGGGGGGAGGAGAGAGGGGGGGAGAGAGGGAGGGGAGGGGGAAGAGAGGGGAGGGAGGAGGGGAGAGGGGGGAGAGGGGGGAGGGGGAGGAGAGAGCGGGGGAGAGAGGAGGGAGGGAGAAGAGTGGGGAGGGAGGAGGGGAGAGGGGGGAGAGGGGGAGAGAGGGGGGGAGGGGGGAGAGGGGAGAGGGGGGAGAGGGGGAGAGAGGGGGGGAGAGAGGGGGGAGAGGAGAGGGAGGGGAGAGGGGGGAAGAGAGGGGAGGGAGGGGGACGAGAGGGGGGAGGGGGAAGAGAGGGGAGGGAGGAGGGGAGAGGGGGGAGAGCGGGGGAGGGGGGAGAGAGGGGAGGGAGGGGGAGGAGAGAGGGGGAGAGAGAAGGGAGAGAGGGGAGAGGGGGAGAGGGGGAGGAGAGAGGGAGAGAGAGGGGGGAGAGAGGGGGAGAGAGGGGGGAGAGAGGGGGAGAGAGGGGAGGGAGGATGGGGGAGAGGGAGGAGGAGGTGGGGGAGGGAGGAGAGGGAGAGAGGATGGGGGAGAGGGGAGGGGAGGGAGGAGGAGGTGGGGGAGGGAGGAGGGGGGGTGGGGATGGGGGGGAGGAGGGAGAGGGGGAGGGGAGAGGGGGAGAGAGGGGAGGAGGTGGGGGAGGAGGGAGAAGGGGGAGGAGGGAGGGGAGGAGAGGAGATAGGGGAGGAGAAAGAGGAGGGGAGGAGGGAGAGGGGGATGAGGGGGGAGAGAGAGGGAGGGAGAAGTAAGTAGAGCATAGGGGAGGAGATTGGGTGGGGGGGAGAGGAGTGGTGCAGAAACAGGTGGAGGTGGATGAGGCAAAGGGAGGATGAGTGGTGATTGAGAGGAGCAGAGGAGAGGTGGAGGTGGAGGGAAGGAGAGGCGAGGAGAGGAGAGTAGAGGAGGGGAGAGGAGATGAAAGGAGAAGGAGAGGAGACGAAAGAAACGTGTTAAAGCGTTCAGGGATCAAAGCCAAAGGGAAGAGGAAGAGTGTTTTGGCGGACACTGCAGACGCCTCGTCCCGGTTGTACATCCAGTTCAGGCTAAAGATGCGTTGCGCTGGTTTGTTTTCAAACCAGCGCTACGCAGACTTCAGGGACTGGGAGGGGTGGAAAGAAGGGGAGCAGAAGAAAGGGGGGCGAGAACCCCATCTGTACTTCTGGAGCACACAAGTGGGGCAGCCTGATGGAGGATCACAGCTCACACACGCACACACGCACGCACACACACACACGCACACTGTCTCTCTCTTCCTCTTTCCCTCATTAACCCTAACATCTGCAAAACAAATGGCCGGTATAATGAGGGCTAATCGCGTGGTAATTAGTGCGCGTGTCTGCCTGATTACTTTGGTTTCCTCCCTGGCCTGCTCCAGGTCCGACGGCTTGTCTTCCAGCTTCCTGGAGACGCTCCTCAGCCGGTCCTCCATGTCCTTCAGCCGGGCGCCGAAGTCCTCCTTCACGTCGCGGGTCTGCTGCACCTCCCGCTCCCGCGCCTGCACCTGGAGAGAGGAGGCGGCAGCATCAGCACCAGCCAGCCTCATCATCGTCACTCTCATCAGCACCAGCCAGCCTCATCATCGTCACTCTCATCAGCACCAGCCAGCCTCATCATCGTCACTCTCATCAGCACCAGCCCGCCTCATCATCGTCACTCTCATCAGCACCAGCATCATCATCACTATCATCATCATCATCATCATCGTCATCGTCATCATCATCGTCATCATCATCATCATCGTCATCATCATCGTTATCACTATCATTATCATCTTCATCATCCTCATCAGCATCATCATCCTCATCGACATTATTGTACGAAGTTAATTCGATTATGTTAACGGCAAGTATAATGTAATAACACATCCTAATGGAATATAATTTATTCATATTTTGCCTTGAACAAACAAGTTAATATACGAATGTAGGTCTCTAAACTGATCTGCTGAAGGCACTTTTAAAATAGAACATGGAGGTCAGTGAGGTGGGGATTCAAAGCGTGCACACTAGTGTAAGTCCTCACACCGTTCTGCTGTTCATAATCACACATTAATATCCTGATGCTGCACTAAAACACAAACACTGCTGTGATCAGCACATCTGTTCTGGGAGGATCCATCCTGCCTCCCCAAGACCCTAACTGGGACTTCCTACACCTAGGAAGGAGCCCCATCGGCTACCTTTACTGTCAATGTAATCCTTTAAAAAAAAAATTGTGTATATTTTATTATCGTTTACTTTACAGTGTAAAGTACTAGCACTGGGCAACTTTATTATTTATACTGTTTAGACAGTTTGCTCTGTTTGTTCAGTTGGTTTTGTTTGTTCTGTTTGTTTTGTTTGTCCTTACTTTGGCGTTTACTACAGCATCTATTTTTGTTTTCCTTCGCACTACATTAGTGTTTATTGTATTTTAATACATCCTGTGTCTTCCACTGCTGCCGTGCTGTAACACATGAACTCCCACTCCGAGGGATTAATGACGTTTGATCGATTTCCGTTGATTTATTTATTTGTGATTTGATCCCCATGCACCTAGGCCACACCGTGGACCCCAGGACGGGGACTGTTGGCTGGCTGTTGGAGGGCGTGGTGGGGGGGTTACCTGGTCCTCAGCGGAGCCTAGGGCCAGGGCCACCTCAGCCAGCTGCATGCTGAGCTCCGAGGGCAGGCCGGCCGGCAGGTCCTGGTACTTTGAGTGCTGCAGCTCCGCCATGCGCTCCACGCTCTGCCGCCTCGAGATGACCTCGCCGTGGGCAGTCTGACACACACACACACACACACAGGCACGCACACACACACACATGTATACACACATGCAGGCAGGCACGCACACACACAAAAACATATATACACACACACACACACACACACACATATATACACACACACACACACACACACAGGCACGCACACGCACACACACACACACACACAGGCACGCACACACACACACGTATACACACATGCAGGCAGGCACGCACACAGACACACATATACATATATAAACACACACACGCACACACACACACACATACCCACACACACCCAAACACACATACATATACACAAAAACACACACACACATACACACACACGCACACACACACACACACACACACACAGGGGAAGCTGTCATTGACTGTGGTCCATAATGATGGATGCAGTGATGAACAGGGTTTAAAACAGGCTGGATGTTGTTCTTTTTTGCTACCTAGCGACAGACAGAATCCACAGCAATGCCCAAAGCAGGTCACACTAACGGCCTGTCATTAGCCGGGGCACACACATGAGCACGACGACATTCAGGAGGGCGACGATGACATTGTCAGCGATTCGTGAGGTGACTACCAGCTTGCACGTTTGATCAAGGACACTCCAACACTTATGAAATGCTAAATTGGACACCAATCTTCGACATCAATCTCCCGAATTGTGTTCGCGTATGCAGGGATGCGTGTGTGTATGCGTGCGCGTATGCATGTGTGGCTGCGTCCGTGTGTGCTTGCATGTGTGTGTGCATGTGTGAGTAAGAGAGAGAGAGAGAGAGAGAGAGAGTGTGTGTGTTTGTGTGTGTGTGTGTGTGTGTGTGTGTGAACGGGTGAGTCTGTTGGAAACAGGTGTGTGTGTGTTTGTAAACAGTTGTGTGTGTGTCTGTGCATGTAAACAGGTATGTGCGTGTTTGTTTAAGCATGTTTGTGTGTGTGTGTGTGTGTGTGTGTGTGTATGTGCGTGTGTGTGCGTGTAAACAGGTATGTGCGTGTTTGTTTAAGCATGTTTGCGTGTGTGTGTGTTTGTACACATGTGTGTTTGTGTGTGTGTGTGTGTACACATGTGTGTTTGTGTGTGTGTGTACACGTGTGTGTGTGTGTGTGTGTGTGTGTGTGTACACGTGTGTGTGTGTGTGTGTGTGTGTGTGTGTGCGTGTGCGCGTGTGTGTGTGTGTGTGTGTACACGTGTGTGTGTGTATGTGTGTGCGTACACATGTCTGTGTGTGTGTGTGTGTACACGTGTGTGTGTGAGTGTGTGTGTGTGTGTGTACACGTGTGTGTGTGTGTGTGTATGTACACGTGTGTGTGTGTGTGTGTGTGTGTGTACCCATGTGTGTGTGTGTGAGTGTGTGTGTGAGTGTGTGTGTGTACCCATGTGTGTGTGTGTGAGTGTGTGTGTGTGTGTGTGTGTGTGTACCCATTGTGTGTGTGTGTGTGTGTGTGTGTGTGTGTGTGTGTGTGTGTGTGTGTGTGCGTGCCCCCCCCCCCCCCCTCCCACCTCCAGCTCCTGCAGCAGTGAGTCCAGGTCTGCCGTGGGGCTCAGCAGGAGGCCTCTGGTGTCCTGGATCCAGCCCTTCACCAGGCCCAGCTCCTTCTCCACCTCCTCCCGCTCACGCAGCTCCTGCTGCACCTGGCCTCTGCTGCTGCGCACCTGCACCCCCAGGCTGGGGTCACACACCAGGGGTCAGGGGTCAGGGGTCACGAGGGGATGGAGCACCCCTCCGTGCTCGGACTCGACGCCCGTCGGTGAAAACATGGACTAAACCGGCTCGGGCCGGCTGGGCAGGGCCGGCACTCGGCACAGGCGACCTAGACCATCGCCCAGGGCGGCCGATGCGTTGGGGGCGCCCTCTGGTGGCCGCCTTAATTAGTCAATTAAAATGTTGAAACAAAAGGAGAAGGGAAGGGGGGCGCGGGAGCAATCGCTAGGGCGCAGCGAAACCGTCACCGTAGTACGCAGGACAACGCGACGAGGAAGACCTGTCCAGGGCGCAAGTTAAGGTCGAGTCGCCTAGGGCGCCGAAACGGTCAGCGCCGGCTCTGAGGCTAAGAGTCGGGACCTTCCCCCCACTTGATGTGTGCTTGGACGTCGGTGCACTTAATGGACGCACTTTTGTACGCTGCACGTCCTGCCGCTTAAAAATAGTACACAGCGTCGCGTAGCGTCTTATCCTGGCTATCTCTGTTGTGTACGGGGAATGGGTTAACCTAGCGATGGTTAGTGCCTGGCGCTTGGTTCTATTAACATCCTTACTGTACCGTATTCATTTACACCGTTGTGTAAATGAATTGTTCAATATAAATCGAGGAATCCCTTTCAAGCAGCAGTACTATAATGAAGACATTCCCACACGCAAGTAGCATTTTCATGACCTGTCCTGTCCTGTACAGAACCGTCCATCGTTCGAACCCAAAGTACGCAATATATTACTGTATATATTATCATACTGTACCTCTTATACTTCTCCTGCATGCTCCGGATCTCTCTCATGCACGGCGTCCCTCCTGGTCTGTGTTCCTCCTTTCCTTTCTCCTCCTCCTGCTCCTGCTCCTCCTCCTCCTGCTTCTCCTCCTCCTCCTCCTCCCCCCCCAGCTCCTCCTCCTCCTCCTGCCCCCGGAGCCAGAGGGTGTGCTGCCCCAGGAGGGCGAGGCAGGACTGCTCCCGCTCCAGCTCGCGGCCGTACGAGTCGTGGTACTCCAGCAGGCTCTGCAGCGCCGCCCTGGTGGCGGCCTTCTCCACCGTGCTGTCGGGCACGCGGCCGCCCAGGTCAGCTGACACGCAGCGGGCCTTCTCCATCTGGGGGGGGGGGGGGGGGGGGGGATCAGCAGGGAACGACGCATGAGAACCGAATCTGATTTAGATTTACACACTCACTCACTCACACACTCACACACTCACTCACTCACTCACTCACTCACACACACACTCACTCACCTAATCACCTACCTACCCACTCACTCACTCACTCACACACTCACACACTCACTCACTCACTCACTCACTCACACACACACACACTCACTCACTCACTCACTCACTCACTCACACACACACTCACTCACTCACTCAGTCACTCAGTCACTCACACACTCACTCGCTCACTCGCTCACTCACTCACTCACTCACTCACTCACTCACTCACTCACTCACTCACCTACTGACCTACCCACTCACTCACTCACTCACTCACTCACTCACTCACTCACTCACTCACTCACTCACTCACTCATTCACTCACTCACCTACTGACCTACCCACTCACTCACTCACTCACTCACTCACTCACTCACTCACTCATTCACTCACTCATTCACTCACTCACTCACTCACTCACTCACCTACTCACCTACCCACTCACTCACACACTCACGCACACACACGCACACACACACGCTCATTGTTATTAAAATACATGTCATTCATCAGCAGGTAGGGGCGAGGCATTGTCATCCGGAGGGTTGCCCAAGGGCATTGGCTATCTAACCCGCAACCTCTCACACAATGCACCAGGCAGCCCTGGCCCCGTATGATCGAGCCGTCGAGAGATACGGATGAACAAACTGAACACACAATATACAACTGATAGAAGAAATAGTTATGATATCAATAATAATCACAAGAGGTCACTTCTCAGATGCAACATTTCAGCCATGGTGTCGTTGACACAAACTGCCAAACTGCCAAACTGCCAACTGCCTTTGATGACAATAATTCAATTCTCTGTATTCATTGACGGATGAATAGCCACTGTTCTCTGACACGGTCCAAAGCAAGGCCAGTCCGTAGGCGAAGAGAAGGCCATTATGGTCTGTAAAACAACGGACGCTCAGAGGGGGCAAAGGGACAACCCGAAAGCGCCACGTCAAAGGAAGTGGAGCGCTTCCCACAGTGTGACCTCATTTCCTCGTTTGGCCGGGGCTTGTGGGAGCTCTGGTGAGCTGGAGTTTGTAAGGGGCGGGATAATGGGTCAGAAGGCGGGAGAAAGTGTCTGACATCATTGCAGCGCTTTGGCGGGAGGATTCCTCCTGGCCCACAGCCTGGGATTACATCACCCTACACGGCTGAATACCGGTCTGTTTCCGTGTCTGACCAGAATGTAAATCAGGGATGAGCCACGCTCACTAATGGACTAAAGATGTAAGAGTTACGAATGGAAGAATGTTTTTACGTGTATGTGGATTATGTAAGAAAATATGTAAGGATCCGCTCAAGTGACTAAAGGAATCATTTAAGAAGCAGGTCATTACTACAATTAGGATCACACACCCACACACGCACAGCCGCACACACACAACCACACGGACGCATATATACAACCACACACACACACATACACACACAAACACCCCCCAACACACACACACACACACACAAATATTCACAACCACACACACACACACACACACAAATATTCACAACCACACACCCAGAACTGCAAACATACACACACACACACACACACACACACACACAACCACACACACACACACACACACACACACACACACACACACACACACACACACACACACACACACACACACAACCACACACACACAAATATTCACAACCACACACCCAGAACCACACACACACACACACACACACACACCTTTTCATTGAACTTCCTCCACTCGCGGACCGTGTCCCCCAGTGCCCTCTCCTGGCCACGGGCCACACTGCGGAGCCTGGTCAGCCGTTGCCATAGCGACGAGACGGAGTGGCCGGCGACGGCGGCTCGGCTGGCCTCGGAGCCGAGCGGCTCCAGGGCCGTCGCCGTCTCCCTCAGCGCGTTCAGCGACCGCTCGGCCGAGTCCATCCCGCCCAGCAGAGACTGAAACGCACACGCAACACACAACCACACAACCCACAAACACACAACACACAACACACAACAACACAGCACACAACACAACACACACAACACACAACAACACACACAACACACAACACACAAACACACAACACACAACCACACAACACAAAACAAAACAACACACAGCACACAACACACAGCACAACACACACAACACACAACAACACACACAACAACACACAACCACACAACACACAAACACACAACACACAACCACACAACACACAAACACACGACACACAAAACACAAGACACAAACACACAACGTATTTATAACGTTTAGTGAAAACACTGCAAAGAAATAGTGAAGGGGGGGGATTTGCGTGCATGTGCGGAGAAAGACGATCGGCACCACCGCGTTCTCGTGCGACACCGACCTTGTAGCTGTGGAACTTGTCTTCTGCTTCCAGGAGACACGCTGCCTTGGCCGAGGGGAAGGCACTCATCGTGTTTTCTGCAGTGTTCATCCAGCCAATCAGGGCGTCCCTCTCCAGCTGGAACGAGCTCCATAGAGACGCAGCGCTAAGGACGGGCGAAAGAAGAGAGGAACAGTGTTCGAAGGTACAACCCGGCGAGACAGCGAACGCACTTAATCTGTCACATCTAACAATGGGGGAGACAGGGCGATACGTGTGGGGGTAGATGTAAGCTTTGACGCGTTCTGCATCCGAAGAGGTCTGTGAATTCACACACACACACACACACACACACACACACACACACACACACACACACACACACCTACACGCAAACATGCACGCACGCACCCACACAAACACAGACACACACACACACACAGACCCACACACATACACACACCTACACGCAAACATGCACGCACGCACCCACACAATCACACACACACACACAGACAGACACACACACACACAAACACATACACACACACGTACACACAGACTGGCACGCATCCGAAGCGTCCGAAGAGGTCAATGAATACACACACGCACACACATACACAAACACACACGCGTACACACACTTACACACACACACACGTACACACACGTACACACACAGACACACACACAGGCACACAGACACACACACACACCCACACGTACACACACACACACACACACACACACACACACACACACACACACACACACACACAGACACACCAACACACCTCTGCAGAGCTTGGTGCCGCTCCTCCAGCTGCTGCCCCAGCGTGATGTTCCTCAGCCTCATCTCCTCCACGCGTCTCCTCAGCTCCTGCATGGCCCCCGCCGGCTGCACCAGAGGCCTCAGCAGGGGCTGCAGGGCCCGCAGCTCCTCCAGCCCCGCCCTGAAGGCCCCGTCCTGTTCCAGCAGGCCCCGCAGCTCCCTGCTGCTCTCTGATTGGTCCTCCGGGTCCGTCCCCAGGCCCGCCCCCTGGAGGAGGGCCCCCGCGGCGTCCAGCCAGGTCTGGGCGGAGCGCTGGGAGGTGCCGTATCTCTGGACCAGAGAGAGGGCCTGGTCCACGGCCAGCTGGAGAATGGAGGAGAGTTTCAATGCTGTGGTTGAGGACGTTTTATTGTGAATGGGTAAAATCTAGAGAAAATGCTACATTTTACACGTATGAAGTAGGACTACAGGTATATGTGCCTATTTGAAAAGAACCTTTGGAACAACATATATGAAAAATACTTTATGCGTACGTAAGCAAGTAAGTTAGTAAGTAATTAAGTGTGTAAGTAAGTAAGTAAGTAAGTATTTAAGTAAGTAAGTAAGTAAGTAAGTAAGTAAGCAAGTACGTAAGTAAGTAAGTAACTGAGTGTGTTAGTAAGCAAGTAATTAGGTAAAGAAGTAAATTAGTAAGAACATACCTGTTTAGTGCTAATCGCTTTGGTCACTTCTGTTTCCAGCTTGTCTAGTTGCTGCAGCTGCTTCTCTACACTGGCCGGCACCTTTTCCTTCCTGCCATCAAATCTCTGCTTCTCTCTGCTGCCCAAGGCACCTGCCACCCGTAAGACGCCCTCCACCTCCTCCGCAATGATCCTCAGTCTCCTCACTTCCTCCTGCACTTTCTCAACCTCCACCTCCGAAAAAGCCAAAGGCTCCTCAATCTTGTCCTTCATCGCAACCAACCACGCTAAGACTTTCTCTGTCCCTCTCGTGAAATCCTCATTCTGGCACACATTCTTCTCCCTTTCCGTGATGCACTTCCGTACTTCTGATTGTAACGATCGCAGGGATTCCTGCCTTAAAGTGACGTCCTGGATTGCCGAAGGTTCAAAGTTCACATTAAGGCCTTTGAGTTTTCGCTCGCACTCTTCCGCTTGAGAGCTCAAGCTCTCCACACTTTCAAGTAGCCCTATGACACCCGTCAACCTGTCCGTGGCGCACAGGTGGTCGTCTGATTGCAGTCTCGCCAGACTCTCCCTCACAGCGTTGCACTCTGACTCAAAGTGCGCTGAGGCACGGTTGTGCTCCACCACCGTCTCCAAGCAATCACCCAACAGTTTCCTCTTCTGATCGATTTGGCGTTTCAGGGTGTCGTGGATCGCGACCAACCGCTGTATCTCCTCCATGCTGCAGCGCTGACCGCGGCTGTGGAAGGCCTCCCTTTTCCCCATCAGCTCCCTCACCGCCGGGCCCAGGTGGGCCAAACTCCCGTCAAGGTTGCCGTACTTGTCGCGCCGCCGCGCCACCTCCTCCTCGCTCGCGGCTACAGCCTGCTTCTCCAGATTGTCGTGCTGTCCCTTGAGCTCCTCTAGAGCGTTCCTCGTGATCTCCAAGAAAGTGCTGAAGTCGTTCCTCTCCAGGATGGCCTGTTGCACCCTGTCCCGCTTCTCTTTGGCCAGCGCTAGGATGCTGTTGTACTGCTGCGGCAGGGCGTTGAGCCTCTCGTCCAGGTAGCAGTGGTCTATCTCGTTCAGCGTGGGCAGGATCTCCTGGCCGACCCTCTGCACGATGAGCAGGAGGTTCTCGTACTCCGAGGCCTGCTCCAGGACGCGCTGGTAGCAGGACAGGCGCGCCTGCAGGTCCGAGCTCTGCAGCGCGTCCGTCAGGTTGATCTCGGGGAAGGTGACGGTGTCCGCCTGCCTCAGCCAGCTGCAGGTCTTGTCCAGGTCGATCTGGAAGTACTTGCGGGCGGTCATGGCCTTGTCCAGGTCGGTCAGGCGCTGGGCGGTCCGCTGTTGCACCGTCTCGAAGGCCACTTGCAGCTCCTCCAGCCGGGCCAGGGTCTCCACCCTCTCGTGGTCCGTGGCGTCCCTCTCCAGGCCCCGTCCCTGGGCCCACAGAGAGGCCAGCTCCCCCTGGTAGGTCCGCAGGCTCCGCTGCACGCCCTGGCCCGCGGCCACCTGCTTGGCCAGGTCCTCGGGCAGGAGGGCCACGTGGTCGTCCACTAAGGCCTTGCTTTCCTGCTGCTGAACCCAGGCCAACGCGCGCCCCAGACCCTGCAGGAACTGGGTCCGTTCTGTGAAGGCCTGCAGGGATGAAACGGGTAGACCTTAATATCGGGTAGACCTTCGGTCTACTCTCTTTTGTCACACTCTTGTAGGTATTTGACATGAGATAAAGACACATGATTATGTTGACATTTACACTGGTGTTGTCACGGATTGTCCTCAAGTCCACTCTACCTTGCTGAGGTACTTCCTCCTCTGGGCGACCCGCGCGCCCAGCGCCTCCACCTCGCTCTGGGCCTGCTCCACCAGCTCCTGCAGGCTCCTCTTCTCGCTCAGGCCCAGGCGGGAGGCCACGGCCTTGGCCTCGCTGACCGCCTGCCCAAGCAGCTGCTGCCGCGCCTCCAGCTCCACGCACACGCTCAGGTGGTCGAACAGGAAGCTCTGGGCCACGTCCGGCGGGGGGCTGGTCTTCAGCGCCGAGGTGAGGGAGGGCCTCTGCTCCTCCACCCACTCCCGGGCGTCCCTCAGCTGGGCCTCCACCCTGGCCATGTCCTCCAGCGTCCCGGCCGAGTCCTGGATCTTCTTCTGGATCAGGCCTTCTAGCTGGGCCCAGCGCTGCTCCAGGTACCCCACCTGGTGGAGGGGAACACCGGGTCAACATCGTCGCCCCCTCTTGTAGAATGAATGGGGGTCGAGTATCATTTTAAAACTCGGCTTTATTTGATGAAGAACAATCCTCATGCAACAGGCGTACTTCACAGTATATCTAGACAACGTGCGCGTCCCGTTGCAACGCTGTCGCAAAACCGTCGCAACTCTGAATTGCCTTTCACCACATACACATGTGACACCTCTCGTCTCAGCTCGGCCTACAATGCTCTGTGGCCAAGCCGAGACATCACATGTATAGCTGCTCCGATATCACATTTTCCCTTCCCGATACCGATTCCGATTCTTCAACTTGAGTATCGGCCTATACCGAGTATATACCGATACGGCATCTAGCAAAACTACTAATAGAACCTCGTTCTTATTGAAGGGTTCTCTTACGATGACAGCAATGTAGAGTCGGTCGACAGTTGGACTTCCGTACTCGCCGATACCGAATACTGCACTTGAGGGAGTATCGGAGGCATTGCCCCTGGACCCCTACCTGCTGCTTGACCAGCTCCTTGTCCAGCAGGCTGAGCCGGGGCAGCACTGTGTGCTTCTGTTCCCTCAGGTCCTCCAGTGTGGCCCTCTGCTCCTGCAGGTCGCTGGACAGCTTCTTCAGGGCCTCCAGGTGCTCACTGGTGCTCTCTGTGTCCGCCCTGGTGGATGAGCAGGGGATAACAGGGGGTTAGGGATCCATATCCAAGCAAGAGCAACTATCCCAGGTTGCCAGGTGTGGATGTAAGGTTGCAGGGGATTGCGGACCTATAAAGCGATGGTTATTTGAAGGAATATTTTATATATTCAACAATGTTGAAAGGTAAAGGTTCTTAATGTGTGAACTTACTGCTCTGAATTACTTCACTGGGAGGAATTGGTTGACCTAGCGATTGTAAGTGCTTGGCACTTGTTTCTAACGTGGTTCAAACGACCTTTGTAAGTCCGAACACTGTTGGTCGCTTTGGATGAAAGCGTCTGCTGAATGCCCTAAATGTAAACAAGGTGTGGGGAACCCGAGTTTCTAGAAAATGCCATCATGGGCCGAGAGATATGGGAACCGCTGCCCTGCCTGTTATCCAGTCCTGAAATCCCTGTAGTCTACTGCAACCGGGGCCGAAGACCAAAGAAGCCCCAGAGGAGGGCAACAAAGGAACTGCGGGCCCACCTGGCCAGGTAGTCCCACTCCCTGGAGACCTGGTGGAAGAGCTCCTCCACGGCCACCACGCTCTCCTGGTACTCCCCGCTGTGCTGCATGTCCTCCCCCCGCTGGGCCTCCAGCTCCTCGGCCCTCTGGCCCAGCTCCACCCAGCTGCCCCTCAGCCGGCCGATGGCCTCCAGGGCGGGGCAGCCCTGGCCGTCCGTCAGCCGGACCACCGTGTCGCTCAGGTGGGTCACGTCGCACTGCCGGTCCCGTACCTGCTGCAGGAACTCCTGCAGGACGTAGGGGGGCGTTGCCAAGGTTACCTCAGGATATATGGAGCGTTGCTAAGGTTACGTCAGGACATAGGGTTGATAAGGTTACATTAGGTTATATGGAGCGTTGATAGGGTTACATTATGATAGAGAGGGACAGGTATGTATGTATACATGTATGTATGTATGTATGTATGTATGTATGTATGTATGTATGAATGCATGTATGTATATAAACACGTATACGTATGCATGTATATACATGCATGTATGTGGGTGCAATGCTGAGGATCCATTGAAGTGCAGTCTGGAGTGTGAAGTGGTTTGGATGAGCAGTTCTTGAAAAAGCTGTGAGCAGCAACACAAGAACAAAGCAATGAGCCCATTCTGAACGACACTGAACTAGCACTATTATATGTAATTTATTTTCAGTAAGATGGCTCCCAGCATTGTTCCCGTTTAGGGTTCTGTGAACTACTAGTCTCTGCTTCTCTCAGTGTGGATGACATGTGCAGTGAAGCCACCTTATTAACGCCTCCAGATTTTTAATTGGAAAATTTGTGCGCTCAATGTCATATGAATGGGAGGTCATTGCGAATCAGTAGCTAGAGCAGAAAGGGCTGTGCTGTGGTTAGAATACAGACCTCGAACCCTTTGTGAAAATGACCATCGCATTAAAACTAAACCACTTGGCACCATCTGCCTGTGGTGAAACCATCACTTCAGCCAGAGCAAATACTTTATAATTCATCCTCATTATCATCCTCCTCATCCTCATCTTCACAATCACCACCGTCATCATCATTGTCACCATCATCATCATCATCATCATCATCATCATCATCATCATCATCATCAGTATCTTCTTCACCATCATCGTCCAAACCATCATCATCAACATCTTCTTCACCATCATCACCATCACCACCACAACCTCCACCTCCACTACCACCATCATCATCACCACCACCACCATTGTCACCATCGTCACCACCACCACCTCAACCACCACCATCATCATCACCACCACCAGCACCACCAGCACCGTCACCATCGTCACCATCGTCACCACCACCACCACCACCACCACCACCACCACCACCACCACCACCACCATCACCATGACCACCACCACCACCACCACCACCACCACCATCACCACGACCACCACCACCACCACCTCCACCACCATCACCACGACCACCACCACCACCACCACCACCATCACCACGACCACCACCATCACCACGACCACCACCACCACCACCACCACCACCATCACCACCACCACCACTACCACCACCACCACCACCACCACCACCACCACCACCACCACGACCACCACCACCTCCACCCCAGCCTGGTCTCAGACCTGCGCCTTGTCCAGCTGGTTCTGGGCGATCTTGGGCTCCAGCTCGGCGGGCCTGCGGGCCAGGATCTGACGGTGCTGGTCCATCTCCCTCAGCTGCACCTTCAGGTCCGCCTGCTGCTCCTCCACCTCCCGCCAGCTGTCCACCACCTCCTCACACATCAGCATGCGGTCCTCCACCTGTGCGGCCAGCATCACCATTTTATTTCTATATATCCTTTCTATTTCTATATTATATTTTATTATTAATATATTTTGATTATTTGTTATAATATTTTCATATTTTTTATTCATATCATTATATCATTTTTTTAAATTATTTTTATTTTAATAAAATAATGTATTTTTTATTTTATTTATAATCGTCATTATCATTTATTTTTTAATATAATAATTGATTGTTTGAACCATACATAATGATTCTGTGCATAATCACCCTCATGCATTCAGAAAAGGGCCTTTATGTATTCTTTACAAACAGAAAGCCATGGCCTAAAGCTACGATCGTCTGCATGGAGAGTGTAAAGTGTGCAGGACTGAGGTGTGGAGGGTGGAGGTTCGGGTGGAGGAGACGCACCTGCAGCTTGACCTCCTGGATGGCGTTGGCCGCCTCTCTGACCCGCTGCTCCGTCAGGTCGCAGGTGGAGCACACCAGGTGGAGGTAGGTGCTGGCCTGCTCCTGGAGGGCCCGCTCCTGCTTCACCTGAGCACAGACACCCCCGGGGATTAATGGAGGAGCACCACCCTGCGTCCCCATGGCGATGATGGGTGACGGGTGGATGGAGACATGCAGGTCGCTGCCAAAGGTTGGCTCTCGAAGTGTACTTTGAGCCATTACGTGTTTTTTTTTTATCATAAATAATAAAAACAAATTATTTTATTTAAATACAAAACTAAAAATATTACTTAAAAAAAATAAATATATATATGTATATTTTTATAACGAAAAAATAACAACAAAACAATACATAAAAATATAAAATATATATATGATTTTTTTTTACGGAATATGTTTATGGGTAAGTTGGGAGTTAGCTGGGGAGACCCACCTGCACCAGCGCCCCCTCCAGGCTGACGGGGGGGGGCTGTGCTGGAGGCTCAGGATCGTCCGCCACCGTGGCCAGCCAGGTCTGGCACTGCTGCAGGGCGTCCTGCAGGCTGACGTGTCTCTGGAGCTCCCGGTCCAGGCTCTGGTAGACCTGAACACAGACCAGAGGAGACCAGAGGAGACCATGAGACCCCACCCTCACTGTAGGAGATAAAGACTCTGGTAGACCTGAACACAGACCAGAGGAGACCAGAGGAGACCATGAGACTCCACCCACTGTAGAGGCTAAAGACTCTGGTACACCTGAACACAGACCAGACCAGACTGGGAAGACCTCACCTACTGTCGGAGATAAACCCTCTGGTACACCTGAGCACAGACCAGACCAGACTGGGAAGACCTCACCCACTGTCGGAGATAAAGACTCTGGTAGACCTGAACACAGACCAGACCAGACTGGGAAGACCTCACCCACTGTAGGAGATAAAGACTCTGGTAGACCTGAACACAGACCAGACCAGACTGGGAAGACCTCACCCACTGTAGGAGATAAAGACTCTGGTAGACCTGAACACAGACCAGACCAGACTGGGAAGACCTCACCCACTGTAGGAGATAAAGACTCTGGTAGACTTGAACACAGACCAGACCAGACTGGGAAGACCTCACCCACTGTAGGAGATAAAGACTCTGGTAGACCTGAACACAGACCAGACCAGACTGGGAAGACCTCACCCACTGTCGGAGATAAAGACTCTGGTAGACCTGAACACAGACCAGACCAGACTGGGAAGACCTCACCCTCTGTCGGAGATAAAGACTCTGGTAGACCTGAACACAGACCAGACCAGACTGTGAAGACCTCTCCCACTGTCGGAGATAAAGACTCTGGTAGACCTGAACACAGACCAGACCAGACTGTGAAGACCTCACCAACTGTCGGAGATAAAGACTCTGGTACACCTGAACACCTGATAACAAGGGGACTGTTAAAGATAAGGTGTATTTATGAACTAAATATTAATATAAATGTATTCACTTGAGGACAACAGATGAAGGTGCTCAATGGGTTGTCGTGATCGTCACTAAATGCCTAACCGTACTTATTTAAAATAAATATAAATATATATTCATCCCTAACATATAATGTCACTGAATTGTCCTAAATGTCACTAAAAGCCTAAATATATTTGCTATAAATACATCCATATAAGACCACGACGTGAGAGAACACTGAGAAGGAAGGCTGAACGAGCACAACACGCCGGCTCTCCTCCAGCTTGGTACCCTGACACCGTCTCCATGACGATGTCTCTGCTGCCTTCTAAAAAAAAACTCCATCCGTTTCTCTTTTTTGTTGCCCTCCCCCCCTGGCCCCGCCCTGCCCCACCCGACAGATGAACAGATAGGTGGTGCCTGGGCTGACAGGTGTTGAATGTGGAGGCGTCCGTCCTCTCCAGGGGGAGGGGGGGGGGGAAACAGGCGGGTCTTGATTGGCAGTGTTAATATCAGACCCCAAAAGGACTGGGGTGGGGGTGCAGGAGGAGGAGTGGGGGTGTTCCATCATTGACAGACACGCCTTGGCGTTCAGCCCGGGAGTTTTGGCAGAGGGGTGGGTCGGGGGGGTGACGGAGGAGGCTCGGATATTAGAGCTGGCCTCAGAGCCGGTGGCGGGGTTGGCAGAGGGGCTGGGGACGAGATAAGTGTGGGGCTGGGGGCGGGGAGGGGACGTGCGAACGCGGACGGAACCACACCGGGAGCCACGATGTATAGCAGGAGGGTGTGGTAGGGGGGTAGTAGAGGCAGCGGACGTAGGAGAGGCACCAGAGCCTGAGGCTGGTCCGGCCACATTGAGCTGGATCTGCCTCGCGAGAAAACTGGGGGTGCCCTTTGAGAAGAGACCAGAAGGAACGAAGGAGGCGTGGGAGGAGGTAAGTGCGGCAGGGTCGGGCGAGGCTGGGCATGGGTTCCACAGCTCTGTGCGGAGAGGACGATTGGGACGAGTTAGACGGGAAAAAAAGAAAACCAGGATGATGATGATGGAGGGAGTAGAGGCAGTGGGAATAGAGCGGTAGGGGTGGTCTGTGGTGGTAGGGTAATAGAGGTAGCAGTAGGGGTAATAAGGTAATAGAGGGAGCAGTAGGGGTAATAAGGTAATAGAGGGAGCAGTAGGGGTAATAAGGTAATAGAGGGAGCAGTAGGGGTAATAAGGTAATAGAGGCAGCGGTAGGGGTAATAGGGTAATAGAGTTAGCAGTAGGGGTAATAAGGTAATAGAGGGAGCAGTAGGGGTAGGGGTAGGGGTAGTGGTAGAGGTAATTAGGTAATAGAGGTAGCAGTAGGGGTAATAGATGTATTAGAGGCAGCAGTAGGGGTAGGGGTTGGGGTAATAGATGTATTAGAGGCAGCAGTAGGGGTAGGGGTTGGGGTAATAGATGTATTAGAGGCAGCAGTAGGGGTAGGGGTTGGGGTAATAGATGTATTAGAGGCAGCAGTAGGGGTAGGGGTTGGGGTAATAGATGTATTAGAGGCAGCAGTAGGGGTAGGGGTTGGGGTAATAGATGTATTAGAGGCAGCAGTAGGGGTAGGGGTTGGGGTAATAGATGTATTAGAGGCAGCAGTAGGGGTAGGGGTTGGGGTAATAGATGTATTAGAGGCAGCAGTAGGGGTAGGGGTTGGGGTAATAGATGTATTAGAGGCAGCAGTAGGGGTAGGCTGGGAGAGGCGCTGGTGCCAGAGCGACAGCGCGGTCTGGGATTAGCGGCGCTGCCAGCTCTATTGAGCGCTGAGAGGCCGCCTTCCTCCCTGGCTCGGCGCGCGAGGAGCTCGGCGTTGACACAGGACTCTGGGAGATTAAACGCGGGCGTGATGCGGCGCGTGGATGTCGGAGGACACGGGTCGCGTGCCCGAACCCACAGGCTGCTGCTGCGCTCTGGGTTTTGGCAGCCTTGGTGGGTCACGACCCCAGCGCTGGCAGTCGGGGGCCGCCGCGAGACGAGGACTTAAGTCAAAACGGTTCCCACTTAAGTGGATGGGGCTGGGCTGATGGAACAGCGTGGACGTGTGTGTGTGTGTGTGTGTGTGTGTGTGTGTGTGCTTGTGTGTCCATGTGTTTATACGTTTATTTGTGTGCGTGTGT
This sequence comes from Pollachius pollachius, assembly GCF_949987615.1. NCBI lineage: Eukaryota > Metazoa > Chordata > Actinopteri > Gadiformes > Gadidae > Pollachius > Pollachius pollachius. The sequence goes on from NC_136949.1 coordinate 3,760,392, forward strand.
GTGTGTGTGTGTGTGCGCGCGCATGCGTGCGTGCACACACACACTATGCACATACAACGACTTCATCTCCATCTCTATGATCAGTCTTCTATTTTCGGACACACTTTGTCTGATTCTCCCCCCTCCTCCCCCCTTCTCCCCCCCCCCTCCCCCGCCGGACGGCGGTCGTACTCACGCGCTGCGCCGTGCTGCAGATGGCTGAGTAGCTGTCCTTCGTGCCTTGCTGGTGGGCGCCGACCTGCTGGCGGAGTCGGTTCTGCACGCGCTCCCCACAGCCGCGCACCAGGTCGTCGCCGCGCTCCCTCAGAGCCACCAGGCGGTCCTCGAAGCCCGCGATCTCCTCCATGATGGCCTGGAGGGGGGGGAGGGAGGAGACGGGAGGGAGGGAGGGAACGGGATGGGAGGTTGGGGGGGAGGGAAGGAGGTTGGGAGAGAGGGTGGGAGGCAGGAGAGAGAGGGAGGGAGGAAGGAGGGAGGGTGGGGGGAAGGAGGGGGAGAGAGGAGGGAGGGAGGGAGGCGTTAAGAGAGGGAGGTAGGGGAGAGAGGCGAGAGAGAGGGAGGTAGGGGAGAGAGGCGGAAGGGAGGGCGAGGGAGGGAGGTGGGAGAGAGGACGAGAGGAAAAGATTGAACGAGCGCCACGATGAAACGTTCAAGGACGGTGGGATTTGTCAGCGCCCGGCCCGCTGCCCTGAGGGTTCTGTCACGTGGCGCTCCATCGCGTCGGCTCGCCTCGAACGAAGGTCAGAAGACGCGGGAGCCAAACGACACATAGCGGTCGCTCCGATCGAAAGGCGAAGGGGAACTGAGTCATCCATCGCTGCCGTCCCGCTCGCTCGCTAAGGCCAGCGCGGCTAAGTGAGCGATGGGATGGCTCACCTTGTGCCGGGCCAGCTGTTGAGTGGCCTCGTCCAGGCCGCCGCCCACAGAGGGGTCGGGGGTCACCATGCGGCTGGACATCTGCAGCAGCCAGCGCTCCACCTCCTGCAGCTCGCTGTGGTACACCTCCTGCTCCTTCACCTGCTCCTCCAGGTTCTCCACGTGGGCCTGGGGACGGGGAAGCAGGGAGGGGGCGGGGCGTGAGACGCGACCGGAGACGGACGCACACAACACTGACACACCTCCTCCTGCTCCATCCCTTCCTCTCCCCTCTCCCTCCCTCTGCCCTCCCAAAATCACACGTTTCAAAGGAGTGTGATTAGCCATAACGAGCCGAGTATCCGCCTTTTCCTGTGTTTTAGTGACGTCACAAGTGGGCGTGTCCACCTAGATGAACCCTGGATAGATCAGCAACGTTTGCTACAGATAGGCCGGAGGACCGATCTATCCAGTGTACATCTAGGTGGACACGCCCACTTGGGATGCCACTAAAACACAGGAAGAGGCAGATTATCATACAGCTTTTTGGCGGCGCAATCCCACCCCTTTAATGTACACAACAATCCCTCCATGCAGACTTCATACGCAGGTCAACCCGTGCGGCCCGAGAGGTCCAGGACACAACGTGGACTCCTCACCGCGGTGATGGTGTACAGGGTGGTGTAGTCGTTGTGCAGGCGGTTGGTGTTGTCCCGGATGGAGGGGAAGTGGACAGAGGCCAGCAGAGCTTCACCCTTCTCCAGCACGGACTTCACCGCCCCGTCGTGGGACTGGATGGTCTGCAGGAGGGCCTGGAGCGCAGAGAACGCCACCGTTAACACCCTTGCAGCGGGCCTCCATGCTCACAGCTCCTCCTCATGTTTCTACAACCTGTTAAGACTTTCTGGGGTGATCCTCACCTAACATGACATGCCGAAGAAAACCCAGATCAGGAAGACTATCTGTCGGGTTTGTGTCCAAGGTATACAGCAAGGTGGGCAATCAAACCCAGCTCTCGGTCAACTGTAGCTATCCACATTTCAGAGCACACTAACATTTTGTCAGCCTCATAGCATGATTGCCTAAGGCATATTTTAAGGTTCATCTTGAGTTTAGCGTCAAAAAATGGATGACAAAATATGACTTCGGCCATTATGCTATGAGGCCAACGATTTAAAAATCCTTAAAATCCCTGTACACAAAAAAGATAGCTAGGATAAGATGCTAAGTACTACTAAGTACTACTTTGGGTGCCAGGACGTACAACATCCAATCAGTGCGTAAGAGGGGTGTGGAGGGGTAAGTGAAGAGGGGATGCAGAGTCTACAGTAGGTGAACTCTGAACAAGTGAGTCTTGGGTCTTGAGTATCCTGCTCGTACGCGTCTGTGGGGCTGAAAAGGTTAATGATCCCTGGTGACACAGTCTCCGTCTTAGGCCCTGTCTGCGCAGCTTCCCCCCCCCCGTTTTCCTTGGCAGTATGGCAGGTATTTCTCCGTGATGACGGACTCATTGCAAAAACGCATCTAGCCGTGGTACACTGTCGCACATATTCCCGGCCTCTATGTGGCGCTGTTTCTGCTACAGAACTCCACCCAAAAAAGAAGAAGAGGACTTAGGACACAACAATCGTAGCCGTGTAGACAGGGCCTTAACGCTAAAGAGGCGTTAGATACCTGGGCGTCTGGCCGTGTAGACAGGGCCTTAACGCTAAAGAGGCGTTAGATACCTGGGCGTCTGGCCGTGTAGACAGGGCCTTAACGCTAAAGAGGCGTTAGATACCTGGGCGTCTCTCACCTTGTACTTGGCCAGCTGCGCCCTCCTCTGGTACAGCTCGGCCTTGGGCTCCACCGGCCCGCTGACCAGCGCCCGGGTCTCCACCAGCCACTGGGCCTGGCCCTTGTAGCGGTCCTGGAACTCCTTGGCCAGCAGCAGGGCCCGCTCCAGGGAGCCGTGCTCCTGCCTCAGGCCCCCGGCCAGCTCCTCCAGCTGGGCCAGCTGGGCCTCCACCTCGGCCCCCAGGCTCTCCGCCCCGTCCTCCTCCAGGTAGCCCGCCGCGCGCTCCGCCCGCTCCCGGAGGGCCTTGAGGAGGCCCCGGCCCCGCTGGAGCTCCGCCTGCAGGGCCTGGACGGGGGGAGGGGGGGGTTAGTGATCACAAGTACAGGGGGGGTGTGGTTACTGCCTGCAAACTGGGGAGGAGCGCGTCTGTGTGTGTGTGTGTGTGCGTGCGTGCGTGTGTGTGTGTGTGTGTGTGTGTGTGTGTGTGTGTGTGTGTGCGTGCGTGTGTGTGTGTGTGTGTGTGTGTGTCTGTGTGTGTGTGAGAGCTGGCTGTCGCCTTGCGGGGTTAACTCCTCCGTAGGTGTGTGAATGTGTGTATGAATGGCTGTAAGTCGATTCGGATAAAAGCGGCGGCTTGATGCCCTAAATGCCCTATATGTGTGTGTGTGTGTGTGTGTGTGTGTGTGTGTGTGTGTGTGCGTGTGGTCAAGAAGCCCACCGCACACAACAGGGGGGGCGAGACATGTGGTGGACCACTGCCCACCCTTTGTTTATTTCTTCAAAGCTACTCGGCACGGAAGAGAGAAGAACCAAACACCTCAAGTGGTCTTCAGACATCTTGACCATCACACGTTAATTCATCTCCGTCCCTGCCCCCCCCCTTACAGAAGAGGGGTGTGTTCTTTGTTCATCCAGCAAGCCCCCCCCACCCCGGGCACTGTGTTCTGAAGCCTCACCCCCCTCCCCCCGGCTCCTGACAGAGCTTTGAAGTCGTCAGGTGGGCCGCCCACACCTGCGTGGCTCCGACGAGCCGCCATGACGGGAGGGAGGGGAGAGAGGGCCCCGGCAGCGGGCGGGGCGAAAATATGAAAGCGGGGGCCCCCCAATTACGGAGACCCTTACCGGGCGTCGACGGCGAAGGGGGGTTTCCACGGCAACACAAACACACACACACACAAAAACACACAGACGCGCGGGCGCGAGCGGGGGCCGCACGACGGGAGGCCATCTCGCTTTCATCAGCTCTCTATTAAGGGGCTGAGTGGGGGGGCGCGTCTGACCACAACAACCCCCCCGCCCCCCCCCCCCGAGCAGCTCCATGATGGCGCCGTAACGAGGTGTGTGCGGGTCCTCACACGCCCACAGCCGCCTTCTATTAGCAGCCTCAGTGTGGCGCCCAGGAGACTCAGAACGCCACCGACACCACGGCGACGTCCCCCCTAACGACCGCACCGCTAACGACAGAGGGCTGGGGCTTCACGCCCGTGGTGATTCGAGGCATATTACATTCCTTATCGTTACGGGGGCAGCGTTTGTTGAAAAACACGGTCGGTGACACACACCTGACGTTTAATATCCTCGTTCGCGGGGTCTGCGTTTCTTCACATATTGTAATCGTCCCCCCCGCCCACCTTGCGTCTTGTCAGAGCCGCCGATCAGTAAGTAAATATCTAAAAGGGGGGCTTCTCCATACAGGTTATCAGAGCCAGGAGTCCTATTAGCATTTGAATGGATGGATCTTTATTTCCTTTCCTTTGTAACCACAGCCATCATTAACCTCCGCAGCCATCCACAGACATCCGGAGAACAGCCGATTGTTTATGGCCATGTTCTCACCGCGAGTCATCCGCCATCGCTCGACGACCCTGACCTTAATCGTGTCATTATGGTCTGAAGTGGTGGTGGAGGAGAGAGGGGAGAGAGGAGAGAGGAGGGAGGGAGCCTTGATTAGGCCGACCTTGTGAGCCGTATAAAGGCTTCCCTAGTTACTGTCTCCCGTGCTCTTAAAGACACCACCACCCCCCAACCTCCACCACAACCACCACCCCCACCACCACCACCACCACCACCACCGCCACCACCACCACCACCACCACCACCGCCAACAGCACCTCAACTACCACCACCACCACCACGTCCATCACCAATACCAATTCCACCACCACCCCAAACACCACCTCCTCCACCACCACCACTACCACCACCAACCCCACCACCACCTCCTCCATCTCCACCACCACCAAACACCCACCACAACCATCAACACCGCCTCCACTGTGCCGGCTCCATCCTCTAGCCCCAGGAGCCTGGAGCGCCAGAGCCAACCTAAGCCAGTCAGCAGCAGACGCACGGCGGATTTAGTGTATCCATGGCAATTAGGTGAAAGCTAGGATAGTGGATAGTGTGGTGCTAATGACTTTTCGGTCAAACGATCTCACACTATCTGATATCGCTTTTAATTAGGGTGCGCTGTGCATTGCGTGAGGCAGTTTTCCGGATATGGTATGGTGCGATTTTGCTCGAGTTCCTGCTTCAGTCGAATTCTGAATTTTTCGACCCTAACATTCCACGCCCTCTTTCTCCCCTTCACCCTCTCTCTCGCCCTCCCCCTCGCTCTCTCTCTCTCTCCCCCTCACTCCCCCCTCCCTCTTTCTAGCTCTCTGTCTCTCTCCCCCTCACTCCCCCCTCCCTCCCCCTCGCTCTCTCTCTCTCTCCCCCTCACTCCCCCCTCCCTCTTTCTAGCTCTCTCTCTCTCTCCCCCTCTTTCTGCCCCACCATCTGACTCCCCCACTCTCACTCTCCCTGCCTCTCTATATCTGTCTCCACAGCTCTCTCTCTCTCTCTCGCTCTGTCTCTGTCTCACCCTCTGTCTCCCCCCCATCAATCTCTGTCCCTCCCTCTCCCTACATCTCCCCCTGTGCCGCTCTCTCTCTCCCTCTCTCTCCTCTCTCTATGGTGGAGAGACTAAGCAGCAGCATGCCGTGTGCAGCAATGTAGCGCGCGGCGCCGACGCGCCTCTCGGTGTCGGGTGTCCAGAGGAGGGGGGGGGGGGGATCGATTCCCCAGGGTGTGGATTACTGAGTAAGCCCCCCCACCAGATGACGGGGTAGGGCGGCCATGTCTTTGTCAATAACAGCTCGTTGGCATATGTGAAAGGCAGGGACGGGGAGGGAAGTAAACGTAAGGAGGGGAGGGAGACGTGGACAATTTTAGGACGGAGGAATAGGGTGGAGGAGAGGAGGAGAATGGGTAGAATATGGCGGTGCTGTGTGGGAGGCGCATGCTGGGTGTCAAACTTTCTCTGCAGCTTGTTAGCCGGGCGCATCCGGTGCGGTTTGTTTGATGCTAGAGCCGTGCGCTGTGCAGGAGACCACTCTCACGTGCGCCTGCTTGTGTGTGAGCCTGTCAGTGTCTGTGTGTGTGTGTGTGTGTGTGTGTGTGTGTGTATGTCAGTGTGTGTGTGTGTGTCAGTTTGTGTGTGTATGTCAGTGTGTGTGTGTGTATGTGTATGTGTATGTCAGTGTGTGGGTCTGTGTGTGTTTTTGTGTCAGTGTATGTGTGTGTGCGTGTGTGTGCGTGAGCGTGCATGCATGTGTATGTCAGTGTGTGAGTATGTCAGTGCGCGTGTGTGTGTATGTCAGTGTGTGTGTGTGTGCGTGCTTGCGTATGCGTGCGCATGTGTATGTCATTGTGTGTGTGTGTGTGTGTGTGCGTGCGCGCGTGTGTGATATGAAGCGGTAAGGGCACCGCATCAATTACAGCGTCTGTGCCAGCAGGCTCCTGACATGGGTGCTTCTTCATCGTCTGCCTCACGGTGGGAGGGGGGTGGGGGTTCTCTCTCTCACAACCAGAGAGCTTCCTCGAAAGCTGCCGCATCCCGCTTTGTCTCCATAAAGAGCTCCGATCGATACACACACACCCCGCGTACACACCACGTGCACGCCAAGCCCCAGCCCCCTTCACACTCCATATGAAGCGTGCCGGCCGTGCGGTACAATGCACTACAATATTTTCCTTGTTTATTTCCTGTGTGTGTGTGTGTATGTGTGTGTCTGTGTGCGTGGGTGTGTGTGTGTGTGTGTATAAGTGTGAAAGTGTGTGTGTCTGTGTGTGTATGTGAGGTTCTATCTGTGTGTGTGTGTGTGTGTGTGTGTGTGTGTGTTAGAGTAATAGCGAGTCTGTGTGTGTGTTTGAGTGTCTGTCGGTTTGTGAGTGTGTAAGAGAGAGAGAGAGGGAGAGAGATAGAGACAGTCTTTGTGTGTGTGTGTGTGTGAGAGAGTGTCTATCTGTGTATGTAAGTGTCTGTCTGTGTGTGCGAGTGTGAGTCTGTGTATGTGTAATTCAAAGTGTGTGTCTATATGTGTAATTGTAAGTGTGTGTGTGTGTGTCTGTGTGTGTGCGTGCACGCGCGTGTGTCTATTTGCTCAGTGCAGCATGGCTGTGTAAAGTGGAGATGGATTGCGTGACACCCACATGCCCATCCGACAGAACAAGCAACTCGCACCATAGAGATGTGCCATGGCTGAATGCTATGCAAATATTACAGGGAGAATAGCGCTGGTGTCACAGATTGTTCCATGTCGATTATTCTGCAGCATAAGCATGTTTGCCAGTAATAGCATGCACACTGCATTTTTGGGATGCCACACACAGTCAATGTATGTTGCTTGGCAGAGCGAGGGAAAGAAAAGAGCGCTGCAGAACATGTCTGCTGTCTGGGATATCGGACCGACTGTTGGACCAAACTACAGCCTCGCAAGATGATGATGATGGCCCGAAGCTTTGGCAGAGGAGGGAGATTCGGAGCCAAACATCTTACTTGGATACCCGATGCAGAGTTTAGCGCACACGTGTTAACCACATAACATGTACAACGGCTGGAGAACTAGAAGATGTCCATTTTGTCCATGAATTTTGGTCGTTAATTCGTTCGGAATCGTTAATAATTGTACTCTGAGATAATAATTTTGAGAAGGCACACGAGCTATGAAAAAACAGGGACGCTTTGAACACGAACCTCCAACTTCTTCATCTTCTTCTCCATCGCCAGCCAATCGAGTGGCTCCGAGCTGTCAATCACCCGTACGAATTTCTCCTGGGTGCAGTTGAGCCAATCAGAGAAGGACGCGCAGAGTTTCTCCGCCTCCATGATGCTCCTCACCTCCTCCTGCAGCTGCTTCATGGTTTCCTGGAGAAGACGATGAGGAGAAAGAAAGAGGTCAGAGGCCATTCCTCACCACAACACGGCCATTCCTACTGGGAATGGATTCCCACCCGTGGGATCGAGTGCTGCTCTGGGGACGACCCGGAAAGCGTTTGTCTTTGAAGGTCTGTCTGACTTTGAAGCCTCTCAGAGGTTCTCTGCCTGTCTCAGGGCTAAGCCAACTGGGGCTGAAGAAGCTGTTATCCACCGTCAAACTATGAAAACACCTTTACCCCCCCCACACCCAACCCCCCACCCTAGTTCTCCTCACATGCTGGATGTCGATAATTGCCGGATGGGGTGAGGAGGGGGGGTTTTGGTGGTGCATTATCCACTTGACTGGTATTTTAAGTCAATAACCCCATGACTGGAGCACCTTTCCTTGCTGGTTTTGACACATTATTCACTCAACTTGCAAATCCTACAGCGAGGAGCCCCAATTAGCTCATAGTGCTGAGTGCACACCTTTCCCGTGCTAGACACAGGTAGGAGCATGCCACAGCAAGCCAAGTGCACCCACACACACACACACTAATACACACACACGTACACCACACATACGACACACACACACATTGTAATTAAATGCATCTGTGAAATGAGAGGGATGAGTGATAGATGTGAAAGTGATGCTATGAGTGTGTGTGTGTGTGTGTGTGTGTGTGTGTGTGTGTGTATGTGCGCCGGTGGGCACGTGTACGTGTGCATGCGTGTGCTTGTGTTTGTGCACGTGCCAACAATCTTTGCAAGAGACAGCAGATGCAAAGGAGTAGCATCCATACACATACACACACACACACACACACAATCACACTCACACACACACAGACAATCACACACACACACACACGCACTCTCAAGGTGTTAGCGGAAGGTGTAAAAATCAATGCGGCGCAGAAGACGCCGCGGCGCTCCCAGCGCTGGGCGTGAGATTGCCTAGCCTAGCGTTTAATTAGGGCCCAAACTCTGGGCCTCTGCAGGCTGCTGCATCGATTCTGCCTGCAGCCCTCGCTCGGAGGAACTGACCAATAGAGACACGGCGTACTAACACACTGTATAAGTGCACTGCACGCTGTGCGTCTAACGCGCGGCCCACCGGAACGAGGGGTGCGTGCTCACGAGGATGTGTCTTTTATCGCTGGATGGAACCAGCGAGTTACCCCCGGGCAGGGCGACATGTGTCTGCAGTGCACTGCACTGCACGGGATGCGGCCAGCCGCTAGTCAACGCCTGCGTTCCAGCAACGCACGAATTGTGTTTGAGTTGCCATTGTGTGCCAGACCTCCATTTCCCCAGGGTACGGCTCACATACACACACGCAGCACTGGAACACTGAATCACATCTATATATATATATATATATATATTAAACATATACTTGTTCACTGGGCCACTTCTCTTTGTTTTTTACATTGCATTTACACACTTTAATATGCTGCAAAGTACTGGCACCGGGCCACTCTATAATTCATACTGTTTATACTGTTTATAATGTTTGCTTTGTTTGTTCTGTTTGTTCTGTATGCTCTGTTTGTTCTGTTTGTTAGAGGTTACTTCAGCATCTATTCCTGTGCACTACTCTGTATTTTTATTGTGTTGTGTTACATCCTGTGTCTTCCCCTGCGGCTGTGCTGCTGTTACACTGCTGAACTGCTGCTGAACTTCCCCTCCGGGGGATCAAGGCTTTTTTTTACTAAAAAAAATCAAAAACGTATCCAAGTAGTTAGCGAGAGAATTAACAGAGTTCCTTCCAAATAATAACCTAAAATAAAAAAAACATATATATAAAGGTTTAATAAAGTTCCATCCATCTATCTATCAGGCAACCCTCGGCCTGGTTCGAAGCCCTCGCTGGTCACCTGACCCTGGGCCCCTCACCTCGAGGTAGAGCAGCAGGGCGTGGTAGCTGGCCGTCAGCTGGGTGGCGGTGGCGCTGACGCGGCTGTTGATGTGGGTCTCCTCCAGGACCTGCTGTGCGAGGGAGGACAGGCTGTCCACCTCGCCCTGCCGGCCCACCACCGCCTCGTACCAGCCCTGGGGGGGGGGAGAGGTGGGCGTTAACAAAAGGCAAAGGTAAACAATGCTAATGCTAATGCTAATTGGCGTTGCTAACGCCACTTCAACGGGATGCGACAGTGTTTTTCGTAGTCACAATCCGGGAAACGTCCCGCCTCCAACCCTAACCCTAACCCTGACCCTATCAGAAAAATGCGTTATACATTACTATATACATTGCAAATTAAGCTACCTTCCCTGCGGTCACGTGACGTATTTTAGCCTTTTTGGATTGGATCAGGGATTTAAACCAACGTGATTGGATAATCTCCGGCTATCCCCTCATTAATATTTATGATTTCCCCGGGTTCAACCTATGAAAATCACATTCGCCAACGGGATTGCCGGTTCTAATTAGAATTCACCAAATAGCACGATCACGCAGATTTGCATAATCATATTAGTATGCTGATGCTAATTGGTGATTGTTGATGACGCCCTGCTGCAACATAACAGTCAGACATATGGTGGGGAAGGGTGTCAATTAGCCCGTCCCATCTAGCGTCTTAGCTTCACCCAGCCCCTCCGTACGCATGCGGTGGGTAGTATATTGGGTATACTTAATTAATAAATTAATGAACTAAACATACACAGACGTTTCTCTTCACTTATCTATTGACAAACTACCATAAATCTACTGGCTAGCTCAGGTTAGCTAGCGGTAGGTTAATGTACGCGACTGTGTTTTTCGTAGGCGGAATCCGGGAAAAGTCCCGCCTCAAGCTCTAGGATTGGACAGGCAGCCAGTGTCTGACTGTCAGTCAAACTCGCACACTGACTCCTCACCCTAACTCGAACCCTATCAGAGAAATGCGTCTGACTAGCGTTAGTTTGATGTACATTACATTTAAGTTACCTTCCCTGCGGTCACGTGACAGATTTTGGCCTTTTTGGATTGGATCAGGGATTTAAACCAACGCGATTGGATAATCTCTGGCTATCCCCTCGTTAATATTCATGATTTCCCGGGATCCCGCCTACAAAACACACACTCTCTTGCTGTACACAGCGATGCCACGACTGCCCCTAGTGGTGAGATGGGAGTATCGCACCCTACAACGCCCCAGTGTCCCCCCCCTCTGACCTGGAGCTGCTTCAGCTGGGCCTCTTTGGTGCTGCGGCTGGAGCGGCGGTGGCTGCGGAGGTTGGCCCTGCGCTCCGTCTCCTCCAGCCACTGGGAGAGGCTCTGGAACCTCTGGCCGATCTGCCTCAGCCGGGCCAGGGTGGAGCCCAGGTGGGCCCGCGTCTCCTCCAGCCGCCGCTGGAAGGCCCCCCAGTCCCGCTGGGCCGTGTCCAGGGCCCGGTCCTCGATCTGGGGGGCCCCCCAGGGGATGACCTTGTCCCTGCCGGTCAGCACGGAGGAGAGGAGCGACTGGCCCTCTGTACAGCGCTCCTGCAGGAGCTGGGAGGAGACGGAGGAGAGGTCACACATAAGAATTCACACGACGGAAAATAAGAGTTCACACGACGGAAAATAAGAGTTCTCACGACGGAAATAAGAGTTCACGCGACGGAAAATAAGAGTTCTCACGACGGAAATAAGAGTTCACGCGATGAAAAAAAAGAGTTCTCACGACGGAAATAAGAGTTCACGCGACTAAAAATAAGAGTTCTCACGACGGAAATAAGAGTTCACGCGACGGAAAATAAGAGTTCTCACGACGGAAATAAGAGTTCACGCGACGAAAAATAAGAGTTCTCACGACGGAAATAAGAGTTCACGCGACGAAAAATAAGAGTTCTCACGACGGAAATAAGAGTTCTCACGACGGAAATAAGAGTTCACGCGACGAAAAATAACAGTTCTCACGACGGAAATAAGAGTTCACGCGACGGAAAATAAGAGTTCTCACGACGGAAATAAGAGTTCACACGATGGAAAATATGAGTTCTCACGACGGAAATAAGAGTTCACGCGACGGAAAATAAGAGTTCTCACGACGGAAATAAGAGTTCACGCGACGGAAAATAAGAGTTCTCACGACGGAAATAAGAGTTCACGCGACGGAAAATAAGAGTTCTCACGACGGAAATAAGAGTTCACGCGACGAAAAATAAGAGTTCTCACGACGGAAATAAGAGTTCACGCAACAGAAAATAAGAGTTCTCACGACGGAAATAAGAGTTCACGCGACGGAAAATAAGAGTTCTCACGACGGAAATAAGAGTTCACGCGACGGAAAATAAGAGTTCTCACGACGGAAATAAGAGTTCACGCGACGGAAAATAAGAGTTCTCACGACGGAAATAAGAGTTCACGCGACGGAAAATAAGAGTTCTCACGACGGAAATAAGAGTTCACGCGACGGAAAATAAGAGTTCTCACGACGGAAATAAGAGTTCACACGACGGAAATAAGAGTTCACACGACGGAAATAAGAGTTCCCATGATGGAAATAAGAGTTCACCCTCCGGTTTATGGTCAAATATACAAAAGGTTAGAAACAGTGTTTAAATTATGCAATTATTTGCTTTATAATCTAAACTCGTGAACCCTGGTCGCCTTCATGAACTTTATGATGTTGACCAGCCAGGTCTTAAAAGGAGTTTCCCATTGAAGAGAATCCATGAGCTTTGAGTTCTTGAAGTGAGTTCAGGTACCGGTTGAGGGCTCTGGCTCACCTGGAGCTGTCTGAGCGTCTCCTCCAGCGTGTCCACGTTGCCCTCTGGGTGGGACAGCGAGGCCAGGGAGGCCTGCTCCTGCTCCAGCCAGTCCTCGAACACGTGCAGGCCCCTCTGGTACTCCTGGTGGACCAGCACCAGCTCTTTAGCCCGGCTGACCGCCGCCTGGCCGACCATAGGGGGGGGGGGGGGGGGGGGGGGGGGGGGGGGGGGTGAGGGAGGAGGTAGGGGAGAGGGAGAGGGGTGAGGGAGGAGGTAGGGGAGAGGGGAGAGGGAGGAGGAAGGGGAGAGGGAGGAGGTAGGGGAGAGGGGAGAGGGAGGAGGAAGGGGAGAGGGAGGAGGTAGGGGAGAGGGGGAGGGGAGAGGGGAGAGGGTTGAGGGAGGAGGTAGGGGAGAGGGGTGAGGGAGGAGGTAGGGAGAGGGGAGAGGGGTGAGGGAGGAGGAAGGGGAGAGGGAGGATGTAGGGGAGAGGGGAGAGGGGTGAGGGAGGAGGTAGGGGAGAGGGGTGAGGGAGGAGGAAGGGGAGAGGGGTGAGGGAGGAGGTAGGGGAGAGGGGTGAGGGGAGAGGGGAGAGGGGTGAGGGAGGAGGAAGGGGAGAGGGAGAGGGGTGAGGGAGGAGGAAGGGGAGAGGGGTGAGGGAGGAGGTAGGGGAGAGGGGTGAGGGAGGAGGAAGGGGAGAGGGAGGAGGTAGGGGAGAGGGGAGAGGGGTGAGGGGTGAGGGAGGAGGTAGGGGAGAGGGGAGAGGGAGGAGGAAGGGGAGAGGGAGGAGGTAGGGGAGAGGGGAGAGGGAGGAGGAAGGGGAGAGGGAGGAGGTAGGGGAGAGGGGGGAGGGGAGAGGGGAGAGGGTTGAGGGAGGAGGTAGGGGAGAGGGGTGAGGGAGGAGGTAGGGAGAGGGGAGAGGGGTGAGGGAGGAGGAAGGGGAGAGGGAGGATGTAGGGGAGAGGGGAGAGGGGTGAGGGAGGAGGTAGGGGAGAGGGGTGAGGGAGGAGGAAGGGGAGAGGGGTGAGGGAGGAGGTAGGGGAGAGGGGTGAGGGAGGAGGAAGGGGAGAGGGAGGAGGTAGGGGAGAGGGGAGAGGGGTGAGGGGTGAGGGAGGAGGTAGGGGAGAGGGGTGAGGGGAGAGGGGAGAGGGGTGAGGGAGGAGGAAGGGGAGAGGGAGAGGGGTGAGGGAGGAGGAAGGGGAGAGGGGTGAGGGAGGAGGTAGGGGAGAGGGGTGAGGGAGGAGGAAGGGGAGAGGGAGGAGGTAGGGGAGAGGGGAGAGGGGTGAGGGGTGAGGGAGGAGGTAGGGGAGAGGGGTGAGGGAGGAGGTAGGGGAGAGGGGTGAGGGAGGAGGTAGGGGAGTGGGGAGTGGGGGGAGGGAGGAGGAAGGGGAGAGGGAGGAGGTAGGGGAGAGGGGAGAGGGGTGAGGAAGGAGGAAGGGGTGAGGGAGGAGGTAGGGGAGAGGGGTGAGGGAGAAGGTAGGGGAGAGGGGAGAGGGAGGAGGAAGGGGAGAGGGAGGAGGTAGGGGAGAGGGGAGAGGGAGGAGGAAGGGGAGAGAGGAGAGGGGTGAGGGAGGAGGTAGGGGAGAGGGAGAGGGGTGAGGGAGGAGGTAGGGGAGAGGGGAGAGGGGTGAGGGGCGAGGGAGAAGGTAGGGGAGAGAGAAGAGGGGTGAGGGAGGAGGTAGGGGAGAGGGAGAGGGGTGAGGGAGGAGGTAGGGGAGAGGGGATGAGGAATCATTTTTAAGTAACTGCAGGAGGGAGTGTGCGTGCTGGTAGCTGATACGTTGTTTTACATGATGGGGATTTCATTAGCATTAATGGATCGCTTAATTGATGGTGGCTGCCAGTTGCCCTGCTAATGAAATGTATAATTGTGCTAATTTATTTCTAAATCTTTCAAAGTTACTAAGAGTTGAAAAAGTTGAGCAAATTAGAATGAATGATTAAATTATCTTTTAGGGAAATTTAAGCTAATGTTTTTTTATAATAAATGGAAATACAAACAGTTCAATTATTCATAGTGTGAAGTGACTTGAAGGTACCTGAAAGAGCTTTTAGAAAATATAGTGCATCAGTTTGTTAAAGTAAGTTAAGTAAGGAGCATTGGAATGTTAGTTATAATGTCGGTACTAATGGTTTTTAATAATCGCATTGTGACCAATATTCGAACGATTGCGATTTTTTATGTGATTTCTCTTTTTAAAGTTCCCTTGGAAAAAAAACGATCATACGAGCAAGCAGTCAACATATACACTGCTCGTTCCTTTACGGCCAGGCCTATGTGTTGAGCTGAATTGATATTATAACATCTTTATTTAACTATTGAATTGTAAAAGAAAAATAACTACAAATGTTACTGATACTCCAGTCAATAACAGGAACAAGGAACTTCGCGATCGGCAAATTGTGATTTAGAACATTTTGATGACAGTTTCGATGCATCGATTCGATGTATCGCCCGGCCCTACATGAGTCCTGTCCATGTGTGAGAGCCTAAACCGGGAGACCCTGCCCACCTTGGCCTTGTCCTTCAGAGCGCTGTATCGGATGTGTAGCTGCTGAACCTCATGCTGGGTAATGTAGTGCCCCGCCATGTTGGAGCCCTTGGTGGCGATGGTCTCCAGAGGACTGCTGTGGCTCAATACCTCTTCATACAGGAGCTAGGACCACACACACACACACACACACACACACACAGAAACGCATGCACACACACACGCACGCACGCACGCACGCATGCACGCACACACACAGAAACGCACACACACACGCGCACACATACACACACACACACACACACACACACACACACACACACACATACGCACACACCAGCACGCGCACACACACACACGCTCACATGCACACACACAGCCACGCACACACACGCGAATGCAAAAACAGGCATAAACCAGACACGCACATGCATACACACGCACACACACACACACACACACACACACACACACACACACACACACACGATGATGACATGGTAAATGAGGCCCATTTAACTCTGCCTGGCACCCAGGTGGGGATCTGACCGAGAGTGACTGAGTGAATGATCGCTACAGAGGCTATGTGGTCATGGCAACCACTTCCCCTTGGCAACTACCAGCCCCTTTTATCTCGGGAGGGAAAAATGAAACTGCTCCGTCACATTGTCAACGTCTGCGATGGGCAATTCGCCGTGATTGCGTTTTCGTCAGAAGGCATTACGTTAACCCCGCTCCGCCCCCTTCCATCCCAGAGCCCTGACGTTTGTGGGCGCGGACGTGGGCAGCTCCAGAGCCCTACCTTGGTCTTTCCCAGGTTGGCCGTCTTGTCCCTCATCTCTGAGTACTGTCTGTCCGAGCAGCCCAGCGTCTCGTCCACGCGGTCCATCCACGCCACAAACTGGCCCACGTCCTCCTGGTAGCTGGTCCACTGGGACAGAGAGCCCTCCAGTTGGCTGTGGACCAGGAGGAGGAGGAGAGAGGAGGAGAGGAGGAGAGACAGGAGGAGAGACAGGAGGAGGAGGAGAGAGAGGAGGAGAGGAGAGAGGAGGGAGGAGGAGAGAGAGGAGGAGGAGAAAGAGGGGGAGGAGGAGGAGAGAGAGGAGGAGAGAGAGGAGGAGAGACAGGAGGAGGAGGAGAGAGTGGAGGAGGAGAAAGGAGGGGAGGAGGAAGAGGAGGAGAGAGAGAGGAGGGAGGAGGAGAGAGAGGGGGAGGAGAAAGAGGGGGAGGAGGAGGAGGAGAGAGAGGAGGGAGGAGGAGAGAGAGGAAGAGAGAGAGGAGGAGGAGAAAGAGGGGGAGGAGGAAGAGGAGGAGAGAGGAGAGGAAGAAGAGGGGAAGAAGAAGAAGAAGAAGAAGAAGAAGAAGAAGAAGAAGAAGAAGTAGATGGGGGAGGAGGAGGAGGAGGAGGAGGAGGAGGACGATGATGATGAAGGTCAAAGAAGTAGAGATTATAAGCACATAAGCTCATAACAGGGATTCAAAGCCACAACCCTTCAGCCGGGAGCTGAACCCCCGACCCCGGGCTGACATCAATGCTCAGCCGCACCTTTTACACTGGATGGAGGCGGACAGCAGGGCGTCCCAGGAGTCCTTCAGGTCCTGGATCTGCTTGCGGACCACCGGCACCCCCTCGGCGGAGGTGTTCCTCTGTACCGCCTCGCCCCGGGTCAGGAGCATCTTCAGCTGGATCTCCCTCTCCTGCCGCGCCGCCAGCAGGGCCTGGGGGACAGGAAACAGGAAGTGGTCACAGCAGGAAGGAAGGGAGGAAACGGTGGCGTTGGCGTGCGTGCGTGCGTGATTGCATGCGTGTGTGTGTGTGCGATACGATTGTGTGTTTGTGTGTGTGTGTCTGTGTCTGTGTGTGTGATTGTCTATGTGTGTGTGTGTGTATTTGTGTGTGCTTTAAGAGAAACCTACAGTCTATACAATAGACATTAAATAGTATAAAATGTGTACAGTGATAAAACGGTACAAAGATAATAGATGATTTTGTTGTTTGGGCATACTTTTTTCATGGATGATCAAATACCAAGTTTTAATTCCATGAGATATCTAATTATATAAACACATCTGACTCACTTTATCGAAACTAACTTGTCACATTCTATCTACAGCTGAAGGAAATACGAGTGGACTGCATCGTTCCACGTCCCCCGCCGTACCTCCAGCTGCATCATCCTGTTCTCCAGCACGCTCTTGTCGGCGGTGGGGGACAGGCAGGTGTTGAGGACCCTCTGGGCCTCACACACCCAGTCCTGCAGCTCCTTCAGGCCCCCGGAGAAGAGCCGGTGCTCCCCCACGATACGCTCAATCCTGGATGCCTTGTCCTGGGGAGAGAGTGGTAAAGAAGGAATGGTAAATGGACTGCATCTATACAGCGCTATTCCAACCAGTGACCACTCAAAGCGCTTTACAATATTGCCCAACATTCACCCAATTATGCACACATTCACGGCGGTGTCAGCCATGCCAGGCGACAGACTCACCCTGACTGCTCGTCAGGAGCAGTCAGGGTGAGGTGCCTTGCTCAGGGACACCTCGACACTCACGCTAGGAGGAGCCGGGGATTTAACCAGCAACCTTCTGGTTACCAGCCAAGCCGCTCTACCTCCTGAGCCACATGCCGCCCCAGGAAACCAGAGAGGCCACGCTCTAAAATTAGTCAGAAAGTGAAGCTGGAAGCCTGCGTTTCCAGGTCCGATCGATCACCTCTGTTCTTTTTGTAGAACGCATGTACAACACACCGCCCAAAGAAGCATTTTTCCTGTCCACAAACTTTACCTTACTTTACAGATATCGGATCTAGAAATTTCCCAGACCTGTATTGACTTAAATGCTTGAAGTGTCTCGGATACAATAGAGGGAACAACAAAAATTGCTGCAGGGATCGACGTTGCAATTATGAGCAGCATTTGCGCGGCGGTCAGAGAACAATTTTATTCCTGTTTCCATGTCCGCCGAGGAAGAGGCTCTAAAAATAGCGCTTCCTCTCCATGAACGACAAAGTAAATAAAAGCTATTCATCATCGCCGCGGCAACGCCTCTCTCTCTGTCTCTCTGATGAGCGAGCACTGCCAGTCTGTGGCGTCCGCCTAACCCCGGCCGCCTCGAATAAATCACACGAATGTCATCTACCCAGAGAGTGTGTCTGCGGAAAAATAAAAGGTCAAATCGCGAGCAGCCGAGCATTTCAACTCTGCAATTGCCCAATTGGCTCTGAAGATGAAAGGACAGTAGCGCGGCTGTACCACCAACCCCCCCCCCCCCCCCTGCCTCCTGCAGCAACGGTTTGAGTGCGAACAGAGAGATAGCCCCCCCGGTCATTCTACATGCACAAGAAATCCACAAGGCAGAATAAAGATGTACAGTTTCCCCGTACTGAGATTTGTAGGCAATTTTTACGACCAGGGGCAAACCATGTTCGGCTGTGATTCATGCTCCGCTGCATGAAGTCGTACCGGGATTACCCATGACAACACACTGAGTTGTACCACCAGACAGAAAATCCAAGTGTAAAAAGCACATTCCCTCCAACCACCAGAGTTTTCCCCAGAGACCGGCAGCAGTGGGAGAAGGGCCGGGAGGAGACAGGTGGGAGGACGGGGGGGAGAGGAGAGGAGAAGAGAGGAGGAACGAGGGGGAGGAGAGGAGAGGAGGGACTGGGGGGAAAAGGAGAGGGGAGGAGGACAGGGAGAGGAGAGGAGGATGGGGGAGAGGAGAGGAGAGGAGGACTGGGGGGAAGAGGAGGAGAAGAGAGGAGGACCAGGGGGGAGAGGAGAGGGGAGGAGGACGGGAGAGGAGAGAGGAGGACTGGGGGAGAGGAGAGGAGAGGAGGACTGGCGGGGGAAGAGGAGGAGAAGAGAGGAGGACAGGGGGAAGAGGAGAGGGGAGGGAGGACGGGAGAGGAGAGGAGGATGGGGGAGAGAGGAGAGGAGAGGAGGACTGGGGGGAAGAGGAGAGGGGAGGAGGACGGGGAGAGGATAGGAGGATGAGGGAGAGGAGAGGAGAGGAGGACTGGGGGGAAGAGGAGAGGGGAGGAGGACGGGGAGAGAAGGAGGAGAGGAGAGGGGGGACTTGGGGGGGGTAGGAGAGGAGAACCTTGTGGGAACACAAACCGAGCGGATCAGGGTATTACCTTAGTCAGGTTGCAGAGGGCCAGGTACTGCGCGGAGAGCTGGGACACGCGGTGGACGAAGCCCTTACCGGCCGCCTGCCCCTCCCAGAGGAGGTGGGCCCGCTCCCGTAGCCTCCCTAGCTCCGCCTCGCGCCCCGACATCTCCTCCAGGACACACTGGGGGCGGGGGGAGGAGGAGCAGATGAACAAGGGAGGAGGAGATCGTTGAGTGAGTATGGGGGGAGGGTGGGGGGGGGGGATTGAAGTGAATTGGAATGGAGACGAAGGAGGGGAAAGAGGAGATGGAAGAGGAGAAGGAGGTGGACAGAGGAGAAGGAGATGGTGAGGTTGAAGATGGAGATGGATGAGGAGGAAGAGGAGGAGGAGGAGGAGGAGGAGAAAGAGGAGGAGGAGATAGTAGAGATTGAAGAAGGAGATGTTGGAGGAGAAGGAGGAGAAAGAGGAGGAGGAGATAGAGGACATGTGTGACAGTAGAGGAAGAATGATGACCATGGAAAAAGGGGACGGATGTGATGGATGGAGGAGGAGCCAGAGAAGGATGACAAAGAAGAGGAGAACGAGGAACAACAGATGTGTGGAGGTGGAGGAAGAGATGATCGGCAAGTTAACGGAGATGGAGGAGAGGAGGGAGAAAGATTAGGAGGAGATGGACGACAAGGAGGTCGACGGGGGACAGGCGGTGTGTGTGGGGGTGGAGGAAGGGAAGACGGAGCGGGAGGGAGGAGAACGGGAGAGCAGGGGGGAGAGGGAAGACGGAAGAGGGAAGACAGAGAGGAGGGGGGGAGGGGGGAGAGGATGAGGGATGAAGACGGAGCAGACAGCGGTGTGACAGGTGTGTCGGGAGAAGCGAGGATGACCCGGGAGCAGGAACATCGGGAATGACAGAGTGATTGCAGAAAGAGGCGACAGGAGTTCAGTCGCCACGGCGGAGGCATGACAGGCCCAACAATGCGGCATTGTGGGGTAACACAATCAGACGGACAGGGACGGGACAGGGGGATGAGGGCGGCGGAGACAGGGGACGGAGGAGGTCCAGGGGTCCAGCCACGCAGGACAAAGGGACGGGGACGCACAAAGGCAACAGGAGCCACGTTAACACATGGGAAACGGACTGGGCGACGACAACGACGGAAATAAAGAATAGACAGCAGCGGCGGAATCTTTCTGGATGTGTTATTCCTTCTATTTCTATTTTACAGGAGAGCAGTCGGTCGCGATAACAAGCACAGAATACGGCAGAGAGGTGGAGACGAGGCTGTTAAAATGTCAGAAAGGCAGGGCTGAGGGGGGTTGCACGGGGAGGCTTGTAAAAAGGTAAAGAGGTAATTCTTTCCCTGAGCACTGGGTTGAGAATAGCGCAGCGTAATGTACGGTCGGCTGGCTGGAGGAGAGCTCATTATTGCTCGCAGGGCCAGACAAAAGACCGCGACGAGAGGGGCTTCAGCGGCAGACCGCAATACAGAAATAGCAGAAGTGATAAGGTCCGGGCTCGGAGATGGGCTTGATATGATTTTCTCTTCCCCCCCTTTTGTTAGTTTTATCTTATTTCAACGCTCCACGCACACTCCGGTTTCTCGGCCAGACACAGCGTGGGCTGTTATCACGTCTGGAAATAAAGGCTCTTTTATTTTCTTTAGTGACAAGGCTTTCCCGCCCGGACAGCGGGCGTACTAATTAGATTTGTGGCCGTTTCTTTTGAAGCATTGTTGTCGAGACGAGTCGCTCTTTGTGTTCGTCCACACTGGTGCTTGAGTAACGTAATTAGAGGGCTCCTCTTCCTCTCTGGGCGCTGCGATCGGAGATCGTGCTCCAGAGATATCGCCTCAGGTGCAACGGCCTCCGAGCGACAGGGCGTTCACGCGAGAACCTCTTCTGTGCGGACGGGCGACGGATTGGCCACGAGCGATTTAAGGAATGCTAGGAACAGCGAGACACAGAGGGAGTCACCCGGCGTAGCACAATTCAATTAAAAACCAACAGTGTGCCGTTCCATCTGCCAGATGCACGGTAAATACCCTCGGTGGTACACGATTGTGCGCGTGTCCTCAACGATGGAAACACAACGACGCACAAGTCATTTGCACGCTCGGTGTGATGGGAATGAAATCAGTCCAGGAGGATCGGCGCACACCGAACGAACACACAACAGCAGCCCACCTCCTCACAGAACCCACCCAGACCCTGCAAAGACCCAGCCCACACTCCACCAGACTCTGCCCTGACCCCGCCCAGACCCCTCCCAGACTCCTCCCAGACTCCGCCCAGACTCCGCCCAGACTCCGCCCAGACTCCGCCCCCTTCACCTGTAGTTTGCCTAGCTCCTGCGTCTTGGCGGTGAGGTCGTGAAGGCGGGCACTGCTCTCTTGAACTTTGACCTCGGTGCCATTCAGCCAATCCTGGAGAGGCTCAGCGCAGGCCTCAAAGTCCCTCATCTGAGACTCCAGGTTCTGG
>NC_136949.1:3782160-3784660 GCF_949987615.1 Pollachius pollachius
GGGAGAGAGAGAGAGAGAGAGAGAGAGAGACATAGGGAGGGAGACAGACACACAGAAAGTCAAAACTGATACTGAGTCGGACGTGATGACTGATGACGGGTAAGTGTAGTGGTGAGCGTGTTTGAATCCACACTGAAAGGTGCTAGGTTTGAGCCCCCATCCCTGAAGCTCATTCATAAACTGCATCTAAAAAAAAGGTTGACTGTGATGTCTGGATAACGTGTGTCTGCAGCATCTGCCCTGCGTGTATTTACACCACGGTAAGTGATTCGGTGTGGATGGTGTGACTGACACACTCGTTTCCTGACTACACGATGGCGGGCTGGTGTGTGTGCGTGCGGTAGAGTGTGTGTGAGGTGGAGAGTGTGAAATGGAAGGTTTTTTAGTGGCA
Organism: Pollachius pollachius; assembly: GCF_949987615.1. Taxonomy (NCBI): domain Eukaryota; kingdom Metazoa; phylum Chordata; class Actinopteri; order Gadiformes; family Gadidae; genus Pollachius; species Pollachius pollachius. Next base: position 3,782,552 of record NC_136949.1, read on the forward strand.
GCTTGCTAAAACAGCGGGCTCAGATCCAATACGTGGTCGCATTTTCACAAACAACCCACCCACACACATCTGATTCACATCTGCTGCTCAGCTCTCTCTCTCTCTCTACCTAAAATTTGTAGCATATATAGTGTTAAGTTTTTTTGTGTGAACAAAAGGGCAGAGTTGAACCCCTGCTGCTCCTATTTGCATGCATGCAAATTCAGACAAACCTTATTTATGTGCGTCCCGATACTCACAAACCACACACACACACAGGCGAACACAACGACGCCTCAGCGCACAGCAGAACGTAAACACTAACACGTACTATATGTACAGTACACCGGGGAGGGTGGGGGAGAGAGGGGGAGGGTGGGGGAGAGAGGGGGAGGGGGTGGGGGAGAGAGTGCCATGCCAGGTGTAGAAATAGGATGAAAGTTGGTGAAGTGGAAGAATCGGGAGTTAGGGAGGGGCGGGGGGAGACGGGTGAGGCGACAGAGACGGGGGGGGGGGGGGGGGGGATGGGGTTGCCAGGGAACATATGTGGGGGTGAGGGATCAGCGTGGGGGCGACAGGACGGAGGGAACGCGGGCTGACAGGGCGACGCTGGATGTGTGAGGCCAGGATGAGAGGAGGAGGAGGAGGAGGAGGAGGAGGAGGCTGGGAGACAGAAGCCCTGATTGGGAGGCAAAGGGAACGTGCACCGACACGTTTAATGACACACTCTTCTAACACCTCGTGTGATTGCCAGGCAGCACGCCGTAGTTATTGCTGCTATCCATGGCCATGATTATGACTAGTGGAAAGACTATTATGACTATTAGGATGATTATTATTATTAGTCCTAAATGCGGTGCCTTCCTTGTATCTACCGTTTAAAAGCTATTCCCCCGACACGGGTTGAAGATTGGGCACTTGTACTTTGACTTTTCGGTTTCCCAAATATTGGGAGAATATTTGTACCAGAAAATAGAAGTGTTATGATGTTAATAAAAATGAAAGAGGTAAAGCAGGCATGAGGCTGCATGAAGTCATGTTTGGTGACGCAGCATAAAAACAAAAAGGCGTCAGTCAACAGTCACCTTCACACAACCACCCAGGTCACCCTAGCAACCGCCTAGCAACCACCTAGCAACCTCCTCGAGACCCCCCAGGACCCCTAGTAACAACCTAGCAACGCCATAACCTCTAGCAGCCTCCCAGAACCAGCCAGGACACAACGTAAGCAATCGGCCAGAGAACCCTCGTCACCACCGAGAAACACCCTAAAAACCATTGCAAAACACCATAGCAACCATCTAATAACTCCCTAGCAACAAACCGCAACCGCCAACGTTTTAATCAGCAACCTTCAGTTTTGATCAGAAAAGTCCTCCTAATCCACTTTATATGATTAAACACACACACGTGAGAAATGTAAATTATCAATCGCGCCTATCAAGTATTGACACGATATCCTTCTCGTTTCCATGACAACATACATATATTCAACGTATACCCGCTCAAAAACAGACGCTGTTTGGTTAAGGGTAATTCCAAGGTTGCGTTCTCCACATCCCACCATCTGGAGAGAAATCTGGGGATTGTGGAATACGGGGTAGAAAACGATATTTATTTAAACAACCACAAAGGCGTTCAGAACACGGCGAAAATAATAATAATAATAATATATTTCATTTATGGGCGCCTTTCTCGACACTCAAGGTCACCTTGCAAAAAGAAACATTCATAGAGCAAGCAAAAAAAACAACAACAACAACAACAACATAATAAAACAGTGCGCAAGAGAAAAGAGTGGGGCCATTCTAGTCCCAAGAATGCATCTGACTTAAAGGGAGCAGGCTTGTCTGAATAGGTGTGTTTTCAGGTATGGGACCGAGCAGAGCAGAACGCAGTGATCTGGGGATGAAGGTCGAACGCCCACCAGAAGGTCAGCGATGGGGGGAGGGGCCAGCCTGAGCCGCCGGGCAGGTGAGCAGCTGGGGCCGGAGAAGCACAGACCAACACACACACATGCACCGCCTCTGACCGGCGCTGGGACGGACACGCACAGATGGACACATGGCAGGCACACACTCACACACACACACACCGCTGTGTTGGAGTTCTGATGATGATACGAGGGGC
>NC_136949.1:3789660-3794660 GCF_949987615.1 Pollachius pollachius
TTGCTTGACAGCTCCCGCCTGCCCGGAGTAACGCTACTCATGTGGAAGAATATAAGTGTGTGTTTGTTTACACGCGTAGTAGAGAGAGGCAGAGAGCGGGCGAGAGAGAGAGAGAGAGGGAGAGAGAGAGAGAGAGAGAGAGAGAGAGAGAGAGAGAGAGGGGAGGGGGGGGGGGAGAGAGAGAGAGATAGAAGGCTGACATGACCCTCCACACAGAGAGGCCCTGTGAACACGGGCTGCAGCCAGGCGGCCAAGACATAGAACACAAGGAGAGAGAGAGAGAGAGAGAGAGAGAGAGAGAGAGAGAGAGAGAGAGAGAGAGAGAAAGAGAGAGAGAGAAACCAGAACTAACTTCCACAGCTGCAGGCGCAAGGGAAAAACTAAAAACGCAGTGTTGTACTACATTACGGTCCAGCAGAGATAACGGCTGGTACCGATTTGTAAAGCAGAGGAGGGGGAGAGAGATGGAGGAGGGGGGAGAGAGGAAGGGAGAAGAGAGAGGGAGGGAGGGAGAAAAGAGAGGGAAAAGAGGAGAGGGAGAGGGAAAGAGGGAGGGAGAAGAGAGAGAGAAAAGAGAGCGAGAGAGAGGGGAGAGAGGGAGGGGGAAGAGAGAGGAAAGAAGAAGAGAGAGAGGGGAGAGAGGGAGGGGGAGAGAGCGAGGAAGAAGCGAGCGAGAGGGAGGGAGAGGGGAAGGGAGGGACGCAAGAGAGCGAGGGGCGAGCGAGGAGGGGAGGACAGTGAAGGGATTGTGGCTGTCACCCTGTCCGCCGTGGTGGGCAAAGCTGATTTACAAACTTAATCTGTTTTTAGTCTGGATTTACAAATAGAATAGATAATTACCGCCGGGGACGGCGACGGCGTGTGCCAAGGCGGTCGCGTCTGCGATGCCGGCGTCTGAGCGCGCGAGCGTGGGCGTGCGAGTGTCTGTCCTCTCCATTAATTACCATCCAAACAATGGTGATCACTCTCTGTGTGTGCCGCCACCCTGCAGCGACCAACTTTACACGCACAGATCCCTAACAATTCCAAGGCTGAACAACACGCCGTCACGAGCAGGGATGGGAATCACAGGGTACCTCAGCATACGCGATACCGATAATGTTGCGGTACAGCAATTCTTTGATGATCAATATGTTGTCAGATAATCCTATAATGATATATCACAATATATGTCTCACGATAAGCACAAAATGACCGTGAAAGAGTACTGTGTGCGGGATTTTGGTGTTTTTCCTTCATTCAAGTGTTCAGCGCCACCTCAAGGAGCCACCTCGCGCCTTATTTATTAATTAGAATATCGATATTTGGGCCGATATTTCCTGTCCAACTAACATATTACATCGATACTTCGGATGTAATATGTTAATATGTAAATCGGATCTGGTATCGTATGAAGAAGGGCAACGATCCAACGAGTGCGTCGTGGAAACACAACCACCACCGCCCCGCCTTATCCCAACCGAGACCCCGGCGGCGCTCCCTTCGCCCCCACCTTCGCCATCCGCCATCCCTCCACCGCCTCCTCGCCGTTGCTCCGCCCCTCGGCCCGGACCAGCTCCTGGCTCCACCCCCTCAGCCGGCCGTCCAGCTCCTTCAGCTCCTCCTCCAGGCGGGCGGTGAGCCGGCCGTAGTCCTCCTCCGCGGCGGCGGCCTGGGCCAGCGCCCCCTCCAGGCCGTCTCGGGCCCGCAGCGCGGCGCCCTCCCACTGCTCCAGCGCCTGGGCCAGCGCCCCCAGCTGGCGGTCCATGGCCTCGCAGCCGACCGCCGCCGTGTGCTCCGCCGTGGACGCCGCGCTGCGGCGCACGCGGCTCAGGCGCTCTCGGCCCTCCCGCAGCCGGCACTCCACGCGCTCCTGGGGGAAGGGGGGGGGGAGGAGGAGGTGGGGGGGAGGGGGGAGGAGGAGGAGGGGGGGAGGGGTTGGAGACAGGAGGAGGAGGAGGAGGAGGGGATGGAGGGGGGGAGGAGGAGGAGGGGGGGTTGGAGACAGGAGGAGGAGGAGGGGATGGAGAGGGGAGGAGGAGAAGGAGGGGATGGAGAGGGGAGGGGGAGGAGGAGGGGATGGAGAGGGGAGGGGGAGAGGGTGGTGGGGGGATGGAGACGGGAGGAGGAGGAGGAGGAGGAGGAGGAGGAGGGGATGGAGAGGGGAGGGGAGGAGGAGGAGGGGGGGTTGGAGACAGGAGGAGGAGGAGGGGATGGAGAGGGGAGGAGGAGAAGGAGGGGATGGAGAGGGGAGGAGGAGGAGAAGGAGGGGATGAGAGGGGAGGGGGAGGAGGAGGAGGAGGAGGAGGAGGAGGCGGAGGAGGAGGAGGAGGGGATGGAGCGAGGAAGAGGAAGAAGGGGAGGATGAGGAGGGGGGGAGGAGGAGAGGAGATGATGGAGACGGGAGAAGAGAAGGAGGAGGAGGAGGAGGGGGGATGGAGACGTGTGGGGGAAGGGGAGGAGGAGGAGGGGATGAGATAGGAGAAGGGGGAAGAGGAGGGGATGGAACGGGCGGAGGAGGAGAAGGAAGAGGAGGGGATGGAGACAGGAGGAGGATGATAAGGAGAAGTAGGAGGAAGAGGAGGGGGTGTAGGGGGGAGGAGGAGAAGGAGGAGGAGAAGGAGACAGGAGGAGGAGCAGAAGTAGACAGGAGGAGGAGGAGGAGAAAGAGACAGGAGGAGGAGGAGGGGATGGAGACAGGAGGAGGATGACAAGGAGAAGGAGGAGGGGGTGCAGACAGGAGGAGGAGGAGGAGGATGAGAAAGTTGCTAAGGTAACGGCACTCACGCACACACACCTGATGTACAGCTGCGGGGCTATTTTTAAAGAGCAGCGGGAGGTGGCCGCTCATCGCACCGTGGCATTCCCGGCTCCGCCGTGCCCCTTCTTCTCCTGCGATCTAATTATCTAATTTGCCATCTTCATTACAGGAATATGGATCTCCTCCTCCCCGCCCGCTATTAGTATCTATTCTCCCTGCGTCCTTGGGTCTGTACTCCTCACTGCATTCTCCGTCTCGCTCCGAGCTCATTCTCCGAGAGGAAAGCAGCACTTTTGAGGCGGAGGGTGTGAAAAGCGACGGAGGTGATGGTGGTGGTGGAGGTGGAGGTGGTGGTGGTGTCGCTGGTGGATTCGCTGAAGCCACCGGTGTGTGTTCAAAGAGAGAGAGAGGCAGGCCACTTCACTTAAGAATGTGGAAGAAACTATTAACCTTGGGATGAGATAAAAAGAATTGCTACCGCTGGCTTAAATATAAGGGTTTTGTTTGTGCCGACTCTTTTTTTCGTAAAATGCACATAAGCGCAAGCACACACGCACATGCACACACACACACACACGCACACACACAATACATTGTTATAATAAGGACCCATGTGAGAAAGATGACTCTGAATCAATATCTTCACACATACATCCCTGTAATGTTGCAAATTATATGAGCGTTTGGAAGAAGGGGGGAAGCTTGGGAACTAATTTAATTCCATCTATTTGTTCGCACGGATTAGGAACACACACACACACACACACACACACACACACACACACACACACCAAGGAAATGTGTCGAGAGCAATAGAGGAATTATGCTTCAGACATGGGCAGCATTAATTATGGCAACGTTAATAACCTCAAGGGTTGTGAACGACAGGGACGCATGAAAGTGTCGTGGTGGTAACATCACATGCAGGACCAATATATCCCCTGTTTCATGGATACCTTAAGATCAGACTTGTGGATACATGTATCTGTACAACTCTGGTTTAAATATGCTTTACAACAATCCCAATGAGCTCCTAACCCTAACCTCTAAATGAGGTTAGGGTCAGGGTTAGGGTTAGGGTTAGGGTCACAGCACAATCACCCAAAGAAGCAGGAAATGGAAATCAGCTGATCAGGGAATAGAGTATTCTGTAATAAACAGCCCCAGCAGACGTTGTCAGCACGTACCCATTGCCCAACAGACACAGCAGACAGTGTGAAACTCTGGCCCATTTCTCTGGCAACATGTGTTCACCTTTCAGCGGCTAGACTTGTCAGAATAAATCAAATCAGCCAGGGGCGATCCCCAGCTTTCGCCGGGTGCTACAGTACAGTCGGACCGCGCGCCACAGGCCGCCTTCCGTTCCGTCAGGTCTGACCTTTCACCAGGACGACCGTCTCGTCGGCACACATCACGTCGCCGTGACAACCAGCTCCCAGCGTGGCGTCCGCGGCGCGTTTGTGCTTCGCCGTCGTCTGCTTACCCTCACTTCCGACAGCCTCTTCCTGACGGAGGCGGAGTCTCCCGACGTGTCCGACCAGTGCTGCAGCTCCTCCCCCGCAGACATCAGCCAATCGGTGAGGTCCCGGACGGCCTCCAGGTATTCCTGGTGCTCCAGGACCACCGCCTGTGCCCGCCGCACCCTCCCCTACACAATGGGACAGGAAGGGGCCCGGTGAACAATGGGGTGGGTGGTGTGGGGACGGAGCACGGTGTGCACGCAAACAAACACAAAGTTGTAGATGCACACACACACACACACACACACACACACACACACACACAAAAACACGCACACACACATAACGACAGACGCAAACACACACACGCAAACACACACACACAGACACACACACACAAACATGCTCACACACATAAAGAAACACACAAACACACACACAAACTCAAACATGCAACAACGACAATAAACGGGTCACATGCACAGCAGGCTGCGATAGCAGTACAAACACAAACACAAACACACACGACCAAACGCTAAATTGTAAATTCACACACACACACACACACACACACACACAAAAACACGCACACACACATAACGACAGACGCAAACACACACACGCAAACACACACACACACAGACACAAACTCACACACATAACAACACCGGCAAAAAGCAACGGGTCGCACGCAGTGCAGACAGCGACAGCAGAGACACAGCCCCGCCCTCCAATAGCTGCTGCCTTGCAAAAAAGCTAACGGGGATCTGAATAAAGACAAACAAACCAACCTCCACCAG
>NC_136949.1:3799660-3838180 GCF_949987615.1 Pollachius pollachius
AATTCGTAATTACCTTCAGGCGATAGATCTTGGCCTTCAGAGCGGCGCCGTCGCCTGATTGGCTGGAGCAGTCTCGCAGCTCCAGTTGGAGTTCGGCGAGCCAGGACTGGAACTCCTGGACCAGATCTGTTCAGAGAGCAGACGGCAGCAGGTGTTACACCACACCCAGAGAGAGAGAGAGAGAGAGAGAGAGAGAGAGAGCCACAGCCAGCCATTGAGGAGAGAGGGAGAGAGGGAGGGAGGAGAGAGAGAGTGAGAGAGAGAGGGAGGGAGAGAGAGAGGGAGAGAGAGAAAGGGAGAGAGAGAGAGAGAGAGAGAGAGAGAGAGAGAGAGAGAGAGAGAGAGAGAGAGAGAGAGGGACAGAGGTGGGCGAGACAGATGGGACGTGTGGGTGTGTCTGTCCAACAAGGCAGCGCGGCGCCGGCGTTGCCTCGGCAACCAGCCCAAAACCCCCCCTCCCTGGAGGGAGTGCTCGACGGCATCACTCTCGGCGGCAGGTGTGTGTCGGAAAGGAAGTGGGTGAACGAGTGCGCCGGCAGGGAGTCCGTTTAGGGCGCAGTGTCGCCAGCGGCGACGGCATAAGGAGTGTGTGTGTGTGTGTGTGTGTGTGTGTGTGTGTGTGTGTGTGTGTGTGTGTGTGTGTGTTGCGTCTCCTGCCGTGTCCTGATGTTGCATTGTTCCGCGCTACTTGAACTCCAAAGCGCTCTCTGGCAAATGTCAGCACCCCTACCCCGACAGACTCCCGCTGCACACTTCTAACGCACGCCCTTCGACAACAGAACGACAGTGGATAAACCACACAGCGGTACGAAACCGTCTCCTCTCAATGGATATCCGCAGGGAAAGACCCGTTCTTACACCAGAAAGTGAAACTGAAAATGAAACTGAAATTGAAGGTGTAATTGAAACAGTGTTGCGTCCCCTGGACTAAAATACCTGCTCGATCAGCCAGCGTCTGCAGCAGCAAGCTAGCTGAAGTAAGCAAGCTAGCCAGGGGTTAGAAAGCTAGCTAGGGGTTAGGAAGCTAGCTAAGCCGACCTGCTCACTAATCCAGAGGATACACACACTTTCACCTGTGCTTAACCTGCTGCCCATTAACACCACCCTCCCTGCGACTAAACAAACACCACCAAATAGCATTGAAGTTGTTATCATCAGGTTACCAGGAAAGCTAAACACCTTAAAGGTTAGTTATACCATATTATACGAGAGAAAATCTGCCTCTTCTGAAATCACAAGTGGGCGTGTCCACCTATATGTGTGACGGATAGATGAGCCACGTTTGCTGCAGTCCACTGGGTAGGCGGGTAGACTGTTCTATCTAGCACACATCTAGGTGGACACGCCCACTTGTGATGTCAGAAGAGGCAGATTTTCAAAACGGCTTGTACCGGCTAATCACACTCACACCTGGTGGTATAATATGTCACCTTTGGTGGCAGTAAGTGTATAAAGTACGCAGACTCGTGTTCAACTCTCCTCCGCCCCCCCGCTGTGCCTGCCTTACCGTTGAAGTGCAGCTGCATTCCGGCCTGCAGGCCGCCCCAGGTCCGGTTGCAGCGCAGCGCCGCCGCCTCCGTCCCCTTGGCGATGGCGGTGAGCTCGGCCGAGAGGCGGGACAGCTCCGGGGACGGGTGGGACCGGGACAGGGACGTCAGGGACTCCCGGGCCGTCTCCAGGTCAGCACGCTGCTGCTGGACCGCGCCCTGCAGGTCCTGGGGGGGGGAAAGGAGAACCCGAGGTCAGGGGACACCTCTGTAAGGGGAAGGGAAGTGATGTCACTTCACTTCATCCATCTTTGGAGCAGCAAGGGGTGGGAGGTGATTGGATGGGAGGCTGTGAGGAGAGGACGGACAAGGGGGCGTGGTGGAGGGATGGAGTGGTTGGGTGGAATGAGGCGGGGGGCTGGGGAAGGGAAGGGAAGGGTGTTAGAGTCCCAGCACTCGGTTGGAACCTAGAACAAGTGGTGTCAACGTAGGACAAACACAGGCGTCGCTTCATAACACAAATGAAGGGTCTGCTCCTTTAACGTAACCAGGGCAGGGGTGGTAGACTTATAAGACATATAAGACACAAATTGCAACCGAACGCCGTAAATGTAAGAAGAAGAGGACGGAGAAATGGGTCCGTTCAACGCTGCATTGGATGAAAGCGACTTATAGAGCCAATAGGACACTGGAGGAAACAGGGCAGAGAGCCCGGTTGTGTGTAGGGGGAGCGCGGACCTTCACGGTGTCCATGTGGTCCGCGGTGGACTCCTCCGACAGGCCGGCCAGGGAGCCCTCCACCGCCTCCAGCCGGGCGGTCATCTGAGAGGCCAGGTCCTCGAGCCGCTGCCTCTGGAAGCTGAAGTAGGTGAGGGCGTGCTTGGCCTGGTTGTAGACCTCATGGGCGTGGGCCATCTTCTTCCTGAGGTCCGACTCCAGGACCTGGGTGGAGGGGAACACAGGGGGGGGACGTGGGTCTGGATCACTGGTTCCTCAAGGGGCACCAGACCCCATTTTTTAGGCCTCGGAAAATGGCGTACACTTTGAGTCAGTGGCCTCACATATTGATTACTCCCAATCAACATCTGCCCTTGATGTCAATTTATGATGAATCGCTAGGCATTTGTCTGTATGTAAAGGACATTGATGACACTTTTCAAACCTTAAAAGCAAAAATAATTCGAATATCGACAGGTCAAGAACCGGGTCCGAACATACACATCAGGTGACCCAGTGGGGGGCATCGGCTGGGAAACACTGGGCTCCCACCGACCCAACACCCGCATGAACACAACGGGTGACCGCAAGGGCAATCGTTTGACGAAGAGAACCTTTTCTACGGCCCTGTGAGGGACCCACCTGCATCTGTACGGGCGTCTGCTGGAGCCTGGCCCGATCCTTCAGCTCCAACACCCGGTCCTGCAGGGCATCAAGACTCTGCTCCCTGATCTCCGCCTCCGTCTGCGGGTCGAAAGGACGAGAGAGAACCAGACTAGGATCAGTCGAGGCAAACCCTTGACTTTACTGAGAGAAGAACGGAGAAGATTCACAAGGAACCGCTCAGGGGATCTATGGGCGGTTGTGAATCCAAGGTTACGGTCAGATGATCTCAGATCCAGCAGTACTGGGTTGTAGAGATACTTCTGGGGGGGACACGGCGGAGATCCTTGGACGGATAGCAGAAACATATTATTCTACCGAAGAAAACTCATCCTCGCGAGCAAAGGAAGCTTTCAGAAGGGTTTTTAAAGGTGTATCTCTGCAGTGGCCAGTCTACACGGCGTTGATTTAAAACCTTTACAGACCCTTTCACTAGTGCTCGCCAAGGTTTGTGTACGCTCTGAGCCATGGCCGTGTGTACAAATCCCAGCCACATGATTGATTGAAACAATATGAAGCAAGAAAACTGAAACCCCCTGTCCACCTATCAATCTCAAACTTTATTTATGTAGCGCCTTTCTTGCAAAAAGGTGCTTGACAATTCAAGAAAAGACAAATAAATAAAATATATAGTATATATAATAAAAGAAGAGAATGCTGAGCTAAATAGGTATGTCTTATGGTTTCTTCTAAAGGTGTTCACAGATTGTGATCACCGTTAGTGACACTATATGGCGCCTTCCTATAGGTCCCTGTCTTCACCTGGGAAAACTCAAAGGCCAGTACCAGAGGAACTGATTGATCTAGAGGGAGCATACATCAGAAGCATGTCTGACAAGTATTCTATATCTGAGCTTTAGGCCACCAGACGCGAATCTAAAGTCTGGCTCGTGAGAGGACTGGTCTGACCAGCCATGTTTCACCTGGAAGGTGGCAAGGCGGGCCTCTGCCTTCTGCCCGTCGCTGAGATTGGCCACGCTGTCCGTGAGGTCGACGATGGCGGCGGAAGCCCATTGGCCGATGTCCTGCTCTGTGGCCTTGAGGTCGTCCCAGAGGGCCACGCAATAGCCCAGTCGCTCGCCGTTGGTTTGAAGTCTCTCGGAAACCTGGAGCGACAAAGACAAACCCACAGTCTTTCAGGGCTGTCAGTCATGCAGACGGAAGTCTCACTCTCTCTCAACCCATCTCTCTCTCTCTCTCTCAACCCATCTATCTCTCTCTCTCTTAACCAATCTCTCTCTCTCTCTCTCTCTCAACCCATCTCTCTCTCTCCCTCTCTCCCTCTCTCGATCTCTCTCTCTCTCTCTCTCTCTCTCTCTCTCTCTCTCTCTCTCTCTCTCTCTCTCTCTCTCTCTCGCTCTCTCTCTCTCTCATCCCTCTCAGCCTTCATTTCCTATCATGGGTTGTTTTTCTGGATTAATTGTTTGGACAGATGCGTAGGAGAAAGATGACAGGCAGACAGTAAGGCAGATAACGTGTCTAGACTTGTTTATACTTCTGTCTCCTTTATTGCATTCGCGCCGCCTGCCGAATCGCTCACAGATGATGGAGGGGGAACACACAAAGACAATTATATTTGGTTGCTGGGACAACCGCATCGCAGACCCTTTGTCAGATACCTACCCTAGATTATAATTGATAACGTGTCAATTCATCCCGTGAAACATGGGAGAACACTGCATGATGTGTTTTAATCTGTAAGAATCCGCTTTATTGTTTGGCATATAATTTACAGCTCTGTCGTTTACTATGGATACATTTTAAATCGTCTGCATCGTTGATTATCTCTCATCGCTCGTTAATGATCTCCAGGCCGCCCCCCACCTCCAGCCACTGGTCCCTCAGTGTCTCCATGTCCGTCTGGATGGAGTGTGTGTCATGCCCGGGGGTCTTCTCCATCTCCCTCTGGAGGTCCTCCTCGGTGCTGATGAGGAGGTCCATGGACTCCTGTCCGTCTCTGAGCTCCGCCTGAACCGCCTCGTGCTGGACAGACAGAGGGACACGGGTGTCACCGCAACATGTCCCCACAAGGTTAGGAAACTATTCTAGAGAGTGTTAGCTTTCAAAGGTGCTGTAGGAGAGGTTAAAAAGCCTTTATTTGAGCCCCATCTGTTTGAAAGGGCAAAGCCCTCCCTCAGCTATACCTGAGGGAATTGCGCTGTCAGAATATGTGTTTCGAGTTCACTGCGCCAGTCTCCATGTGAGCCGCAGTAGACTCTAGACCACTCCCGGCTCAGTGATGACCATTCTTCCCTGATTGGTTCTGTGAATCCGTCCTGCCCGTCAGTCACAGGCACGTGAAATGCAACACTTGTCGAGGTGCGGGAGGGGACTGGAAGGGTCTTACCCGCGCGAGGATCCGGCGGACCTCCTCGCGGCTGTGGTTGTGGTCGGGCAGGCTGTGGGTGACGGCCAGGGCGTTCTCCAGCGCCACGCCAAGGCTGGACCTCAGCGCGTGGAACTGACGGAGGAGCTGGATCACGGCCCCGCTCTGCTCCTGACTGCACACAAACACACGAAAACCAGTGACAACACTCCTTCAGTGATGGGTTCCGATCCGGGAGATAGGTCGAGTAAAATAGTTAGGGTTCAGGGACAGTTAAGACAGCGCAGACCAAGACATAGGCCGACAAGAACGTTTTGAAACCAATATTCCAAAAAGTTCTGTAAATTTCCCTTTACATATTGAAACGAAAACATAGAAACATAGATGTTACAATAATGCACAGGTTGTTCTAAGTTTCGTCCTCCTCAGGCAGCGTACCCGTGGGCGATCAGGGCCGTGACGCTGGTCCACGCCGCCTCCACCAGGCCCACCTCCCGCAGGGCGTCCCCAGCCAGCTCGCTGTCCCTCTGGGCCAGCTGGCTGCCTCTCTCCCCCAGCCAGTCCCGGGAGTGCTGCAGACACTGGAGCTCGTCCTCCATCTGGACGAAGGTGCGGAGCCTGGAGGACCACAGTGGCAACGAGAACACCAATCAGACCGAGGCAAAAAGGAGGTCACGACAAAACACGGCGGCTGGGGACCGGAAAGTTCTGTCCTACTTTACGGTGGGACTGTTCCTTGATGTCTGGAATGTAATCGTGGTTCCACCATTAAAACGTCTTTAATGAATGACCTGTTCTGGAAGGCTTGCACGGAGCTCTCGCGGGCGTCCTCTTTCCTGGCCGCCTCCTCCAGCCTCGCCAGCCCGGCCATCACCTCCTCCTTCCTCTCCCGGAAGGAGCTCCAGAGCGCCCCCAGGGCCTCCGCCTCGCTCTGCCTCCAACCCAGGGTCCTCTGCACTCCCTCCAGCCCCGTCATGAGGCCCGCCGTCTGGCCCCTACAGGAAGTCCGCCTCCCCTGCGAGGCGGGCCCCTCGGTGGCCCCCAGTGCGGGCTCGGCCTCGGCCTCGGCGCCGACCAGGTGGAGGTGGGCCTTGCTCAGCCGGCCGTCCAGCCCAAGGGCCTCCGCCTCCAGCGCCGCCAGGTCCCGGGCCGCCGCGCCCACGCCGGCGTGCAGCTGCTCCGCCTTGGAGCGGTCCCAGCTGCCCCGGCCCTCCAGGGCCTCGCGGAGGCGCTGTGCCGCTCGCCGGGCCTCGGCGTGCCTCCGGAGGAAGGGCCCCAGCTCGGCCAGGCAGGCCCCCCGCAGACGCAGCAGCCTCTGGGCCTCGCCCAGAGGCTGCAGGCACTCCTCCCTCCAGCCGCGGAGCTGCTGCCGCGCCTCCGGGGTGGAGGAGGGCAGCAGGGAGGACTCCACCCCGTGGAGGGTCTCCTGGAGGGGCGCGGGCTCCAGGAGACCGGTCTCTTGCTCCTGGGGACAGGGGGGGGGGTTATTTTGGGTCTGGGCTGAGGTCCCAGGGCTAAGACGGAGGCCGAGGAAGATTGGGTTGTCTAGAGGGGGACTTCACTGGACCTGGAGCTCTTGGAACCTGGACCTGGACCTCAGAGGTCCAGGTCCAGGTTCCAAGAGCTCCAGGTCCAGTGAAGTCCCCCTCTAGACATCTCTGTCTGGACCTGGACCATAAAATTAAGCAGCAACCGTTTGGATCAAGTATGTGTGTCAATTCTATGAACCACACGCAATATACGAATAGTCATCGACAGAAAGGAACATGCACAAGACGCAATGCACACCATAAAAGTTGTTTGCGGGCACAAACTTGCTATGAATTGACTGATCCCTCACCTGCAGTTGTCTGACCGCAGCCTCCAGGTCCTCCATATCCACCTGGGAGGAGCTTCTGAGGCCGGACAGGAAGTTGTCACTCCACTGGGCCAGGGCGACCAGGTGCTTGTCGAAGACCTCCAGCCGGGACAGGTGGGTCTCCAGCAGCTCCAGTCTGAGAAGGTCAGGCAGAAGGGGTCACGTGTGAGGCTAACGGGCTAACGGGCTAACAGGCTAACGGGCTAAAGCCTTGTCTCAGATCCACACGCACTACAGCACGGAGATGCGGACAAGCTAATGCTAAGATAACACTAAGCTACAGCCAAGCTAACGCCAAGCTAATGCTATGCTAACGCTTGGCGGCTAACGCTAAGCTAATGCTAGCCTAACGCTAGCCTAATGCTAGGCTAACGCTAGGCTAACACTAGGCGGCCAACGGTAGCCAGTTACCGCTAGGCTACCACTAGGCTAACGCTAGCTGGTTAATGCTAGCCTAACGCTAGCCGGCTAACGCTAGGCGGCTAACGTTAGGCGGCTACCTGTGTGTCACGCTGTCCTTCAGGGACGAGCATCTCTCCTGCAGGCGTGTGATGTCCTCGGTGATGTCACGGACACACTCTTCGGGCGCCGTGGGCGTCAGCGACAGCCTCAGGCTCAGCAGACCCTCCAGGGCCGTCTCATTGGCCGGGGCCTCGCTCTGCATTTCCTGTACGGGAGAGAGCGTGTTCGGATTCACTGCTGTGGACTCATTAGTCGTTTAGCAGATGCTTTTATTCACAGTGACGCACAGTGGGTTATTTTAAGCTCAATGGCTTCAAGGAGCAGGGAGGTGGTGTGGATCTGGCTCTAGGATGCTTACTGGCTAGACTGGGTACATGAGGGGATTCAACCCACACCCTCACATCATAACCACTAGACTATCTTGCCCTAGATTTCTTAGATATTTTAGTAACTAAGGTAACGAATTACCTTCGTAGCATGCCAGTGTTAAAGATGAAAAATGAATACAGTTGCAATATCTAATGCAAATACATATTAGATAACATCAGGAAAAGGGCTGTATATCACAATGCTGGTGATGATATGTTGGTGATGTTGTGCTTGTTAGGTCAAACCTAAAACAAATTTGTATTCTTACATCCACCCTGCAAGGTACTGCATCTAGCGTGCGTTTACCCAGGGCCATAAATCACCCTGTGATTCTGTCTGGGTTAACGTCTCTAGCAGCAGCAGCACACTGACCTGTATATTCTGCAGTTCATTCCGCAGCTTCACTTTGTCTGCAGACAGGTGATGGATGTCCGGACAGCAGATCATCTCACACCTGTCCAGCCAGCTCCTGATAGAGGACGACTCCTTCTCGAAGCTGAAAGACAGAGCCACTCAATCTTTATTTGTCTTCTCGTCGAAGCGTGGTCCTCCCATTAAGAGGGGAGAGGCCGTCTCCTTTCGCACCACATGACTACTTCTCTTTTATTTGTTCAAATGTAAAAACAAAAAAGACATTTAAAGACGCGTATAAGCCGACGGGACGCACACGTGTGAATTCTATCAGAATCCCGCTGTGTTTTCCATAAGCTCACGTGTGTTTTGAGATTAGTTTGAGGTTTCACACTCTATTTGTTCATGTTATTAGTATCAATGACAGAGGCCATTATGGGTCAGCCTTATCTGCCTGTAGCATCCAGCGGCCGCGTGTTATCCCTGATAGATCCACCCACAGGGAGGGAGATGAGGCTGGAGCCATATGGAAATCTATCATCTCAAGAGCACACACACACAGACAGACACAAACACGCAGACACACACACACGCGCACAGGTACACACACACACACATATACACACACACACACACACACACACACACAGACAGACACACAGATATATACACACATACACACGAGCACACATACACACCCAGACACAGACACACACACACACACAAACACACAAAGACAGACACATACAAACCCAGACACAGGCACACACACACAAACACACACACACACACACACACACTTGCACACACACAGCGAGCGGTAATAGTGTAGCTTATTTCATTTGCGGTGGAGTGTCCCCTCGCTGGGGCCTCAACGGGGAGAGGCCGGCGCTTTATCATCGGACGCACCGACACGCGGACGCAGGAACGCCCGGGGATAAGAGGGAAGGTTATTAGAACGGGAGCGTCCACCTCAGGGGCACAGAGGGGAGGAGAGGGAGCAGGAGGCGAGGAGGAGGAGGAGGAGGAGGAGGATGAGGAGGAGGGAGGAGGGATGAGGAGCAGACAAAAGGTCCTGCTCCCAGAACTGATTGAGAGATAATGGAATGACTCAAGGAGAGTGAATGGGAATACACGGGAGGCTTTTCCCGGGAATGGGAAGAGGAGATCAGAGGAAGGAGACGGAGGAGAACCGGCGTCGCGAGGGGGAAGTCAAACACAGAGCGTACAAATTGGCATGTGCGCCACGTGAGCAGAATCACAATTGGCAACATGGTGTATGCCAAACAGCCCCATTGAACCTGCTGATCCTTACAGGCTGCATATACATACTGACACTGATGCATACAAATTCATCGTGCCGCAGTGTGGAGATCAGTGCGATCCTCCGGCTGCCCTGGCAAACATTGACTCAAGAGTTTCACGTTTCATTCGGCTTCAGTTTCCTCTTGGTTCATTAACGCGTGGCCGTTTCAGCCGGCCCCTGGGCCCTGTGTCGCCGGTCGCCGTACCGTTGCCAGAGCGTGAGGAGGTTCTCCAGAGCAGCCTGCTTTTCTTTGGCCCGCTCCACGTCCTCTCGCTGGCGCTCCTGGAGGCGGGCCACCTCCCCCTCCAGCGGACCCCCGTCGCCGAGCCTTTTCAGGGCCGAACACAGAGCCGTCAGCCTGGGGGTCAGCTGCTCCACGGCCTGGCACAGTTCCTACACGCCCGATGGCAAACAGGAGAGAACGCGGTCATTCAAGCGCCAACCACAGTGCTAACGTTGGTTATGATGAAGTTATTCAAATGATTCACTGTATTATTGGGACACAATGCCAGACAGGTAGGGAGCATTCTGTTCTATTTAGGTCTCGGAAATATTTAGAAAAATAAGAGGGGGGGAGAGAGAGAAAGAGAGAGAGAGAGAGAGAGAGAGAGAGAGAGAGACAGCGAAAGAGACAGAGACAGAGACAGAGAGAGTATTAGTAATATTGACCTATGATGTTTGCCTGACTTGGTGATTTGTGTTTGAGTCGTGAATTGGCTTCAGCTGTGTCATGTTGGACCACTGAGAAAATGTTGGGCAAACTTTGTGCAGCAACTTATTGGACGTCTTTCCTACCACGTGTTCTTGCAGGCCTCGGTACGTCTCGGAAGAAGAACTACAGAACGTGATCGGAAGGTCCAGCTTCTCTTCGAGGTCACTCATCGATTTCTTCACCTGCCGATGACAAGATGGTAAATAAATGGACTGCACTTCCATAGTGCTTTCCTAACCAGTGGCCACTCTACAAGTGTCGAGGTAGAGCCAGGGAGCCTGGACGCTAGAAAGAGCCAGGGATCGAACAAGCAACCTTTAAGCTACCAGATACCCGCTCTACCTCCCGAGCCACATGCCGCCTAACAAACAATCGTTAAGTTTAATTATATTATATATATAATTATATTATATTAATTGTATATATTTTCCCAATTTTCGTTGAAAACCAAGCATTTTTTAAACATACAAAGTGGACCAATCACAGGAGTGACAGGCTTCCAGGTGTTGGATTGGATCATTCCTCACCTGTTCCAGGTTATCGCTGTAGCGCTGTCGGTGGGAGGCGCTCTGTTGCAGCTGTCCAATCAGCTGCTGTACCCTGCCCCTGAGCTCCTCTAGGCCACGCCCCATCTGGCCCAGCCGCGCCCGGATACGCCCCACCTCCCCGGGGGTCACGTACCCGGACAGGGCCTGGCTCTGCCCCTCCAGTTGGACCAGCCACGCCCTCTTTTCCTCTAGGGCCGCCTCCACTGCCTGATGGGCGGGGTTACAGAAGGGAGGTGGGCGGGCGGCATAAAGGAAGAAGGGCATTGGTTGAGAGATTGATATTAAAGGTACAGTATGCAAAGTGTTGCAACAAAATGTTGTACATGTGTGCTCTGAAACACATTCTGTCATGTAGACCTGATCTTAAGTCGATAAATCTCATGTTGAATATCGAAAGGCAGGCAGATGGGAGGGGTTTGGAGAGACTAGAGAGAGGGAGGGGTGAGGAGGTTTGACTGGAGCTAGCTTGAAATCGTAAGGCTCGTATATAGTACCTTTAAATTTAAATAAAGTATAGAAAGGTTGGAAAGTGATGATCAACTGTCAGGGTTGAACCTTTTCATTTCCCACGTCAGCAAGAATTAATTCCAATTGGATCTCATAATACCATAATATGAATTCTGTATCGACCTCGATTTGAATATTATCATGAAAGTGATGCTATCACTTTCTTAATACGTTTGAAGCAGATCCTTTCCATCAGACACCACCGTAACCATGACAAAGGAAAAATGACACAGAATGAGCAGATATGAATATGGAGCCGAGGAACAATTTAAGGGATTCCATACCTCCACCGTGCTGAGCTGTTTGTCCAGAGAATCAGGAGAAGAGGCGGGGCTGATGTCTTCCAGCTCCCGCTCTTTCTCCGAGATCCACGGGAAGAAGGCCTCTGATTGGCTGCCAGAGTGTTCCCACCAAGTATGCACCAGCTCCAATTGGTTGATACTTGGCGAAAGAGAAAAGTTACACGTTTAGTATCAAACCTTTTTTTGAAAATGCATTTGTAGTAGTAGGGTTTTTCACACTCATAGTGTGTGAAAGAGTCAGATCACAAAATGTGCACAATTATCAGCTCATCAACTAATCAGCTATTAACCAATTATTACATTACATGCATACATACATTTCTGTCAAAAATAACCCCGAAATGTCCACAAAAACACAGTGAGACCCAAACTGTACAGCCTTCGACTCACTGATTTGGGGGTAAACTTGCCCTTTGATGTGTCTAGTGGAAGTGAAAAGAACAAAAGAGTTGGAACGGCCCCTCACTTCTTTCTAAGGTGCTCTTGGAGCCGGGCGATGGCCCCCATGGTGGAGCGGGCCTGCTCCAACAGCAGCCTCTGGTTCTTGGCTCCCAGATGGACGCCTGGCGCCTTCTCCAGGAGAGACTTGGCTCTGGTGGTCCACTCCTCACCCCGGCTGAAAAGCTCCTACACAGAGACAGGGGGGACAGCGTGAATTGGTGGAGGACTAGTCTTGTGTCTGTGGAGGGAAAATACGGGATCTTAACGCAAACACAATCAACAATAGGAACGATACTGTCCAGGAGAGAAACACCAAACACACACACACACACACAAACATAGTCTTGCTCACACTCTATCACAAACTCACACACACACATTATCATACACACACACACACGCACGCACGCACGCACACACGCACGCACGCACACACACACACACACACACACACACACACACACACACACACACACACACACACAGACACACACTCATACAAACACACACACATACCTTGCTGAGGTCCAGTTCAGTCTTCAGGCTGTGCTGGCTGTTGAAGAGAAGTTCTTTGGCAAGGCCTGCGTTGGTGCCGGTTAAGAATTTCCAAATGGATTCTCTCTCGCTCTCAAACTCCTGCCAGGCCCTGAGAGCCGTCTGGAAGAGACGTAAAGCAGGAGAAGCTCACACAAGCTGGGCAGGATGGATGGGTAAGGTGGTCATAAACTAAACTATTTGCAGTTAACTGTAGATCCAAACACATGCAGGACACACTATCCTCATAAAGAGAAAACGTCGCAGTTTGAATTGCTCAGTTAGATTTTGTGTAGTTTTTGTTGATTCCTCCAGTTGTCCTGAGTAACTGTTTTCTTTAACCTCATTTAAATTTAGCAAACGCTTTCATCTGAAGCGACTTTTATCCATTCACACACTGACAGCGGGGGCAACCATGCAAGGCGACAGCCAGCTGGTCTGAAGCAGTTAGACAGGGGGGTCTGGCTCAGGGACACTCCACACTCAGCTAGGAGGAGCCGGCGATCGAACCAGCAACTTTCTGGTCAGTAGTCAACCGTTCTACCGCCTGAACTAAGCCGACATGATCCTAAGCTAAAGATCTACGCATGTTGCCAACAGAGCAGTGGAATCGGCATGTACATAACAACGACAACAAGAAGACACAACCACTCAGTTAACAGACTGCGACACTGCGATCAATACCTCGTTAACACAGGACTCATCATTGATCAGCGACTCGACGGCGATCAATGACGCTTGTCGATGCACGAAACACGGACGGCGCGCGGACCAATGAAACGCCCCCCCTGGGGGAGAACCCCCGCCTACCTGGAGGTTGTGCTCCTGGGCGTCGGACTTCAGGTCCCCCTCCCCGAAGGCCTCCTCCAGCTCGCCCAGCGACCGGCTTATTCCCTCCTCCTTCTGTAGCTGGCGGCAGTGGGCCACCAGAAGCTCCGCCTCCTTCCTGCCCGCGTGCAGGCGCTTAAGGTGTTGCTGCGAGACGCACGCACACGCAGACACGAACACGCACAGACACACAGAGACAGACACACAGACACACAGACACAGACACGCACACAGAGACAGACACACAGACACAGACACGCACGCACGCACGCACGCACGCACGAATGCACGCACGCACACACACAGAGACAGACACACAGACACAGACAGAGACAGAGACAGAGACACATATACAGGCACAGACACACACACACGCACAAGGACGAAGACACAGACACAGACGCAGACGCAGAGACACAGAGACAAAGACACGCACACACACACACACACACAGACACAGACAAAGAGACACGCACACGCACACACACACACACACACACACACACACACACACACACACACACACACACAGGGATATCTGCCAGTCAGCACGAATAAAGAAGCTATGGAATATTCTATTCAATGTAAATATCTATTGAAATGTTTCTTTCGTTAGGGTCAACAAATCTCATCGGTTTTCTCCTCTGAGATCCTACCTCAAACCCTACCGGTGGAAACAGTTTTGCTGGTGGGGAAAAGCCAACCTCACCTGGTGAATTAAGTACAGCTGCCTGGCCTCGTCCAGGGTCTCCGCCTCCAGGACCCTGCCGTAGTGCTCCTGGGCCTCCCGTCGCACCCTGTACACCTCCTCCAGAGCTCCGCGCACCTCCTCCCTCAGCTCCTCACTCTGGAACATGGAGGAGCCCCCCTCCTCGTCCCACTGGAGGAGGAGGAACAGACGATGAACGACGAGGACAAAGGTGGAAATCGACAGACTGCAAACTCGCAACTACAACCCTGGAGAGCGATCGATTGGTTCGAAAGACCGTTATTCAGAGGGAATGCTCGGTCGAGGTTCATGGCAAAACAAGACGGTGACTACGGTAGCTACGGTTTTGTACGCAGTGGACAGTCAACGGTACGCATTGTCATTCCCATGCCTTAGGGGGCGCTCTACGTCACCTGCGTGTGCCTTGTAACATCATCAAGTGTAAGGTGTAACATCATTCTGGTGCTAGTACATCAGAGTTAAAGAGGATGTCAAAGTAAATGGTAAATGGACTACATTTCTACAGCGCTTTTCTAAGCAGTCCGCCGGACCGCCTTAACATTCATCCATTCATGCACACATTCACACCCCGACGGCGGTGTCAACCATGCGAGGCGACAGCCAGCTCACCGGAGCAGTCAGGGCGAGGTGTCTCGCTCTGGAACACCTCGACACTCGCAGCCCAGAGTTGATATGGGCCCCCCGTGCCGCCCATATCAACGTCTCGACCTGCGTCCTTGTGTCACTGTGCTACTATCAAGTCCTCCTTATGTTATATCACAAACATAAGGGCTGGGGTGGAGGTCGGGGGCCCTCACCTGGCAGAGGGAGGAGAGCAGGGCCCTCAGGTCGGTGGAGAGCTTGGCCAGGGCAGCCCTCTCCCTCTGGACCTCCAGCTCGAGGCTGACCTCGGAGAGCGCGGCCAGGCGGCGCTTCAGCCAGCACAGGGTCTCCTCGCGCTCGTCCACCGCCTCCTGCAGGGCCTGGGGGGGGGGGGGGGGGGGGGGGCGACGGGCGGGCAGGATATGAACACACAGGAAGGGGGGGATCAGGGTCAAGGTTATGGTTAAAGGGGAACCGTCACTCTCACTGTTTGATGACACAAGAGAGGAGCTAAGTCAACTCTGTTTCTGTTCAAAGACGATCCTTCGAGACGTTGGACCGTTTGCGGCATCGTTCCTGGGTTTGCGTTCTCCATTGGTCTGATGTGAGGAACTGCGTTCATGGTCCAGCTTCTCCACACACCTTCTTAGGCACTGAGTCGGTTACAACAGGTAAGGGGAGAGGGGGCTCTCACCTGGAGCGCGGCGTCCACCTGCTCCTGCCGCGTGGGCGAGCCGTCCCCGGCCGTCTCCCTCAGCAACCGGACCTGTCTCCTCTGAGACGACAGCCAATCAGAGAGCTCGCAGAACCTACGACGACAGCGACGACAAGGTCCAACAAGGCGAGAATCAGGACAACACAAACCCTTCCATAGCGAATCCCAACAGATCGGAAAAAGCAAAACGAAACGAAAACAAGACCAGTCCTGGGTCTCACCGGTCGTTCCACTCCCTCCACTTGTCGGGATGCTGCAGCAGTTTGAGGCGGCTCTTCTCGATCTCGTCCGTCACGGCGGCCAGGTCCCCGGCGGCCGCGCCCAGCGCCCGGTGGGCGGGGTCGTTATCGGGAACCTGCTGGCAGAGCTCCTCCATGACCCTGAGCCGCTTCTCGCAGGACGCCAGCGGCTTGCGCTCAGCGAAGTACGCCTTTTGGGAAGCAGCAGGGGGGGGGATCGGTTCAGACGGATTCGGTCCAGTGATGTCTTATTATATTTCATCTTTGTTCCCGCAGCCCTGCGGCTGACTCGACTGCTCTCTGGTGAACCCCTTGATGGCGTTCATCACCGCTAACCCGGCGAACCTCCTTTGTATAAGAAGGTCGCCATCCTGGGGCGCCCGGGTACAGCGTGTACCATTGAGGCTCAACCCCGGTCCACAGCGACCCGGGTTCGATTCCTGCCCGTGGTCCTTGGCTGCATGTCTTCCTCTCTATCTCACTCTATCTAGCATAACAATGCTAAAATAAATCCTAAAGGGGACATATTATACCACCAGGTGTGAGTGTGGTTAGCCCTTACAAGCCGTTGTGAAGTCAAAATCTGCGTCTTCTGACATCACAGGTGTGCGTGTCCACCTAGATCTGTGCTGGATAGATGAGCAACGTTTGCTACAGTCCACTGGGAAGGCTGGTAGACTGATCTACCCAGCAGACATCAAGGTGGACACGCCCACTCGTGATGTCAGAAGACATCGATTTTTCAAAACGGCTTGTAAGGGCTAATCACCCTCACACCTGGTGGTATAATACGTCCCCTTTAAAGAAGGTCGCCGTCCTCACCCTGTGCTCCTTGATCACCCGCTCGCTGGTACAGGTCCCGGAGAGGGCCTCCATCTCCCGGCTGAGCTCCAGCCGGCAGTCCTGCAGCACCAGCGCCACCCTCCGCTGCTCCACCTCCACCTTCAGACGGACCAGGTGGCCGGGCACCTCCCCCTGGACGTCCTGGAGGGCAGCGGGACGCAAGCGTTAGCGTAGCATCGATCGAGCGGGAAAGGTAGCATTATGGATTAAAGGCAGTGTGAGGTTAGCCTGAATGTAGCGCAAGGTTAGCATAAAGGTTAGCATGGAGATGGATTTAGGGCAGCGTGAAGTTAGCATGAGTTTAGCACGAGGGTAGCATTTAGGTAGCATGAACCATGAAGGTAGCTTTAAGTTAGCATTATGGTAGCATGACGGTAGCATGACGTTAGCAAGAGGTTAGCAATAACTTAGCAAGGATGTAGCATGAAGGTAGCATGAATGTAGCATGAATGAAGCATGACATTACGGTTGTAAGCATAAAAAACATAATAAGAATAATAAAGCAGCTTAAAACAGTGGCCATGTGAGAAGGACCTAACACAGCGCCTGTCCATCGTTCGGTGCGGCAGTCTGTTAGTCGATGTGAATACGCAACATGACACGCAACGTTTATCGAGCTAATCCATTTAGCTAGCGGCCGCTGATTTGATAGAGTCGGCCGGGACTCCACTAAGAGGCCAGAGGTGGCGACGCGTTCAGGATAATGAAGTATTGACCGGGAGCGTCTCGCGGAGAACGCAGCGCCCCGAGCGAGAGTGGATGGGAGCGCCCTGACCCCTGACCCCTGACCCCTGACCTTCCAGTGTTTGTGCAGCCGCCGGACAGTCTCCTGCAGCTCCTGCTGCTCCGCCTCGGGCAGGATGTCGGTGAGCTCATCGCAGGCCTTCAGGAACACGCTCAGGACGCGCTGGTCCAGCTGGCTGAAGAAGTCCTGCAGGGGGTCACAAAGGGTCAGTGGGAACACGGTTTTTCCGTGGAGTGGCGGGAATATTCGGGAATTCTGTCATCGATTATCAGGATGAACCTTGGTAAAAGCTAAAGGATGTTTTTAACACATTTTCCCAGGTGATATTGTTCCTAGTAAGGGACAGACTCCTCTTCATCCTTTTTTTAAAGTTGATTTTTCTATTTTTATGCTTTATGATGAAGGAAGGAATGATTAAGGAAGACAGGAAGGTATGGGAGAGAGAGGGGAGGACATGCGGCAAAGGACCACAGGCAGGAATCGAACCCGGGTCGCTGAAATCAGGACTGGGCCTTAAAGGTATGGGCTCTACCCGGCCACCGGGCGGCATGAATAAGTTCCCCTATTCATGCTTTTAACATGAACCCTTGAAAATATGAGCAGCATGGGGCTCAGGAGGTAGAGCCGGGTCGACTGGTAACCCGAAGGCGGCTGGTTCGATCCCCGGCCTCTCCTGGCCTGAGTGCCAAGCAAGACTCACCCTCGCCCTGTTCCTGAATATTCTGCTGTGGCCCCTGAAGGGACATGTGTGTTGTGGTGTCCCCTTGTGGCCCCTGAACGGACGTGCGCTCACATTGTGTCTCCTCAGCACCTCCTCCGGGTCCCCGGGGGCCCCGGGTTCCGCCAGACAGTCCTGGGCCGCCCCCAGCGCCCGCTCCAGCTCCAGGCGGGACTCATCGAACCGCCTCCTGAGGCAGCCGCCGGCCGCGTCCTGCCGCCGCCACTCCCCCACCTCCAGGACCAGGGCCTGCCGGGACAGGGAGGGGCCCGTGGGCAAGGCGGCTAATTGTACAGTCTGATGTTCGTTAACGGAGAGGTCTTAATGAGAGAGCTGAGTGGCTCTTACCTGTGCCCCAATCTCAGGGTCCGTGAGGGGGGGGGGGTCCTCTTGTAATGTGATCAATGCTAATCAGCATTGTGGGTAGTGTAGTGTGTGTGTGTGTGTGTGTGTGTGTGTGTGTGTGTGCGAGCGAGAGAGTGAGTCTTTGTCTTTATGCGTGTGCCCACCTGTGCAGAGGCCTGTATCTCGGCGGTCCTCTTCTGCAGCAGCGTCTGGTCGACGTTGTGGAGCACCTTACTGGTGGAGAGCGCCCTCTGCAGGGCGTGGAAGTTCCTCTCGATGACCGACAGGCTGCGCTTACAGCTCTGCTGCTCCGTCAGAAGGTCCTGAGGGAAGGGAAAGGACGCCTTCATGTTGGAGGAGTAAGGAGTACGGGGAAAACAACCTTCAGGTGCTGAGTGCCGTTTTGCAAATGTTGAATTGGAGTTAGGGTTCGTAGTAACTTTACGTCTAGCTCAAGGGGCAAATATAGGTAGGCATCCCAAGCACCCCCACTACCAGAGCACCCAGCACCCAGTACCTGACAATACCGCCGCTGTCTCTGGTTTATATAAACTGGTAGAAGGTTCTAGATAGAGGTTCATCATCGTGAACCCTTCACCCTGACCCCTGAGACCTTCAGCAATCAGTTTAGCTTGTGCGCTAAAAGCTTTTGGGCGACGGCCATTGGCCCATGTTGTGGGTCGACAAGTTCGCAATGTATTGTGGGTAATGCCTGCAACGCAAAGTAAAAGTTCCTTATACAAAGTATGCCGAGATGAAGACTCATAGGAAGGACGCGTGGATCGCTTATAAAAAGGTAACGCAAATAACTACGCAGTTTTTACCTCAGCCGCAGGCACACTTTGGCAGGTGCCATTAATTAACGCTAATTAGTGTTGGGTTGCTCTTTACTTTATTGAATTAGCTGCACATTATTGGATAATTGAAACCGCTTTGCGCACCACGCACGACTGGTTCCTTGACGGGCGGCGGTGATCGGGCCGGGCGTACCTGCAAGACCGGTTTGTTCTGGCTCAGGCCGTCCGGGGCCCGAGCCGTGGCGGTGAGGAGGCCGGCCCGCTCCAGGCTCAGGTAGAAGGCCGCCGTGTGCTTCTCTATCTCCTCCAGCAGGGGCAGCAGACCGTGGCACTCTCTCACCAGGGGGGGGCATCGCTCACGGATCTGGGACAGGGGACAGGAAGGTCCTCAATGAAAACGGATCCAATGCGGATCAATCAAATGGTGATCTAAAGCCCTGTTTTACACATCACAATGATGATGATTATAGTTAACAAAGATGATTAAAGGATGATGTATAGTAGGTGTATACAAAGTATTTATGTTCAGTAATCTAGTTTACAATTGGGACATCTTGCTAGATCATTCCCATTGGTTTACAAAGTATTATTGGGTGTGACTATAAAACGGGTAGGAATTGTACCGAAATTGAATGAAGGGATCTTTACAGATATGGAAATCTATTCCCAAATGGCAACTTGGACCTACATATAAAATCTTTGTGTGTGTTACAATCAGGTAGGATATTATACCAAAGTTGAATGAAGTAATCTTTATAGACATGGAAATCTATTCCAGAATAGCAACTTGGACCTACATTTAGAGTTGATTTTTAAAGAGGTCATCTTTCCCTGACGCAAAGAGGTAACACTAGTTTGGTGGCTCCAGATGAATCAAGGGTCACCCGAAGTCCACCGGTCGTGTTTCTGCCATCTGTCTTTGGGGCCGTCTGCTGCCTCCGTGCCTCGAGGCCGTCCACCCACCTTACTCAGTTGACCTTTGGCCGTTGCCATGGCAGCCGTCACCCGGGCGCCCTCGTCCGGCGGCGTGTCCTTAGCCAGGAGCTGGGCGCTGCGCGAGGCCAGCTTGTACTGGGTCTCCATGGAGACGACCTTCTGCTTGGCGTTCTGACGGGGGAGAGGCGGGCGGGATTCAGACAAGGCGCTTCGCTTTTCTCTCATTTCACATCCGTTCCAGAGTTCACGCCGTGACATGTCAAAAACGTGACGCACCGTGACATGGCCTTTTATGATACACCACGTGACATGACAACGAGGTCATTTTGTACAAAGCAATCATGTAAATCAATCATACATATACATGAACATGGAAATGAAAACATGAATATTTAATCATGCCTATTCTATCTATTGTATTCTAATCTACTTGTAATATATATATATATATATAGTTTTTAATATAAGATGATCCAGACTGAGATCAACGGGATGTGTGTGACAGACTGAGGTATGTGTGTGTGTGCATGCATGTGCTCATGTTTGTGCATGCATGCGTGTGTGCTTGTGTGTGCATGCGTGTGCGCGTGTTTTTATGCGTGTGAGCGTGTGTGCGCATGCATGCTTGTATGTCTGTGTGCATCTGTGTGTATGTCTGTGCATGCATGCGTGTGCATGCGTGTGTGTGTGTGTGTGCGTGCATGTGCGTGCGTTTCTAGGGGCTTGTGTTCCCCACCTCCACGTCCTGCAGGAAACTCCTGACGGGGCTGAAGGCCAGCGGCACCGGGGCATTGAGCCTGGCCTCGGCCGAGTCCAGCAGCTCCCTGAGGGAGGACATGGCCTTCAGGTGGTCCCTCCTCCAGGCCTCCAGCTCCTCGGCGTGGGCGTACTGCAGCAGGACGCAGGGGGACACGCTCAGTACCCCCGAGTACGGGCGAAAAGCTGCACGTTTGTTCATGAATCTCAGCCGTCTGATTAGCCGCCAACATCTGACATTGTATGGTTCCGTGAAGAGTTGAACACTTTATTAGCGTTCACATTCGGATCGGAGTCAGGTATCGGGTTTTAGAATAAAGAGTGAAAAAGAATCGGCTGATTCTATTCACACGGCTCCTCAGGCTGTGGCGAGCCATTTGAGCTTTTAATGTCTACCTTTCCAAGGGGGTAAAATACGATACTAATTAGAGTGAAACACCGCACACACAAAACGCTACCCTGAAACCAAAGAAGATTTGAATGTCTAAATAGCATTCAGGAAGGTAAGTATCACAAACATAGATAAAAAACACGGACATAACGAAGATGTATTAATTAATTAATTTTGGCCATGCCACTGCATGATATCGTCATGTTGGTAGTGATGTTCCTCACATGCTTGACGTGGAGGAAGAGGTCGCGCCAGCGGCCGTTGAGCAGCAGCAGCTGCTGCTTGAGGCCCAGGGAGACGCTCTCGTCACACGTCTCGATCAGGAAGTTCCCCGCATCGTTCATGGCCGCGTGCTGCTCCATCATGAGCTGCAGGTTCCTGAAGAACTCCTGGAGGGGGGGGGGGGGGGGAGAGACAGAGAGGGGGGATAGGAGGGAGGCAGAGAGGGAGGAGAGGGGGGAGGCAGAGAGGGAGGAGAAGAGAGGGAGGGTAAAAGAAAGGGGGGAGAGAGAGGGGAGGCAGAGAGGGCGGGAGGCAGAGAGGGGGGAGAGAGAGAGGGAGGCAGAGAGGGAGAGAGAGGGAGGATGGCAAGAGGGGGGAAGCATAGAGGGAGAGAGGGGAGATGGGAGGAAGGAAAGAGAAGAGTGAGGCAGAGCGGGATGAGGAAGAGGGAGGAAAAGAGAGTGAGGGGGGTCGAGGGAGGGAGAGAGCGAGAGAGAGTGGTTAAGAGGGGTTAAGGGAGTGATGGAGGGGAGGGGGGATATGGGCAGAATGTGTGCAAGAGAGAGGGAGACAGGGAGAGAGAAAGGGAGAGAGAGAGAGACAGCAAGAGAGAGGTTTAACGGAGAGAGTGAGCGTGTGTGTGTGTGTGTGGGTTGGGGGGGGGTAATTAGCGGTAGAATCCCCAGGGAGCTGGTTATTGGCGGCGTGGCGCTGAGAGATGAGGTAGCCATGGTAATCCAGCATCCTAAGAGATCCTCGGTGACATGTGGTAAGTCAAGGGGATCATTTAATACTCAAAGGGGGTATCATTTGATAATTGCTTCTGCTTGGAGGATGCCCCAGTAAATACTTCAAAATGGGGCCCTGCTAGCACTCTGTCTCAATGAAACCCCTCAACCCCATACCCAAACACGTCAATCTGAGGAGTTAATCTCCATCCGGGGGACTGAACAAACAACCAGGAAACGCACTCAGCAGAGCCCACGCCTCTGCCAAGCAATCAGCCTGATGGAAGTGGGCGGGGCTCGGCGGGAGCCAATTGGCTTGTCCGAGCTGAATTCCGATGACAACCCAGAAGGCCGCCCTTCAGAGGTTCTGAGAAGAACAGGAAGTGGGCGTGGCCGGGAGGCGGTCGCCCAACAATCATCCACAACCCTTGGCAAATCTTCCAAGTTAATTATGAGGCTGTTTCATGGGGATATATGGGAAGTTATGCAGCTTTTTATGATGTCATGCCGAATGCCATGCCCCCTTGTAACAGATTGGCAGGACATTGTCATCACTATATACTTGTCCCAAAACCATCCTAACCACCAAATTCTGTGTAAATATGTGCTCAACATTTTGAGCTGTGAACACAGACACACAGATGGGGCGATAATAACCTCCTAGGGGGAGGTAATCGTTCTGTGTTTCTTCGATTGAACTGAACAAGGATCACTACAGGGTTTCAGTCTGCTGGCGGTAATAGTTCAGAGTTCAGAGTTCCGAGAACAGACTTGAAGGCTTGAAGTAAAAAAAAGACAGGCCATCTTAAATCCAAAATAATGTTGAAAAAAATACTAACTGAATACTAAAACTATACCCAAAAAACAAACTAACTAACTTAGGACTTCGACTTACAAAGGGCGGACAAAACTGAAGACATACAAATACACAAGTTGACACAATTCAATGGGAACATTCTCCTGCTGTTGTCCAATAGGAGCCTACTGGACCACTGATGTCATCGGTCCCGAATTTTCCGTGTCAACTGATCCGGTTCGGAAGAATGGCGTCAATGTTCTGCCTTTTTAGCGGCAATGGAACTGAGCAGCCCTTTCATTCATGAAGAAATAGCCCATCATGGCGGGACCCCTTTTTTAACTAGGTGACAGTCCTTTAACTCGGTAACACAGGGGATGAAGGTTGATTATAATGAAGGGGTACAGCCTGAGGCCCCCTGGTGGCGGACACAGTAACTACACCTAAACAAACAGGCAGAAGCAGGGAGTGGAACCACGGACCCTTACCCGCTTGGTGTTCTCCGGCTGGCTGAGGGCGGCCTCGGCGTCCTCCAGCCAGGCCTGGAGAGAGGCCACCGTGGAGCCGTAGCGCTCCCAGTTGGAGAGCACCTCCTCCAGCATGCTCCTCACGCTCCTCACCTCCACGGAGAGACTCCTCCATTGGCCCACCACCTCCCGCAGGAACCTCCGCACGCCGCACTCCCCCTCCTCCACTGGGGGGGGAAGGAGGGGGAGGAGGAGGAGGAGGAGGAGAAGGAGGATGAGATTGAGGAGGAGGGGGAGGAGAAGGAGGAGGAGGAGGAGGAGGGGGAGGGGGTGAAGAAGGGGGAGGAAGGGAAGGAGGTTTAGGAGGAGGAGGAGGAGGAGGAGGTGGAGGGGAAGGATGAAGAGAAGGAGGAGGAGAAGGAGCAGGAGGAGGAGGAGGAGAAGGAGGATGAGGTTGAGGAGGAGGGGGAGGAGAAGGAGGATGAGGTTGAGGAGGTTGAGGAGGAGGAGGAGGAGAAGGAGAAGAGGAGGGGGAGGAGGTTGAGGAAGAGAAGGAGGAGGAGGAGGGTGAGAAGGAGGAGGGAGAGAAGGGGGAGGAGGTGGAGGGGAAGGATGAAGAGAAGGAGGAGGAGAAGGAGCAGGAGGAGGAGGAGAAGGATAAGGAGTAAGAGGATGAGGAGAAGGGGAGGAGGGGGGTGAGAAGGAGGAGGAGGGAGAGAAGTGGGAGGAGGAGGAGGAGGTGGAGGAAAAGGAGGAGGAGGACGAAAAGGATGAGGAGGAGAAGGAGGATGAGGAGGAAGAAGATGAGGAGAAGGAGGAGGGGGAGAAGGAGGAGGAGAATACATATGAAGGGACAACCCTGAAACGGCATATTAAATGTGGTCTGGCAACGCGCTCCCGCAAGGAGTCTCCACGATAAAAGTGGATTTAAATGTGCATCAATATTGCAATCCATCTAAATGGAGGAAAATTGCAAAGCCCTCTCTATGATACCATTACTATCACTGTCAGCCCTCTCTCTCTCACACACACACGATATAACACGCACACATGCAATAACCGTAAAAGCAACTCTTCGGAATTATCCCTAAATTGAACTGCCAGCTCCAGCCAATCGCAGCGCGGTTTCGGGGGGGCTTCCAGCAGAGTTCACAGCGACTGTGTTTATTTTGATATTTTGGGGTCCACCAATCAAGCCTCAAAGATGTCACGTTCCAGCGCCACCCCTCGCGTCTCACTCCTCCCTCCCGCCTGTGTTCCCCGTGGTGACAGCAGGCTGGAACTTAATGAAACCGACGCCCCCCCCCCCCCCCCCCCCCCACACACACACACACACCCCCGCTCGCACCCGGAGAGGCAGCAGAAGTGGAGCAGCCGCTAGCTAGCGAACGGGGTCGAATTCCCCGCGGAGCGCTGCGAGTGGAGGAACCTCATTTAGCTCTAGCCCCGAGACTTCGCCGCCGCCGCCGCCGCCCCGCCGCCGCCCGCCGCCACCACCCACCAGTCAGACAGAGTGGGCGTGGCCCGGGCACGGCAGGAGAGAGTCTGATTGGCTGCTTGGTTGACAGGGGGAAAGCTACCGTCTGAGGGGAGCGAGGGAGACGGTACAGAAAGAGGGGCAACGTGGTGTGGTTTTAAAAGTGTGTCGGAGAGGGCTTTTAATTTCTTTTTTAGCATTAGGGGAAAAATACTGACAATTACATTTAGGGTGCTAAGCAGACGCTTTTATCCAAAGCGTCTTGCAACCGTTCACACATACATTCAAACACCGACGGCGGACCACGCAAAGCGACAGCCAGCTCGTCAGCAGCAGTGTCTTGTTCAGCAACACCTCGGCACTCAGCTAGGAGAAGCGGGGGATCGAACTAGCAACCTCCCGGTTAGAAGCAAACACCCTCTACCTCCTGAGCTAGGCCTACCCCCCTACTCAACTCTTTGAAGAATGTGTGAAGGAAAACCATTGGATATCAAGGGGGGGGGAACCCCGACCCTCATGAACCGCTCTTCTTGATCGACCGTGAGCGCTCACCTGAGGCATCGACGCCGACGTACTGTTCGGCGGAACGTTTCAGCGACTGGAACAATGCCTCGTAGCTCTCGAAGAGATGCTGCTTCTCCTTCCCCACAAACGTCTGAGGAGGAAGGAGGAAACCCGATTAGTTTGGTTACACATCCGCACGCCTTCCACTGGGACCCGTTTGATCTGGTCTGAATCCAATCTGGGATATCTGAAGATAAACTCTCTGGGAGAACCGGGGATTATTAGTTTCTTTAGAAGACACAGTGCAGGCGATAATAGCCTATGTTATGCGATGTTATACAACAGCAGTTCTGATGTAACGTTTCCGTAATTTAATCACAGATAAAACGATGATTCCCAGAAGGGAAACGTAGTGAGTCGGTGGGATTCACCGCACATGAAGAACACGGCGGCACTCACCACGTAGAATACTAAAACTAAACCCCAAAAAAGAACCAACTAACGTCCTAAAGGGCACGTTATCAAACAATCTCACAGGGGAAACCGATAATATGGACCAACAAAGGGCGGACAAAACTGAAGACATAAATACACAATGGACCCAATTCAACGTGAACCGTCATGCTCATGCTATTGTTTAATCGGAGAGCACTGGACAATTGATGTCATTGGTCCCAGATTTGCAGTCTCAATTGGTCCGATCGGAAAAATGGCGTCAATGTTCTGCCTTTTTGGCGGCAACGGCACTGAGCCGTACTTTCATATATGAGACAATAGCCAAGCATTCCAGGACCCCTTTTACCAGGTGACAAGTGCGATACGTATTCACTACTCACACACTACTCACACCCTACTCACCACGTAGTTGAGGAGCATCTTCTCCACGGACTCCCGGTGGCCGTACTTGATGATCCAGGACTTGAGCTTGGACTCGGCCAGGATGAGGAAGGCCTGGATCTGGTGCTGGTTCTCCACAAACTCCATCTTAGCCAGGTGGACGTTGGACGACGTCGACACAAAGTTAATCCTAAAGCGAGAAAAAAAATGAAAATATTCACATATGGGACATGCAGCTTTTTATATACGTTTATTATATTGTTTTAATATAATAACGCAGAATCGGATCAAAGCCTCTTTGTGATTTGCCGCGGCACTTTAGGAAGTCATTTCGGCTCAAAGTTCTGTGCAAAGTTCACAAGGGAAAAGGAAGAGGGGGAGGGAGAGGTAGTGGGAGAGGGAGAGAGAGAGACGGAGAGGAACTGGGAGAAAGTGGGAAAGAGGGAGAGGGAGAGGCAGAGAGGGAGAGGGAGAGAGAGGGAGAGGGAGAGAGAGGGAGAGGGAGAGGGAGAGGGACAGGGAAGAGGAAGAGGGAGAGGGTGACAGAGAGAGGGAGAGAGAGAGAGAGAGGTAGAGGGACTGAGGCTTGGGGTGGTCTACCTTTCGGCTAGGTCTTGGAGCTGCTCTGGGGGCACAGGCACCCCTTCAACACACCTGTCCTGGTGAATCTTCTGGAAGGACTGTTGGTGGATCTCCAGGCTCCTCAGCACCTCCTGAGACAGACGGCAGACACGGCCACGGTCAGACCATGGAGCTCAGAGGAACACTGATACTGTGTACTGCATGTTTTGTCCTTTGCATCACTCGAGTGTTTCCCACTGTTCTCGTATTTAGAGTGAGAATGTACGGTTAAAAGGTTGTGTTTACGTCTGCGCGTGACAAAGACATTCAGTCGTTGACACCAAGCGAGTTTGCAGCGAGTTACACCGAGAAACAGGGCATACACCCTCGTCATTAGAGTCACTGCAGTTGACCGTCACCAAGTTTCAGGTGGACCGAGCGCAGGGCAGTTATACGAACAATAAACACATGAATCAATAAACAAATGCATGAACTCATTCATAAATACATCATCAACACCGCGTTCCCACTGTACACGGCCGTCGACTGATCTCACTGACTTTGCGTGGGGCGCTCTCGAAATCAATTGTGGGTCAATTTGTTCTGTCGGCTTCGTTGCCTGCATCAGAAACTTGAGAAATGTTCAACTTTTCAGGCAGCGACGGATCCGTCGGCCAATCGGATCGCATAACCCATACGTCAGACACGACCCTCCGTCATCCGTCGACGGACATGTACAATGTGAACGCGGTGCAAGTCAGCAAGTGAATCAGCCCTGTCCTGTCCCGACTCTCAGGGCCGACCTTGTTCTCATGGGGGGTTGACGGGGCTGACCTTGTGTTGCTCTAGGGCTCGGTGGACGGTGCCGGCCGTCTGCTCGTGGGCCTGGTGGGCCGGGGGGATGTCCTGCCGCAGGGCCTCCTCCGCCCGGTGGAGCCAGACCCCCACCTGGCCCAGGGGGGCCGGTAGGGACCGGTCCAGCTGGAGGTGCCAGTCCAGGAGCTGTGTGCAAGGCCAGAGGTCAGAGGTCACCGATCAGAGGTCAGAGGTCAGCGAGAAGGGGGGAGAATCGTGTGAAACACATTGCTCTTTTTTATGATATTTTTATTTTAGATTAGATCATATTTTAGATTAGATGATTGTTTTCATCTTTTTTTATTATTTTTTTGCTTTAAGTGGCGTTCTCTAAGAATTTCATGTGAATAAATGTCTGTTGGGTCTCTATCGCTGGATGAGGGAATACGATGGTGACTGAGCCTATGGCGCTGGAACTGGGCGTCGTTGGCGACACTGTGTGAGAAGAATTACCGCTTATCGCCACAGGGGTCGCCAAAGAGAACAAAACGAAAACCTTTGACTTTCATTCTTTCTAACAAAACACTGTGACAGCTGCCTGCGATGAAGATGTCCATTCACTTGATCATTTTAACAACAAAAACACATTTTAATAATTCATATCCCAACTTTTATTACAATGACTATCCAACCCCACGAGAGAATATTCCCTCATATGTATCTCTGGTCGTCTCTCTGGGGGGGAGGGGGGCGTGCGTTACCCTGTTGGAGACCCGCCCCCAGGCCTGTTTGACCAGCGCCTGGTCCACGGTCAGCATGCCGTCCTTCTGGCTGGACTGCAGCGCCGCCTCCACCTGCCGGCTCCTCATCTCCAGCTGGACGCGCAGACGCTTGAAGGACTGCCCGGCAACCGAGGAGACAGGGAGGGGAGGGTCACGGTGATGGTATTCATAATGGAGGTGGAGGATCATCTTCACCATTATCACAATGTCATGATCATCATCATCATCACAATGTCATGAGGACGGTATTCAATATGGAGGAGAAGGAGGAGGAAGAGGAGAAGAGGAAGAAGAAGAAGAAGAAGAAGAAGAAGGAGAATGGGGAGGAGGAGGAGGAGGAGGAGGAGGATGGGGAGGAGGAGGAGGAGGAGAAGGAGGAGGAGAAGGAGGATGATCATCATCCTCATCCTCCATATTGATGACGACAATGTGACGTTGTGATGATGATCATGATCATCACTATCATCCTTATTGTTTGTATATTAAATATCACATATGTTTCATACTTTGATCATTACGATTATCATCAAGCCTTCATATCGTTAATAAAATTGTACCGACATATATATTCCTATAAAACAATGCCGTTTCAGCCAAGCGTTTTCCATTGTGCCGGAGCCAAGACTGCTGCCCTGAATCAACGTTATCCCACCCCCCGCTCACACATTCAGAGGAGGAGACGCTAATTGCCTCTGAATCGGCCGTCCCTCGGTGGCCTTTCATTCTCCGCCATAACAGCTCTAATATGGCGGGGGGGGGGGGGGCGGGGGATAGACCCCCCACGCAGCTCAATGTGGGACGGATCCTGAGGCTGGGTGGGGTGAGGGCCCTGATTGGTCGAGCCTACGGCCAGCACCCGCCCCCTTCCCGTCCCCACGGTGGGAAGGCTGCTGATCAGTCTGATAATGACATCGTCGGGGGCGTCATGCATGTGTTGAGTCAGTGTGTGTCTGTGTGTGTGTGTGTGTGTGTGTGTGTGTGTGTCTGTGTGTGTGTGTGTGTGTGACTATGTGTCTGTGTGTGCCAGTGTGCAGATATGTCCGTTTTTGTCAATCTGCCAAAATGATTGACTCAAGCTGATTTGGAATTGATACACAAAACACACACACCCACGCACAATCAAACACACACACACACACACACACACACACACACACACACACACACACACACACACACACACACACACACACACACATTAAGATCCACAGACCAGCCCCTGTCACCTGGTACTGCTGTGTGAGGTCGGTCTCTGTGTCTCTGGCCTGGGTGACGTCCCGGTCCAGCTGGTCCAGCCACTTCTTCAGCTCCCGCAGACCCTTGCGACGCTCTCTCTGGTGAGAAAGAATGTGTGTGTGTGTGTGTGTGTGTGTGTGTGCGTATGCGTTTGCACATGTATGCGTGTTTGAGTGGGTGCATGTGTGTGCATGTTTGCGTGCGTGCACGTGTGTGTGTGTGTGCGTGCATGTGTGCGTCCCATGTGCATTTGCGTGCATGTGCGTTTGTGCATGTGCGTGTGTGTGTGTGCGTGTGTGTAGAGGAGGAACAAAGGAGAGAGCAGAGCAGATGGGTTTGAGGGATTGATTCAGACAGATCATTTTGTTTCGGAGGGAGTGGAGGTCGGTCGGGGAATGGAGAGACAGGGCTAGGTGACTTTACGCGGTTATTACTCTGTGCGGGCTGCTGGGACTAAGCCTCTCAGCGCCCAACAGCTCAGAACCCATCTTAGGAAGACGCGTTTGAGTGTTGAAGACCCCCAGCTCATATTTCTGAGGAGTTTTAAATGACTGGGGATAATTCCGTCCCACCGGTCGGATATCTGATTCAATTTTAAGAGCTGTTGGTTTCAGCGGTTTCCCTCTTGCCCTCATTCAGGCCCGTCTGGTGTCAGACTCCGTCCTTAATTCAGGGGGAGAGTATTGAAACGCGACCGGATTATTCCCTGAGCTGAGATCCAAAGCATCCGGTGTTCTGCGGCGGAAAGTCAATAAACAACCGACCTTCTGACTTCAGCTCTCACACAGAAAACGGGACACAAAAAACGCCTGTGGAGAAGCGTGAGTATACGGGCGCTCTGCCCGTATATTCAAGTTTTTTCACTCAACGTTTTTTGACAGACAACGTCAGGGGGTTCATTGTTCCACTGCTCAACAAAATCTCAACTCAAGTCAAACAAAAAAACACAACACAAGCAGAACAATCCCCGTATTTTGGTTTTAATCAAAAGGGACGGCACAGCCTGACACACAAAAACAAGACGAACAACAATTTGTGTCCAGCCCGGTGACATGATATCTGAGTCTGTTATTCCTGGGAAACAGGAATATACCGGGCGTCTGTCCCACTGTACACGGGAGCGTCCATCGCCGGGGGTGACCATTGTCATGGTAATAGCTTCGGCAGCCTGGGCGCTAGCCTAGCGCGGCAATGCTAATAAATGGTAATACGATCACATCCTATTACACCGGACCTCTTGTGTTATTGTCTCTCAGACAGCCTCTACCAGAACCATTCCCCCCCCCGCCCCGGGGAAGATAAGCAGCAGATATGACAAGGTGTCACTCCGAACAACGACATGTGACCACGTGGGTCACATGTCGTGGGTCCACGTGGGTCCCTCGACGACGGATTGCGAGTGCCGCATAGCGTGAGGCGTAGTGGAATAGGGACTTCGGATAAACTAACAAAACGGGTGGTGTGTGTGTCGGTGGGGGCGGGGCATGCGGGTGTCGGGGGGGGGCGGGTTTGTTGGTCAAACTCGCCCTCTGGGTGCGTAACCCACGACGACCTACCTCCAGCATGTCTTCTATAGTGCGGGGGGTGAGGGGACGCTGTAGGACAGAGGCAGGCAAGACAACCACAGCAAGGAGGTCACAACACTGAGGCACAGAGAGAGGGGGGGGAGAGAGGGAGAAAGAGGGGGAGAGGGGGGGGGAGAGAGGGAGAGAGAGGGGGAGATAGAGAGAGAGAGGGGGGGGAGAGAGGGAGAGAGAGAGGAAGAGAGAGAGAAAGAGAGAGAGGGGGGGAGAGAGAGAGAGAGAGAGAGGGAGAGGGGGGAGAGAGGGAGAGAGAGGGGGAGATAGAGAGAGAGGGGGGGGGGAGAGAGGGAGAGAGAGAGTGAGAGGGGGGGAGAGAGGGAGAGAGAGAGGGAGAGGGGGGGAGAGAGGGAGAGAGAGGGGGAGATAGAGAGAGAGGGGGGGGGGAGAGAGGGAGAGAGAGAGGGAGAGGGGGGGAGAGAGGGAGAGAGAGAGGGAGAGGGGGGGGAGAGAGGGAGAGAGAGGGGGAGATAGAGAGAGAGAGGGGGGGGAGAGAGGGAGATAGAGAGAGAGAGCGAGAGAGAGAGAGAGACAGAGAGAGAGAGAGAGAAAGAGAGAGAGGGGGGGAGAGAGAGAGAGAGCGAGAGAGAGCGAAAGAGAGAATGAAGGGAATGAATGCAAATATGCACAGAAGTGTGTACCGCAGAGAATGTAAACGAGACGACAGTACGAGACCTGGGTCAAACAGAAGATTATCATTCACTATTTAATATTTTACATAGCAGGCGCTTTTATGCAGAGCGACTAAACAGTGATTTCTGCTTTGGATTTTAGATCGATTGGACAGAAATAAATGGAAGGGACTTCGCCAAATCACAGTGATTTAGGTAAAATACTTAAATTGATATAGACTTTAATTATTCTTTGTGGGCGAAAGAATCTTATGATTAAATAAAACAAATGGCCAAAAAGTCCTATTTGATCCAGGCCTTGGCCTTGCGTTAGACCGATGACCACCTAAAGGACGGGGTCACCGGCCTGGGTTCATGAGGATGAGTTAGTTACCAACAAGCCGACAGAGAGCCTGCAGGAAGAAGAAGTAAGAGGGAATGAGAGGGAGGAGGAGAGGAGGAGGAGGACAGAGGACAGGAGGAGTCAGGTTACCTCCTCCTCGGTCTGCGAGTCGGACTCGCTCTGCATGCGGTCGGGGTGGTGCTTCAGGAACTGAGCCACGTAGGTCATGATGGACTTCTCGTCCGGTTTGTCCACGTCCACGTCTGCAAAAGGCCGTCAGAATCAGAACTGAGAACCACAGCCGGAGTACGTAAATACAACATTTACACTTACTCAACGCATACTGTTTTACCTTCGGGGTCCAGTAGCTGTGGAATGCCCAGCTTGGTCTCGGCCAATGAGAAGGCTTCCCTCAGGTTGTCCCGGTGGGGCCGCCTCTGTATGCGGTCCAGGTCTACCAGGCTGGGCCGCAGGGCGTGGATCACCGCGAAGAACGCCATCCCCGACCGCCAGCTGGGCCCGAAGTCCTTCACCTCGATGCCCAGGTGCCTGCAGAGGACAAACATCCAGCGACAGATCGGACACAGTGGAAGGCCATGGCCGAGGTTAGCCCTGTTCCGCATCGAGAAGAGAGTATTGATGCTTGAAAGGAACGCGTTTAGATAGATTTATAGAATTCCACATATCTCGATTCTATATGAAATTTGCTAAATGGTGATTTCTCCTTCAGCGGATGACTTAAATGCTTCACATTTCACCGTGTTTCCCTTCTTGTAGCAAAGTAAAATAAGCATTGACATTGGTGTCACCTTTGACCTTTGAACAGTCAGAATATGTCATCGACCTTGGAGTCACCTTTGACCTTTGAACATGAATAGTTACGTTGACTTTTTACCATTGTAATGTCCCAGCATCCTACCTTGTCTCGGTCAGAATATACATTCAAATAATAACACTGTGGGTCGCTGGCTGTGGTGAGTTAGGCATTTATGCTCTGCGTTATATTTTTAAGATTGAGTGGCACTGACGTTAAGCTATAAACCGTTGCTAGAACCTCTGTTTTATTATACATTGCCACTTTAAATTGAATCTATATATACATGTGTTTGTAGATCTCTTTTTAACCATATGCACATGAAGCACTTTATATACACACTAAGCACTTTTGCTAATCGCCTGATCATTATGTTGATAGTCTTGCTGCTACTTGAAGGGACGATGCAACGAAATTCCGTTCAACGTGCACTGTGTCTATGTGTCTACCTGAATGACAATTAAAGTATTCTGTCTAGCAACATGCTAAGCTAACGCTAACTAGCAGCCTCGGCCCCTCTGGCTCCCACGTACTTGGTGGCTGTGTGCTGAACCCATCGGAGCAGCGCCTTCCTGGCCCCGCCCTGTACCGGGGGGAGGAGCTTCCTCTTGACGGGCGGGCTGGTGGTGTCGGTGCTGCTGTTGGAGCTGTCCATGGAGGAGGAGCTACCGGACAGGGCCGGGAGACTGGAGGTCAGCTCCTCTATCTGGGGTGGGGGAGGAGAGGGGAGGGTGGAGAGAGGGAGAGGGTGAGGGTGAGGAAGAGGGTGAGGGAGAGGAAGAGGGAGAGGGAGGAGATTGGGAGAGGGGAGGGTGAGGGAGAGGGAGGAGAGAGGAAGAGGAAGAGGGATTTGAGGGAGAAGGAGGAGAGAGGAAGAGGAAGAGGGAGGTGAGGGAGAGGGATAGAGAGAGGGAGAGGAGAGGGGAGGGAGAGGGAGGGAGAGGGAGAGGAGAGGGGAGGGAGAGGGAGGTGAGGGAGAGGGGAGGGGAGGGAGAGGGAGAGGGAGGGAGGAGAGGGAGAGGGAGAGGGGAGGAGAGGGGAGGGGAGGGAGAGGGAAAGAGAGGGAGAGGGAGGGGAGGGGGAAGGAGAGGGGGGGAGAGGGGAGGGAGAGGGAGAGGGAGGAGAGGGAGATGGAGGTGAGGGAGAGGGGAGGGGAGGGATAGCGAGAGGAGAGGGAGAGGGGCAAGGAGAGGGGAGGGAGAGGGGAGGAGAGGGAGAGGGAGGGAGAGGGGAGGGGAGGGATAGAGAGAGGAGAGGGAGAGGGGCAAGGAGAGGGGAGGGAGAGGGGAGGAGAGGGAGAGGGAGGGGAGGGAGGTAAGGGAGAGGGGAGGGGAGGGAGGAGAGGGAGAGGGAGGGAGAGGGGAGGGGAGGGAGAGAGGAAGAGAGGAGAGGGAGAGGGGAGATGGATGGAGGCCGTGGGAGGTAGATGGGGATTGGTAGAGGAAGGGGGAGGGAGAAGGAGAGTGAGCGGGTGCATGAGAGAGAGAGATAAAGTGGGAGAGGAGGGGAGTGGACAGAGGAGAGAGGAGAAAGGGATGAGATAAGGGAGAGGGAGTAGTATGGAGAGAGGGAGGGAGAGAGGGGAAGAGAGATGAGAGGAGAGAGGGGAGAGGGATGGAGGATAATAGAGAGTGCGGAGAGAGCGAGAGGGAGGTAGAGGAAGGGAGAGAGGGAGACAAGAAGACAGGTACAATACAATGTAATGTTATTCTGTACAGTATCCCCGTTGTATGCTTTATTCATGCCCTGGTTTATTTATTTAGTGATCCGTATATATGTGCACTATGCTCCCATGCAGCCAAGGGTCTATCCATCTCCGTGTCTGGCAGAATCAGGTACCTGGAAGTAGAGAATGATGGTCCAGACAAGCCCCAGGACGATGGAGGGCCGCCCGTCCACAATGTCTGTGGAGTTGATGTTCACCAGCTTTATCTGGAACAGGAAACGAGGCGTGAGAACCTCTCCCTTTAGAACCCAAATCAGGATAACATCTCCTAAACCCAAAACATGACGACATCTCCCACAGAACCCAAATCAGGAGAACGTCTCTCTTCAGAACCTGAATCATGACAACATCTCCCTTCTGAACCCAAATCATGAGAACATCTCCATTCTGAACCCACATCATTACCAATATCTCCCTTCTGAACTCAATCATGAGAACATTTCCCTTCTGAACCCAAATCATGACAACATGTCCCTTTAGAACCCAAATCGTGAGAGCATGTCCCTTCCAACCCAAGGTCTGTTTAAACATTGTTGTAATCTCATACTTTAGGATTATATGGAAACCACTTCCACTTAATCTGATGATTCAATATCCACCATTTCAACCTAATCCTTGACTCCTCGCTGCAGATATTTTCTATTATATCCCATGCAATTGAATAACACTTATTACAATGCTAAACCAAAATATCCTATACTATATACTGAACAATAAGCAATACTTTCAGTTACTACAATATACATAATACTACATGATATATGCAACACCTAGTTTCCTGTTTTGTGCCTAGATTACTACCAAAGAAAAACTAATTTGCAGAGTGGATGAAGCGTTCAGAAGGGGACACTTTTTACAGTTTACTAGTGCTGGCCCAGCTTGTGTCTGTCAATCACATGCTTACAGATCCCTGCCTCCAGCGAGTTGATTGATTGAAACATAAACAAGCAAAATAAATTGAAAATTCCTGTTGCCCAAGAATTGAGCTTGTCTCTCGATCTCTTGATTTGGTTATTTAACATTTTAGATTGTTATTCTGAGATCTGATTTGCGAGACTATTACTATGCTGTACTTTTGGACATGACTACATAAAGAACAGTTAATCTCTTTCCTAATCTTAATTACGGCCGTCATAATACTAGAATCACAATAACATACAGTACATATAATTTAACATAACATAACATAACATAACATACACATCAGCATAATAATAAATACACATCATACTAACCGGAGATCCTCTATACGCCGACTGGGATGCGAACGAGAGACCAACATAGAGCGAGAGGGGGAGGGAGGGAGGGAGGGAGGGAGAGAGGGAGGGAGGGAGGCAGAGAGAGAGAGGTGCGGTTAGAGGAGCTCAGACATTGTTGGATCTGAGGGGAATAGCTCCTGACTCTATGATGGGACATAGCGACTGGGAGGGAAGATAACCTGACTGGTTGGCTGAGGGGCAAAATCTATCAACTCCTGTCCAGCACACTGGGGATTACAAGCAGCAAGATGGAGAGAGGGAGAGAGAGAGAGAGAGAGAGAGAGAGAGAGAGAGATGAAGAGGGA
This sequence comes from Pollachius pollachius, assembly GCF_949987615.1. Taxonomy (NCBI): domain Eukaryota; kingdom Metazoa; phylum Chordata; class Actinopteri; order Gadiformes; family Gadidae; genus Pollachius; species Pollachius pollachius. The sequence goes on from NC_136949.1 coordinate 3,835,912, forward strand.
GAGAGAGAGAGAGAGAGAGAGAGGAGAGAGAGAGAGAGAGAGAGAGAGAGAGAGAGAGAGAGAGATGAAGAGGGAGAGAGAGAGAGAGAGAGAGAGAGAGAGAGAGAGAGAGAGATGAAGAGGGAGAGAGAGAGAGAGAGAGAGAGAGAGAGAGAGAGAGAGAGAGAGAGAGAGAGATGAGAGAGGAGGAGAGAGAGAGGAGAGAGAGAGAGAGAGAGAGAGAGAGAGAGAGACACACACACAGAAAGTGATAGTGATAGAGGACAGAGAGAGTGATAGTGATAGAGACACAGAGAGAGTGATAGAGAGCGAGGGAGAGAGAGAGAGACAGTGAGAGAGAGAGGGGAGAGAGACAGCGAGAGAGAGACAGCGAGAGAGTAAAGTAAGGGTGAAAACAACAGTACCCTGAGAATAGAAAGTGTAGAAAGTACAGAGTGATAAGAAATAACAGAGCAAGAAATGTAAGGATAAGGATCAATATTAAATCAAAACGTATTAAAAAAGGAGTTGGGTAAGAAAAATGAAAGAGAAAGAAAATGTGAGAGGAAATATGGCAGAAGAGCGAAATAGAGAGTAAGAGAGTGAGAGAGATAGAACGATGGGGGGAGGGAGAGGGAGGGAGAAAGAGAGAGACAGAGAGGAAAAGAGAGAGCGAGAGAGAGAGGGAGAGGGGAGAGAGAAGAAGAGAGACAGGGACAGAGAGAGAGAGAGAGGGAGAAGGAGGGAGACAGAGAGAGAGAGAGTGAGAGAAGGAGCTAGAGAAAAGCAGAGGTTCACAGCTCTGTCATCAATGCATACAGTGGCGGCCATTTGTACCGCGACCGGTGGACTACATCACCCAGGGTCTGAAGTGGTCGGGCTCAGGAGGTCATTACGTGCTATCAGAGTGTCACACCCCATGACAGCTCAAAGAGGGCGAGGGAAGGGTGGGGATGGACGGTCGAGGGGAAGCACAAGAGAACGAGGCGTGATGATGTGATGGCTGATAGGAACATGTTTGGTATTAGAAACACAGCAGGTTACTGGAGAGAGGAGTTAAGGAGAGGGAGAGATAAGAGGTAGTGGGAGAGATGGGAGGGAGGGGAGAGAGATGGGAGGGCTGTAATATACAAAGGACTCATATATAGGGAGGGAGGGGGGGAGAGATGGGAGAGAGAGAGGGAAAGATGGGAGGGCTGTTATATATTACAATCAGAGTTTGCTCGATTGATGGCTGAATTTGTTAGTTTATTTTGTCGTCTCTTGAATACAACAAAGGAATAACAGAACTAAAATGGAAACAAAAAAACACTTTGACGAGACTCGTGTTTTTGATGATGATGATGATGATGATGATGATGATGATGATGATGAGAATGGTGACTATAAGCCTACGCAGGATGAGAGCAAACACAGTCCAGCTAAGACTTATTTACATTTTATTTTCCCACACACAGACAAACACAATAACACACACACACACACGCACGTGCAAACATAAACACACGTGCAGACACACACACGCACAAAGACACACATGGACACACGCACAGAGACACACACATAGACTCCCACACACACAAACACACATGCACACGCTCACACACACACACACATACACACACAGACACACACACACACACACACAGACACACACACGCACACACACACACACACACACACACACACACACACACACACACGCCCAGCCGTCACAGAGTTGCGAGGACAGGCCCGCCGTCGCTCGTCTCTGCAGATTACCGGCGAGGGATTTGGGACTCGAACCCATGTCACACCCGACGGAGTCGAATCAAGGTCCCGGCTGCCCCCCGGGGGGGCTTATGGAGCAAAACATCCAGAGTATATCTGAAATGTTTTTGGTTTTTTTTTATTTATTTTTTTAAGGAAATCTCACTTTGGTCTCCCTTCAGGGAGGGGGGAGGAGGCGGGAGGCAGGGGGAGATGATAGCCCCTTCACTCGGTTCAGTTCAGCCTGCTTTGGCTTAAAAAAACCATTTGATGGGCTTTTATGGACGGGGGGGGGGGGGAGTGAAGAGCGACAGGAAAGTGGGTTGAAGGAGGCAGGCAATGGAGCCGGGGTGCATTCCATGCTCGGTCGCTGTACGAGTGGGTTGGTTACTGAGCCCTGGCTTCTATTTTAAGTGTGTTTGGATGACACTCGGGGGGGGGGGGGGGGTGGTCTCTAAAAGATGATGGAGAGAAGAGAGAGAGAGTGAGAGAGAGACAGATAAGAGAGAGAGAGAGAGAGAGGGGCATAGAGAGAGAGAGT
>NC_136949.1:3838380-3840880 GCF_949987615.1 Pollachius pollachius
TGTGTGTGTGTGTGTGTGTGTGTGTGTGTGTGTGTCTGCGTGTGTGTGAGGGTGTGTGTGTGTGGCAGAAGCCTGGTCAGTTGAGTGTGGTGCCAGCCATTTCTTTCAGGACGTGGTGACTTTGAACACTAACCCGAAGAGAGCGAGAGAGAGAGAAGGAGAGAGAGAGAGAGAGAGAGAGAGAGAGGGGGTGGGAGAGAGGGAGAGAGAGAGAGAGGGAGGTTGGGAGAGGGTGGGAGAGTGGAGAGGGAGAGAGAGAGCGTGCAGGAGGGAGAGAGAAAGAGAGGGAGAGGGGGAGAGATGTAGGGAGGGACAGAGAGATCAAGAGAGCTTGAGAGAGAGAGCAGTGCTGGAGGAAGAGAGGGAGGGGGAGAGGGAGAGAGAGAGAAAGAGAGAAAAAGGGAAAGCGTGCAGGAAGGAGAGAAAAAGAAAGAGAAAGAGAAAGAGAAAGAGAGAGAGGGAGAGCTGTTCTCCATAACAACATTCCTCATGCCTCGTGCCTGGATTTCCAAAACACATGATTACCTTCAGTTTCAGCGGCGGTGGTCCTATCTTTTACGTCACAGTATAAATTCTCCCCCGAACCCCGTGCTTTAGAATGACGACGACCGTCAGGAAATACAACCACTAACAATGTTGTCACGTGACCCCTCTCCGAAAACAACACCACCACCACCACCCCCACTTTCACAACAGCCCCCACCCCTACAACCATAACCTCCACTTCCACCACCACACCCACCACCACCACCACCACCACCACCACCACCACCACCACCACCACCACTTTCACAACAGCCCCCACCCCTACAACCATACCCTCCACTTCCACCACCACACCCACCACCACCACCACCACCACTTTCACAACAGCCCCCACCCCTACAACCATAACCTCCACTTCCACCACCACACCCACCACCACCACCACCACCACCACCACCACCACCACCAAAGCCTACACTCCCACCTCCGGCGACACCACTCCCACCACAACCACCCGCGCAACCATACATAAAGCCCACACATGCTAAACGATGACAGAACCCACTTCCTAGAGGACTCTAGAGGCTCTGCATCGTCCCATCGCCCTCAGGGGGCAGCTCAGGGTGGGAGGGTCCGCTGGACAGCAGCGTGCTGACACACTGCTGCTGCTCCTTCCTCTAGGTGACTAGTGTGCAGTTCTCCTAGCACAGCAACACATCCACACATTCCCCCCGCCCCCAAAGTGGACCCCCCCTCCCTTTAAAATCTGTTCAGCTTAACACTCACTGCCCCCCCCCCTCCCCATGCAATCCCAAGGACTGTCCTGAAGGAAAACATTAGCAGCTAGAAATTCCCATTGCAACAGCACATGCATACAAACATGCGTACTACACACACACATACACACACACAGACGCACATATATACCACACACACACACACACAAACACACACACACAGACACACACACACACACACACAGGTGCAGTGTTGCAGTGTTAAGCTCCATTAAGCAAACATGCAGCATGTCCCTAAACAGACTCTTTATGTCTTCACACACACACACACACACACACACTGACAAAGACACACAGGCTGATACACACACATGTATAGGCACAGACACAGAGGCACAAACGCACACACAAGTACAGGCACAAACACACACAGACACACCCATCCACCCGCACACACACACATGCATGTTGAGGCACACACAAACACGCACACACACACACACAGACACACACACACACACACAGACACACACACACACACACACACACACACACACAGACACACACACACACCCCTCAGTGCGGCCCACCTACCCCTCAGGTAGCGGAAGAACCCCGTCACCAGGTTGAGGGACGAGCTCTTCTTGGGGGACCCCTGGGGGCCAGCGGGCCGCCGTGCCATCTTGAACCCGGCGGGGCTGCGCTGACACCCCCCCGCCTCAGCCCCACCCTCAGCCGTCCTGGACATGGGTGCCGGTGCCGGGTGGTGCGGACATCCACCGAGGGAACGGCTTCACCCCCAGGTGGGGACGCTCGACACTTCCCTCCCTCCTCCACGCCTCGTCACTCCAAGAGCGGGGGGCGGGGGGGGAACGAGATCGAGATGAACACCGGATGATTAAAAAGACGAAGAGGAAGAGGAGGAGACCGCGGCGGCGGAACGGACACCGTGGCGCTGTCACACGCACGCACGTGCCCCCAACTCGCGGCTCCGTTAGTCCGTCCGTCTGTCCTGCTGTCCCCCCGTTGTCTAAGCTCAGCCCTGCTCCTCGTCAGTGCGTCCGTCTGTCCTGCCGTCCTCCTCGTCTATACTCCTCGATCGGCCGCGTGCCTCCTGCCTCCTGAGCAGACCGAGAGCCAGTGAGGTGGGTGTGTACCCGTGAAGCGAAAGCCGGTGTGAGTTAGCCCGTGTGTGTGTGTGTGTGTGTGTGTGTGTGTGTGTGTGGCGGTGTGTGTGTGTGTGTGTCCGTACGTGTGAGAGAAGCACAGCGCAGTGC
>NC_136949.1:3845880-3923380 GCF_949987615.1 Pollachius pollachius
AAAAAATGTGTCAATCTTTCGACTAAACCACTTTCCCTCTTATCCTTGAAAAGCCGGGGGGGTGGGGGGTTTCAGCTATTTAAACCCTTTCTACCCTAATTCACCCCCCCCCCCCCCAAACCCCCCCCATCGTGCCCATTCCCCACCCCCACCCCCACCACACTTTTATACCAGCCGCACAAGCAGGCCCTGCAACGGAAGTCCAAACACAGGGCCAATGGCGTAGCTAATTACATCTCCACCATAATGGCTCCCGTCAAAGGGAGAGGGAGCGGGGCGAACAAGTCAGCGTGATTATGAAAACAAACCCGATCTCCTCCTTCGGAGAACCCTCGCCTCTCGAGGAGCCAGCAGCCTCTTTTCAGCTCGCAGATGGAGGAGGAAGCTCATTGTTGTTAACCACCCCCCCCGCCGGTGAAATATCACTTAAGACTTAGCCAAGCCAGCCCACACCTGCACCACTTCAGTGAAGGGGCTCAACATGAAAGTAGGAAGACGAGTGAAAGAAATACCATGGCAAACAAAACTCAACATTTTCATCCGTCAATTCCAAGAGCTTGATTTGAATAACTCGGTTCACTGATATCGCTGGTGAATTAATTTGCTTAAAAGAAGATCCGTTCTTCACCTTAAAAGGTTCCTGTGCCTTGAGTCTGGAGCTGGGGGGCCGTTTTAATCAGCTAAGCTAATAAGCAGCGTCTCGTCCCGGGAGAGAGGGGTCATACCAAGGCGCAGTAAGAGCATTAACAAAATTCAGTTGTGTGTTTTTTGTGTTTGTGTGCATGTGTGTGTGTGTGCGTGTGATCAATTATGCGAATGAATGTGTGTCACATGGAATCACATAATCGACAAACACACGACGCAATACACAAACACTGAAACGCACCAGCAGACACAGACACACACACAGAAAGACAATTAAAGGCACAGTAATTTAGCCGGTTTAAATGGATGCTTTATAGTCTTGAGTGGGTTGAGTGTGTGTGTGTTGTGTGTGTGTGTGTGTGTGTGTGTGCGTGTGTGTGTGTGTGTGTGTGCTGTCTTTGCAGCCCTGTATGCCTGGTTTGTCTGCACAGTACTGTATGTTTGTTTGTGCGTCTGTGTCTGCTGTCAGCAGGACTGTGGGTGTGTGTTTGTGTGTGTGTGTGTGTGTGTGTGTGTGTGTATACCTTCTGTGCATTACCATAAGTGTGTGTTGTCTGCACAGTACTGTATGTTTGTTTGTTTGTGTGTCTGTGTCTGCTGTCAGCAGCACTGTGTGTGTGTGTGTGTGTGTGTGTGGGTGTGCGCAAGCGTGTGTGTGTGTGTGTGTGTGTGCATTTGTTTATTGTCTGTGCAGCTCTGTATGGGATTGTGTGTGTGTGTGTGTGTGCCATCAGCAGCACTATATGTGTGTGTGCTTGCGCGCTTGTTGTTTGGTGCAGCAGTGGGTCAGACAGACTAAGCTCCTTATCCCGGTTCAGCCGGCCGCCACGCAGCCCGGTGAGGACCTAAAGTATTGGCGTCAGCACAGGAAATAAATCACCACACTGGGAGCCGGTGTTCACCTCTGCAGCCACCGTTCTTCAGTCCGAAATATCAGAGCGGAACCGAGCCCAACATAATACAACACATTCTACCTATCAGATTCTACCCCGGCCGGAACGCATTCCCATGCGCCGGCTCACAAATGAATCATGCATTTATTCATGACATCACCGCTCAGACCCTCCGTGCTGCGTGTTTGTGCTGAGTTCAGCGGTGCACCCTGTCCGCTATCACAGAGGAGACAAGGATTCACTAGAATGCGTCTCGCACCTGGATGATATTGTCCTCCGAAAGTTGGTCCGATTTCTCGGAGCTCAAGCAGTTTTATGAGCGACCGGGGGTTGTTTGTGGATTATGAAGTAGGTACATCGAATACACACGTGCACGCGCACGGGCAAGTGCACACACACACACACACACACACGCATGCACGCACGGGCACACGCACACACATAGATACAGTTTTTATTTCAAGGTCGTCAAATATTAAAACAGAGACTATAGATTAATATTATATCTAAATATATTTTTGTGTTATTCTTAGAAAATACCAGCTGATGATATATCATCAAAGCGGGACTGCGAATCCACTTTTAAGTCAAGTAACACACAAGAAGATGGATTCAAAACCCAGCGAGCAATCAGCACACAGAGAATCAATTACAACGTCCAATCAGGCGAGGGTTTAAAAGAACCGTCCCCCTCTGTCCCTTCCACTCGCCCCTGAAGGCGGTGTCCCCCAAAAAACCCTTTGACCTCCCCCTCCAGAACCTGGGGTTGCTACAACAGACGGCCAGAGGTCATCAGCCCCGTTATCACCGCTGGACAGCCCCCGGAGAAGGACGAGGGGGGGGGAAGGACACGCATGACGCGTCGTGAAGAGATAACGGTGTTCTAGCTGGAGGTATCAGAGACACGGCGCTGAATAGTGTCTACAGGGTCACAGCGTCACGTCTGGGAGAGCATTGTTCTGCACCTCCGTCAAAAGCTCTATCTGGAACCCCCCATCAGACACACGGTGGGAGCGTCTCCTGTAAGGTGAGGGACGCCGTGCGGTGACAACCGGTCGAACCGGTTGACCTTTTCGACTGCAGACGCACTGCAGACAAACACAGACTGGACTGCAAACGCAAAGGACGCACACTGAAGGAAACCTACGGCCCAATGACTTCTTCCAGTTTAGTGGTTTAATCTCGCTATCTTTCCTTCTGATTCAACAGTACATCGTAAACAAAAGTGTCAACCTTTGAAAGTGAGGGCTCTAGTGGAGTGTCTCTGAGTGACTGACAGATGCCCCCCCGCCCACTATTGTGTGGGTGGAGCCCCTAGTGAATTTTCCGCCTGTCATGTGTCACTCAGACCCACTCTGATTGGCAGCTGCAACGAGATTAGGCTCTGATCTGTGATAAGAGCTACCACTAAGAAGACCCACAAACACTGCCTAATGTAATTGTGCGTGTGTGTGTGTGTGTGTGTGTGTGCGTGCGTGTGCATGCGTGCGTGCGTGTGCAAGTGTGCGCGTGTACGTCAGACAGAGTCTGCTTCTGTCTGTGTCTGTTTTTAAATTGCTGGCTGTTCATGCGTCGTACACACAAACACACACACGCACACACACCCACACCCACACAAACACACACACACACAGACACACACACACCATGTTAACCAGCCTAATATCTCGTATCCGACCCTCCCACAGGGAACCAACGACACAGGCGCCTGGCTGTCGCGCTGCAGTAGCCATGGCAACGAGTCATCAACACAACCCACGCAGGCTGGGAGACCAGGCAAACCGAAATGAAAAGCTCGAACCCCCCCCCCCCTCCCCATACCCCCGGTGGGTGGGGTTGCACAGCTGGAAGGGTTCGGGTGGAGTGATGGCCCCCACCTTGAGGACTGGCCCCGCCTTGAGGACGGGGCCAACCTTGAGGACAGAGCCCTTGAGGACGGGCCCCACGTTGATGACGGGGCCCACCTTGAGGACGGGCCCTACCTTGAGGACGGAGCCCTTGAGGACGGGCCCTACCTTGAGGACGGGCCCTACCTTGAGGACGGGCCAAACCTTGAGGACGGGGCCCTTGAGGACGGGCCAAACCTTGAGGACGGGCCCCACCTTGAGGACGGGGCCCACCTTGAGGATGGGGCCCACCTTGAGGACGGGCCCCACCTTGAGGACGGGGCCCTTGAGGACGGGCCCCCACCTTGAGGACGGGGGGCCAAACAATGCTGCCCAGCTATTTTTAAACACTCAGTGTGTGAGTGCTGCGATGCGTGCGCACGTCTAACTGTGTGAGTGCACGTGCACGTGTCAGGGGTTGGGTACGTGCATGTGTGTCTCCTTGCTTGTTTGTGTGCATCTTTGTGTGTTTCTGTGTCTTGTCTACGTGTGTGTGTGCATATGTGTGTGTGTGCTTGTGTATGCCTGTGCGTGTGTGTGTGTGCCTGTGTGATGTCCATGAACGTGTGTGTGTGTGATCGTTAGTGTCCCTGATCTGCATGTCTGCGCGCGCGTGTGTGTGTGTGTGTGTGTGTGTGTGTGTGTGCGTGTGTGTGTGTGCGTGCACAGCGTCCCGAGCCAGCGAGGATAAATGGGGGTTGTCAGGAGCCTGGCACGGTCAAGGTGACCGTCTGCCGGGGCCCTCTCCGGTGGAGGAGGGCCGCAACGTCGCCCCTGGCAACAGGATGTCGTGCTGGCGCCGTGCCAACCGGAGAGGCTGTGCCAGTTCCAGCGGACAACAGGAACCCAAAATAAACTATTATTAGGTCTCCTTCTCTCCTGTCCTCATTCTGGTCAACAATGCACCGACTGACCCGGCACAGGTGCCTCTGCCTCCCGGTTTAGCCAATCACGGCGCGGCGCGGTGTGGCCCCGCACTCTCGCTCACTCTCGCTCACTCCCCGAGGGAGTGAAGGAGTTGATGGAGTGAACGCTAACCGGCAGGCGGTCCCGGGGCGGGCAGGCGGTCCCGGGGTGGGCGCGCCCACGCGCGTTAGCCTCCGCGAGAACGCCTACCCGCGAGCTAAACAGACAGCTGCAGCCAGAGGTGTCGCCCAGGCGGGAAAACGCCGACGCCTTCTGCCGCCCACGCGCGTCACCGCACGCCACAGTGGGCCCACGCGCGTCACCGCGTAGAGCGGGGAACAGGTGAGGCGCGGTGGATTCGGGAACAGACACGGAAAACGCGGGGATTGTTATTTTCGCTCTTCTTTCCCCTCGTTAATGACGAACAACAAAGAGGCAAGAAATAAAAGCGGAGCATATGGAGAAGAGGGAGGGCGTTCAAAGCAGGGCCGTGGCTGCCCACCATATGGTGCCACTAATTACTGTGCGCCGTTGCCACGGAGAGCCCCCCCAAAAAGAGGAAGGCTTCAAGAGAGACGGGAAAACACAGTCCAGAAAAAAATGGAAGTTTTTCACTGTTTTGATTTTTGTTGTTGAGTTGTGCTGTTGTTGTTGTTGGTTTAACACGTTTGTCATCGCAGACTGAAAAGGAATCGATTCTCTCCCGTGGTCTCTAGGGGTTCCTCGGAAATTGCTTGCTCAAACGAGGACAGTAATAAAGGAGTATTTAACCCTCAAAGGACGCTTTTTGTTACCTTAATGTGTGTTTGAAGACGAAAACAAATTGAGTTTGATGTAATTCTGTAATTACTTTTCTTTTTTCCTTTCATCTCGGGATTGGATGCGATAAATTAGATTTGAATCCATTGCCCTTCCCCAGATCCATATATAGAGCGGCCCTGATGAAGGTGTATCTAGTCCAGACAGAACGTCAGAGAGTTTCACCCCCCCCCCCCCCCCCCCCCGGCTCCAAGCCGAACGGGGAGACAATACGAAGAGACTGCTTCATTGATTCTTATTGAGAGAGCGCTCACTCAGAAGGTCAACCCCATGACCCCGCCCCTAGCAACGCCCCCGGCAACGCCCGGGGGCGCGGCCAACGCCAGAGACAGGAATCCATTTTACGTTGTCCTTGGTAAAAACACTGTCTTTCAGGGGAACTATAACACAACGGCTCTTGTGTCATAATTGTGTGTCTGCCCTGGGGGGCCGTCAGATATAATATGATGTAGACATGAGGCACCCCCCCCCTCCCTCCCAGGCAGAGAGGGGAGATTCATAATTAAATTAAATAAAATATTTAGATACATTAACGGGGCCAAACGGCATGAATTATAACCATTAAGATCTATTATACTAAACAAGGGGCTGTTTTTAACTACACACAACTCGCTTGTCCATTGCGTCCCTTTGACACAAAAAATATATTTTTATTGATGATACAAAAAGGCAGCATTTCCCCTGATAGCCTGCGCTAAGAAACCATCCATTAAAACACATTAATTTAACCCTGCAGTTAACCTCTCCCTTCAGTGTGCGATAATACATAAAAACGCTAAGCTGTAGCAGAGTCCGCTAGCTGAGATATCACCTCCTCCTCCTCTTCCTCCTCCTCCTCCTGCTCCCCCCTCCCTACCTCCCTCCTCCTCCCACACCTGCAGACGGGGACGCAGCCAGCAGCCATGTGGCCGGCCAGTGACGCAGTCCTGCTCCTCACGGACACAAACCGCCAGCTCAGAAGCCACAACGGGAGCGGCCATATTGGATCCTGGCTTCCGTACCACCTGACTTCCCGGTTCTGTTAATCCAGATCTCAGAGAGCAGAGGGAGAGGGAGAGGGAGAGGGAGAGGGTTCTCCGGCACAGACCGGAGAGCCGAGCTCGCTCCAGACTGAACGTGACGCAGAGCTCTGCAGATATGTCTGGTGTGAAGGTACTACTACACACAGGTGATTCCCACATGAAACCAGGGGAGGCGAATCCTCTCACTATTAGTCAAATACTATGAACATAGGCACACATACACACGTATATATCATTAATGCTTATGGTGTGTTATTGACACAGAACTATACATGCGTTATGCATACAGCTGCAATGGATTTTAACGTTTGGAGCGCATTGGTATACACTAGCATACATGCTTGTGAACGCATGTATATATCCCTAATGCTTACAGTGCTATTGATACAGAACCATATATGCGTTGGGTACACAGCGGTAATGGATTCAGCGCTCGGAGAGCGTCACAGCGAACGCTAAAGCCCATAATGAGACAGCACGCCGTGTCTGCTGTCAGTGCCGAGTTGAGAGGAGAGAATAGACTTCATCTCGTCAGCTCCTCTGCGGATTAGCCGAGCTCCCCCTCTCAACCCCGACTACACACACACGCACTCGCACACACACTTGCAGACTGTCGTGCACAAATCCCACAACAGCAACGCACACGCACACAGACATATGTAAACTGACATGCGCACGTGGGATCACGGGCACACACACGCGCGTGACAGCACACACACAAACCCAAACACGCAAACGCACAGCCACACACACTTGCACGCGACCGAAACTACAACAGATGTCCTGCAGCAGGAAGACCGCAGTGACTGGCCGATGGCAGCGCCGCAACTTATAGGCGCTGTTCACGCGGGCACACACTGTACACAACCGACACTGTACACACCACAAGCAGTATCCATCCTACGCCCCTCGTACAACACTAACCCCTCGCACTAACGACAGCAGCAGCAGCGACGTACCTCCGGAGCTCACAGGGACGCTCTGCTGAGTCATGCCCGGGGAGGAGAGCGTTGCCATGGTGTCGGTCAGGAGAGGGGGGGGGGGGGGGGGCGGGGTCACCTCCGAGACCGGCGCGTCCCGAGGCAGCGCGGGCAACGAGTGCACGAGTGCGTCTGCGGAGGCGCGCGTCTGACTGTGCGCGTGTGCGTCCGATTGCGAGCGTATGCCAGCGTGATCACGGGTGTGTGCGTGCGAGTGTGACCGCGGGTGTGCGTGCGTCTGATTGCGGTTGCGTACGAGTGTGCGACGGCGAGTGTGTGCGTCTGAGGGGCGGGTGGGTGCGGGGGGAGTGCGACGGCGGGGGGGGAGTGAGTAAGCGTTCTCCGCCTCACCTTGGAGCCTCTGCATCACGTCGGCGATAGCCCTGGCAGGGTGCCCGTAGCGGCGGGGAGACGCCATGCAGCCGCACAGGGGTCAGGATCCAGTCGCATCCGGGCTACCGGCAGATGCTCCTCTGTCCCCCTCTCTCCCCCTCTGTCCCCCTCTCTCCCCCTCTCTCCCTCTCTCTCTCTCCCTAAGACACACACAGCCAGACCGGGCTCTGCGGAGGTGTCTCCGTCGTGGTCGGTGGTCCCGTGGCTTTGACTTTGTAAATATCCTTGTGGAGACGGATCAGGCGGATCCACGGTGCCGTGTGCTAACTCTGAGCAGCTCCAAGTTTTCCCTCTGGAGCCGCAGCGGCAGCAGCCTGCGATCCTCCAAGTCCCTCCGGCCCCTTCCCTGATGAAGATGATGAGGGTGATGAGGGTTGATGATGATGAGGGTGAGGGTGTTGTAGCTTCGTCTCTGTGGTCGTAGCTGTAGACGTGCGCACCGGGCTCGTGAGCTGAGTGTCTCGGCGGTACCTGTCCTCTCTCTCTCTCTCTCTCTCTCTCTCTCTCTCTCTCTTTCTCTCTCTCTCAGCAGCCTCTGACTTCTGCACACTGTTCTGCGTGTACTGCCACCTGCTGTCCAATCAAAGGGACTTTCTCTCCACTGCTACGGACGGATCAGCCAATGAGGCGCCTCGGTCAATACTCACTGATCCTATGGGGAATAGAAGATAAGTTATGGTTTGAGGTGTGTGTGTGTGTGTGTGTGTGCGTGTGTGTGTGTGTGTGTGTGTAAGCAGGACAGTGAGAGACATACACATTGAGATCTGTCTGTCTGTCTGTCTCTTTGTCTCTCTGGCTGTCTGTGTGTGAGAGCAGGGGACACACACACACACACACACACACACACACACACACTCTTCAAGATCAGTAATTAGCTAACGTAAAATTGGATGGTGATTCAACAGAAACGAATCCTTTTCCCCAGTGCAAACTGCTGCTGCGGGATTGTTTACAATTGAAATACATTACGGCAAACTGAAATATCCCGACGCTAGCACTGAACTACCTCAACGCAATCCCCCGGCCAGGAGAACCACCTCTCTCCTGTCAAACACGGAGCCCGGAGCGGTGATGGTAACGTGGATGAAAGTGTATCGTCTGCCCTCTGCTAAGCCAATCACCGTGTTTGTTTTAAATGTACGTGTGGAAGCGCACCGTGCATTCTGTGTGTGTGATCCAATTACCCGAGTCCTTTCATCATCTAAGGGGAGCAGAGCCCAAGCCTCGTCCAGTCGAGGGGTGAGAGAGGAGACGTGGACATGAAACAGGATAGAAGATGATACATGATTATTATCAGACTCGATTTTTCTCCATCTAGCAAACAAGATTGGAAGCACAAGGTTATATATATATATATATATATATATATATATATATATATATAACCTTCAAACCTTTTGCTTCCTATCTTGTTTGCTATACACACACACACACACACACACACACAAACTCATACATACATACATACAGTACATACATGATGTTATGTGTAAACATATTACTTTGATTACTAAATGACCTAATCCTGCAAATGCTTTGACTTTATGACTATGGACCAAAGCCATATGTCACAGTAAAAACACATTCCCACTTTCAATTATAGCTGTTTATGTATACTTGGAGAGCTGATTGTAGGTAAGGTGCAGGTCGAAATAAGCCAAAAGGAAAATGTTACATGTTGATACGTGATTGCTTGTTGATGGCCTGTCAGCTTAAAGTCAGACTCCAAGCAATCCATTTTGATTGAGTTCCACCAGTCGACACATTCAAGACATCGAAATCAGCATTTCAAATCCGCAAATGTATATTTTATAGTCTGGTCTTCGCTGATAAGTTCCACCCGGCCACTGCCGCCTCATTCTCCCGCTGCATTCTCCCGCTGCATTACCGGTGGAATATAAAACGCGGTGGATGGATGGACGGCGCTCTGCTGCGTCGACGCTTTGCTGATGCCAACGTTTCTGCGCAGCGCGGCTATAAGAGGTGACCTCTTTCTCTCTCTCTCTCTCTCTCTCTCTCTCTCTCTCTCTCTCTTTTTCCCTCTCCCTCTAACTCTCTCTCTCGCCCCACAAGACGGAGCCGATTCAGCTGGAAATTGAAAACAAACTGCTGCAGCAGACGGATTGAAAGGGGCGCGCACACGCACACAAGTACAAACAGACATGCGCGCGCGCACACACACACACACACACATTGGGACTCGGGAGACTGAGTTTGGGGTTTTAAATGCATGATCCAAAAGTGAATGACTTGTATCTCTAATCAATGGACCTCAATGATCAATCAAAATTATGAATCGAGAGTGATTCCCCCCCCGCCCCATCATTGAAAATCATCCTCACCGTCTGCCATCAATCCTGAGAGGAGGGCAGCAGGCCTTCTTGACGTGACAGACAGCCATTCATTTTTTCTTTAGTCAGTCCTTCGGTTTGTTTCCTTCACCGAATCACATTTAACATGTTGTATAACTTATATAGCTAGTCTTTGACCGTTTAGTTAATGACCTTTAATTTATAGTTCGTAGGTTGTTTGTTATTAGCTAGAACCAATTGTGCCACGCAGTTGTTGTAGATGAACGTTACCTGACGCGGTTCTGGTTTTGTTTGAGTACGGCGCCCCCTACTGGTCACACATAAGAAGCACAGCAACTAGGAACACGATTTGTAAACAAATACGTTTCTTTTATGAAGCAGGCAGCTTATTTTTTCATCCTGATGCTCAACAATGTCAATAATTGCAAAGAAAAAAATATTGATTTTTATTATAACTTTTCAGTTGAACTCCTATAGTCAAATGTAATTATAGTAAGGCTATTTTGGCATAGGCGTCTGCTAAACGCTGTACAGTCAGTATGGAAAGACCATGCGGTAGCATAGCAGGAAAAAAACAAAACAGAACAGAACAAAAATACACTTAGTGGTGACCATCAGTCACTCACCCATATAAATAACCCAACAGTCTCCTAATGTGTATCGCCTCCTAATGTAAGCACAACCACCTAATAAAACACAACAACCCATTGATTAGAGTGCGTGCCTGATCCCGGATCAGCCCTTCTTTAGCTGTTCAACAGCTTATCAGGGTCCGGGGTTCATTTCCGCTGGTCTGACCTCACCCACCGAGACTCAGACAGCCGCCAGTCTCCACTGAGCTGGCAGGAGCTAGCCTAAAGTCTGAGCTCACTGACAAGAGGCCCAGATAACCACACGCTCATTGTTTTGGAAAACCACGCACTGCAAAGAGTAGTATCGCCGTTTCAGCGGTCAACGTTTCCGTTGCTGGTCGTCGTCGCTGGTCGTCTTCAGGCCTGTGGTGGAGCCGCAGCCGGTGGTGTATGGGGTGTAACAGTAGTAGATGGCTAAGATGTTTGTCATACTCTGTCGACGGGCAAATCACAGCGAGGTGTGTGTGAGGAGACGTCCGCATGGCGGAAAAACAGGGGAGGAAGAGAGTGGGGAGAGGGTTAGGGAGAAGGAGAGAGAGAGGGAGAGAGGGAGGGAGAGAGGGAGGGAGAGGGCTGGGAGAGGAAGAGAGGGGGGGAAAGGAGAGGAAGAGAGGACCTGAAGGGGGAGAGGGGAGGGAGAAGGAGAGGGGGAAAAGGAGAGGAAAAGAGGGAGAAGGAGAAGGAGAGGGAGAGAGGGAAAGGGAGGGGGGGGTTCCCAGGGGTTGAGGGAGGTGATACTGTTGTACATCAATCAAAAACCTCAAGGAAGTGATGGCAGAGGAAGTGATTACAGCAACACCCCCCCCCCCCCCCATCCCTCCCCACTTGCGGTCCTCCAGGATCTCTGGCCTGTGCTGATAAGCCGCCCCGCGCCGCTCACTCCAAGCAGAAAGGCAGGAAATGTGACAGTGAAGTTTTCCGCTTCCATAAACAAAAGCTCTGCAGCAGGGCTAGCCTTGGAGGGAATCCTGTGGGCCTCAGGGCTGACTCTGCCCCTCTGAGGAGGGTGATAGGAGGGAGGGAGGGAGGGAGGGAGGGAGGAGGGAGTGAGGCAGACAGAGAGAGAGGCAGGAGAGAGCAAGGAAGGGGGAAGAGAGGGCGACAGAGAGAGAGAAGGGGAGAGAGGAAGGGAGAAGAGAGAGTGACAGAGACAGAGAGAAGGGGAGAGAGGAAAGGAGAAGAGAGAGTGACAGAGACAGAGAGAAGGGGAGAGAGGAAAGGAGAAGAGAGAGTGACAGAGACAGAGAGAAGGGGAGAGAGGAAAGGAGAAGAGAGAGCGACACAGAGAGTGAGGAAGGCAAGAGAGAGTGAGGAAGGGAGGAGAGAGAGGATGTAGAGAAATACTTCCAATGAGTCATAACAAGATAGGAATTAGCATAGGTAGCGGTGGGGAGAAAGTGAGACAGTGAGTGAGAGAGAGGGAGAGAAAGGGAGAGAGGGTTAATCTAAAGTGAACCAACTCCGAGGGAATATCATGGCAGAAAACAACACAAATCTTTTCCTGGAAATACTTCAGTCTTTTGATGTTGGTGAGTTCAGCGGTTGGTTTCCAGTGTGTTTGATGCGGTCAATTTCCTTGCCTCTGTTCTTTTCCTTTGAAACCTCAGGTTATATGCATCTTAGAAAAGGATGTGTGCAAACGAATGGCATGCAAACAAAAACTAACCGATTATTGCAAATATTTTGCAGCGCTATGCTTTAAAAGATATGTCTGAGGATACTCTCCTAATCCAGAGTAGATTTCCCAGCTGTTCAGTCTCTTCCATTTTCCCAGATGTCATTCCCAGATGAGTCCTTGCAAACGTCTGTGTTTCTTCCTTCCCTTCACTTATAAACATTGAGAGGAAACAGAAAAGTTCAACTCAAAACGTAATAAAATATTTTTTTATATCAAGGAACTGATGTGTTTTCGTTGGCAGTGGCGCCGTGGGGTTCTTTCTGCCTTGGCCACAGTATTATTTTCCTTCTCTTTAGCGCTCGCGCTCTCTTTATTTTCCCCTTCACATGCGCTGGAACTATTGCCTGCGAGCCATTGGGGGAATTCGGATAGACAGAGGTCAATCGTTTTATGTCTGAGTGAGAATGAATAATAATCAGCTGGTGAACTGCAGTGAACAAGACGGACAGAGGACAACCAGTGCTTTTTTTTCGTGGCACCGTCTCGCAAGACAATCTTGGAACTGATTAGTTGAAAGGAAACTGTTTCCTGCAAGCATGGCAACATTTGTTTTGAACCTCTAATTATGTGGGACGAGATGATGATAAGAACATTGTGTACTGTGTATTATACGACGATTGTGCTACATTATGAGACTTCTATTCTCGTCATCCAATGTTTTATTCATTTTTATGAATTCATAGTGACGGACGGTTGCTAGGACGGGATAATGAGCGCTTTCATGTTTTTACTTTCAATTCAATACAATTCAATTTTATTTGCATAGTCCTTAATCACCATTACAGTCTCAAAGGGCGTAACAGGCCAAATATTTATGATACCCCCCTGACCCAAGCCCCCAAGAGGGCAAGAAAAAACTCCCTTAATCAGCAAGGAAGAAATCTTCTTCCGGTGCTGGCCGGTTAACCATAAGTCTCCTCTCTCCTCAGTTCCCCTGATCATCGCCTTCTGTGTGTCCATCGCGGTGGGCCTGCTCCTGGGGGCTCTGATCTACGTCCTCCTCACCTGGCTGTCCCGGCGGCGGGCGGGCTCGGCCGTCATCACCCAGCGCCCGACATACCGCCCGGCGCTCGTGTCCCCGCGCGCCCGCCCGGGCTTCAGCCGCAACAGCAGCTACGACCGGCGCAGCAACAACAGCCTGGTGAGCGCCGCCTTCAGCTTCCACCGGCAGCTCTCCCCGCCCGGGGACCAGGCCGACCTGCTAGGCCGCAAGTCCAGCTTCGTGGCCTCCACCTTCCACCCGCTGCGCCAGTGCAGCCAGATCGCCCGCGAGGCCGAGGAGGGGAGCCCCGGCACGCTGCCCCGGACCCACAGCCTGACGGCCGCGCCGGGGTCCGCTCACACCGCAGTGGGGACCCTCGCGGCGACGGCGGCCCCGGCCAGGCCAGAGTCCTTCTGGGGCCACGGAGGGGTCAGGGGCTTCCAGGCCACACAGACTCCGCCTCCGGCCTATGAGAGCATCGTCAAGGCCTATCAGGAGACACGCACCTGAGAAGAGACCAGGACTGGTGTGAGACTGTGTGTGTGTGTGTGCGTGTGCGTGTGCGTGTGTGTGTGTGTGTGTGTGTGTGTGTGTGTGTGTGTGTGTGGGGAGGCTGCAGATGGATTTAGTAACTAATGACGGAATATCGAGGAGGACGCAGGGTATGACCGGCAAAGAAATGCAGAGTGAAAGACTTTGAGATGTCCAGCCCTTCATCTTAGGGCTGGACATCTACTGAATGAACAAGTGGCCAGGACTGAATAAGTGATCAGAATTTGGTTTGACATAAAGTATCTTTTTTTTTTTAATCTATTTTGGGGTTTTGTAAGATAGATGTGTGAAAACTAGAAAGTTATGTAATGTAATGACTAGAAAGTGACAATGTTTGCACATGTATAGACCAAAACACCACAGTGCTTATAGCATCATTTATAATGTTGCATGATACGATGAACCTTGTGTTTATGATTTTTAACTTAATGATGGATCAGTATAACTGGTGGCGGTCATGGTGCAATGCTTTTGTACACTACTTTCATAACTTTTACCATTAAAATACTTTACATCTTGCAGATATGATGGGATTGTGTGTGCCAAATTTACTGTGTGTGTGTGTGTCTGTGTGTGTGTGTGTGTGTGTGTGTGTGTGTGTGTGTGTGTGTGTGTGTGTGTGTGTGCGACGATTAGAAATTAATAAACTCATAATTTAAAGCTACAATGCAATGGCTTTCAGTCACTTTTACTGGATGTCGTTGTGTTACTATTGTTGTTACTTGTTTGAAAATAGAAAGGATGTAAATTCCTGACCTCATATGTAATTGTAAACAATTTGTTGTTTGTTTGATATTTTTACACCTTTATGCAAATTAGTTATGCTTCGTTTTAAAGGTGTGTTGCATAATGGGGTGTTTATAAACTAGGGGCTGCGTTCCTGACAAACTCAAACCTCGGGAAAACGAGCTCCGACTTGTTAAAACTGAATTTATCGGTTGTCGTTACAGGTCGTTAATTTGGGTAGGATTTCAGACCTCCAAATTGCTCGACTTGCCGTCAGTAACAATATCAAACATGGCAGCTTTTTTTCAATGGAAATTAAACAGTGAATAGTTATTTTACCGATTGAATTAGCTAGCCAGTGTTTTCCTCTCCATATACGTAATATTTAACGATTTGACTTCGAAATGCATCATGGGATTTTTGTCGGCAATACACGTCATTTTGAGTTACCTCGAGAGATGCAGTAAAATCCTACATATACCGTAACCTAGATATGTTTATAAAAAATAAAATACTCACTTTGTCTAGCGGGACAAACGCTGTGGCCGTTTCAAACACAACAATGTCTCCCCATAATTACAAAAAATAAATCCACGATTAATTACTAAACAATGAAAAAGGCCCATCGACGTGAGGAGGACACCAAATTACCAAGTTACAGCGTCGGAAGTCGGAGTTTCTAAATTCCGAGTTGTCCTGAACGCGCCGGTGGTTCAGGGCGCTACTAGCTCCACGGGGGACGCGGCTCACCGTCACTGTGGAACCACGCCGCAGACCACCAGGGTACCTGGTTCCTGTCCTGTCATTTGCTTTGTTTAGAGGCGTAAAGAAGACATTGCTGCATTTGTGCAACCCGTAAGTGAACGCCTTGCCCTAAACATGAAGCTGAGTGAGGTTAGCATTAGCCTAGCCCTGTGTGTGTGTGTGTGTGTGTGTGTGTGTGTGTGTGTGTGTGTGTGTGTGTGTGTGTGTGTGTGTGTGTGTGTGTGTGTGTGTGTGTGTGCGTGTGCGTGTGTCAGGTTATAGTTCTGACCGGTGATGACGTCAACGCGAGCCACTCTCTCTTCGTGCTCTTATTTCAAGTACCAATAACAGCGTTTTTAAAGTCTGGCGACCTGAGCATGAAGTAGTTTTCATTGGCATATCTGGGTAATAAACCATGAATACAACTCTTCAGTGACTCAAGATGAGACAGGCCAGTCTCTGAGTGTTTCTGAAGATCAAGACATGCGGTTTATAATAACTGCTGAAGGGCCTGAATGGTGTGCTCTTCAGCCTGTGTATAACTGTGTGTAGATTTGTGATTAAGTACGGGTCCCGCCCACGATCCGTATAACGAAATGTTCATTTACATGTTACAGTAAAAAGCTTTTGTGGTTACTTCAAATGTCTTCTTTCACTGCATAAATTGAATCTGTTCAACGTGCGATTCGTGTGTGGTCGAAAAAAAGGAAGAGAGTGGTACCATAACAACAATTAGGTGTGAGTGCAATGTAGACACTTCCGCCAGCTATAGAAACTCATGTAAGCCTAATCTATTTTTGTGTTTAACATTGTGTGCCTCTCCTAACGTCCCTGAACTAACCAAAGCCTCCTTGGTGGGGCTAGGTCGTCTTTAGTGCTTGTTTATTTCCCGGTGATAAGGTGTGGTTCACCACATGTTGCTGTGGCTCCAGACTTCCTCTGCAGGTGGACGATGTCCGTGGCTGCCCTGCGCATGATCCGCTGTCGAAGGCTCAGCACCACAGGGCCAGGGGCCAAGAGAGTTCTGCCATGGAAGCACATCAGTAAGTGTTTAAGTGTTAATAATTGACATACAGGGTGTACTGTTCTGTTCTGTAATGCTCCTCATTATCGTACCCGAGGTCAAACTATTCTGTATGTACCTTGTCTTGACTCTTTTTTTCTGTGTGCACATTTTCAGAGAAGATTGCTAAAGTGACAAGCGCAGTAGTACTGGGGTAAGTCTTCTATTGTCTCCCTTTCTCCCTCTTGTTTCCCTCGCCCTCTTGTATCCCTCTCGTATCTCTCTTGTATTCCTCTCCTTCTTGGTAGCAGGTTGTGTTTAAAGAATGTCACAGACTCTCCTTTGTCTCTGTACTGACTGACCACCTGATGCCCGTTTTCCTCCCTCAGAGGCTGTGTCTTCATCACGTGTGAGATGCTGGCGCTAGACAAGGCCTTGACCCTCGACACGCAGGCCGCCCAACAGGAGAGATACCAGTCCTTTATTTACCTAAAGACCAACCCCTCCAATGAGCGGGAGAGCACTGCGAAAGGTATTCCCTTTCATGGGTTGCACGGGAAACATGTACTTTGTTCTTGGATCGTTTAGAAACATTACTGTGTTATGTCCTCGTGCACATAAGCCGTGTTCAAAGTATCGTTATTCTCATGCATTTTTAATGTAGTTTGGTTTGTTGTAAACGTTTAGTTCACAGCTCATTCGCACCTCATCTCGTCTCTAGTGTTACATAAGCCCTTGGGTATTAATGTCGAACGTTTGAAAGCATGAGGTGTTTTGTCTGGATGAGCCGTCTAGGACATGATTCAGATGGGGATGTCCAGGTGTTCAGTGTCCTCGGTTTCACTTCCTCCCGTCTTCCATTTCCTGTTGACCTACGACCGCGTGTCGGTTCAATGCTCTCACTTCCAACTTCCTGCGCTGTTACCCAGTATTACTATTCAAAGCAGCCCAGTGTGTCATCCCTCCATTTTTCTTTTCATAAAAATAAACGGCATAACCGGACCAGATTTCTTTCAACTTCATGTGAAAGCCCTTCTTCCGTAGACTTATGCAATATGTTCTCTCGCTCTCTTTGTCTGTCTCTCTCTGCCTCTCTCTTTGTCACTCTGTCTGCGTTCTCTGTCTCTCTTTGTGTACTTTTCAGAGATCACCCAGAAAACGAGGAAAGAGCTTCATAAAGTAGCCAGGAAGTTCATGGAGATCTCTTCCAGGATCTTGCTGCAACCACTAGACGGTAAGAAAACGCCCTTATCACAACCTCAATCCATTTCCACTCGAAACAAAGAAAATGCAGATTCACATCACGTATTAACATGTCCTTAAAAAGGGCAAAGTTGATTCACCACAACAACAAGGTTCATCAACAGAAATATAGCGACAGACGTTTTTAATGTGGAACACGTTCTCATCAGAGGAAACACCTGGCCATCTGGCTAAGACCCCCAAAGGGATCATGTGAACACAAAAATCCTCTCATTCAGTATCGAGTTATTCTCACTGGGTTAGAAAGGTTCATTCTACATGGGCCATCCGTATATAGCAACGAGTCACTGAAATAAACACCACACGATTGTGGTGCTCATGGTTCGACCTTTGACCTGTGCTTAACATTTTCTAGCTGCCTGCTTGGAGAAACAAGGTTTGAAACCGTCCTGTCTGTGAGCGCTGCAGTGGTGTTCAGATCGGTGTATAGATATCCCTCCCCTCGGAATATAGTGGTCGATGTCATTGGAGTAGAATTAGATTAGCTTTTCCCACCGTGGATTAGTAAAGTATAGATTCATTATCATGCAGGCTAAGAGCTCATCTGCTCAGACTGCATCTTGGTGAATGAAAAATGTAATCCAACTAACTCCTGTTTCTATATTTCAGCCCTTAAAGGACAATTCCGGTGTTTTGAACATTGAGCCCCCTTTCTGGTTTGTCTAGGATGAAGTAGAGTCGTTGACACCGAAATTTTGACTATTGGTCCTGTCTCGGGTATTTGGCTTATTTGGATCGCCCCTGCCTTCTTCACAATGGCTGGCTTTGGGCATTCAGAAACCTGTCCTTCCTATCCAGAAATGTGCAACTCACCGAGTGGTTAGTGGCGTTCGTTGATGTTCAAAGTCAAGTATCGTAGCGAAATACAGTTTCGTCAACGAACACCACTAACCACTCGGTGAGTTGCACGTTTCTGAAAACAAACGTTTAGGGTTGTTTTAAGGGCAGGTTGGTGAATGCCAGCCATTGTGAAGTAGGCAGGGTCGATTTGAAATGAGCCAAACACCCGAGACAGGACCAATAGTCAAAACTTCGTTGTCGACCACTCGTTCATCCTAGACAAACCAGAAAGGGGGCTCAATGTTCAAAATAACGGAATTGTCCTTTAAAATCAGTTGCTTGGCTTTTTTTGTGAATTTGTATTGTATTGAATTGTACTCGATTCTCGCACTTTTTGGGGTGTATCATCATTAAACTCACTGCAAGTACTTACATCACGACCAACTGTGAGTCACTTTGGACGATAGCATCTGCTAGACGAGCTTAACGTGACCTAATGTCGAAGTCGTTCAAGCCCAGACCCCGAGTGTGTGTCGGTCTGGTCCCCAGAGCACTTCAGCCACCTGGACGTGGACCCCCACGAGGTGGCCCTGTGGGTCCTGCTGAAGAGGACGCTGTCGGACGCCCAGGACGTGAGGCTCCGCGCGGTCCAGGAGCTGGCGGAGAACCACCACTGGCACGGTCAGCAGAGCCCCCCGTCCGTCCGTCCGTCCGTCCCAGTCTGGGAGAGGTTTAGGTGCTGGGACGGGACGGTGTGGATCCTGAAGGGGATCCTCGTGTCAGAGATTACTTAAAGGGGTGATGTTATGCCAACATGTGTGGCGGTAACTTTAATTGTTATTGTAGTGTTAGAATTGACTCCTCATACACTTTTACTTTTATCACTCTATTTTCTTTCATTCTCGGGTTGTCCTTTTTAAAGGGGTGATGTCATGCCACCAGGTGTGAGTTTGATCAGGATAGGATGGATAAGCAACATTTGCTATGGCCCACTGGGTTGGCTGGTAGACTGATCCATCCAGCGTACATCTAGGATACACCCGGTGGTATTTTATCACCCCTTGAAAAAATATAAACGAAGAATAAATAAAATATAGAGTAATAATTGTAAAGGAGTAAATACTAACACATGTGCCTGATGCAATGGCATTAAAAGTAGGGTAGACTCTGTCAAATAAGTAAACTAAAATAAAAAATATATTGTACATGATATTGAGTGTTATTAGCAATTGTATTGGAAAAGCTAATTTAGCGTTTAGGGTTGTGTCTAGAGTGAGACTGTGATTGGTCTGTACCGCCTGTCCGTCACACAGACTACCAATACCAGACGGCCGCCCAGGTCCTGGACCAGCGCGCGGCCGTGGGATTGGCCCGGACCCCCCAGGTGGACCGGCGCTTCTTCCTGTCCCCGCCCACGCTGCCAGACAAGGAGGATGTACGTTTGTTTACCTGGGGTTTTAAAGAGGTCCCCCCCGCCATGACCGCTGCCATTTTGGAAGCATTGGGATGTTGGTCAATGTGTTCGTAGTAGTGTTTTTCTGGCCATTGTTTAGTAAATAATCGTGAAATGACTTGTCATTACAGGAAGCCAGTGTTGTGTTTGTAACTGCCAGTGTTTCTCACACGAGGCAAAACAAAGTTTTCCTTAGCCTAGGTTCCGGTATATTTACATTTATTTAGGAATATATTCTTTTCTAATTTGATTGTACTTTAACTCTCTTGCATCCTCTCGGCAACGAAAAACTCCCATGATGCGCTCTGATGTACAAGCCCTATACTGCTTATGTTAACCACGCTCTGCTAAATGTATCATTCATTATTCAGTCCGATCGATCGCTGTCTACTTTGTAAAGCACTCGTTAATGCCTCTGTTCTGACGCCATAACGAGCGCAGCTTGCCTCTCTCCCAGGGCTTCTCCGTGGAGGACGAGCTGAGGCAGCTGCTGGCCTCTCTCCCCCAGTCTGAGGTGGACCAGTGTGTCCAGTACTTCACCTCTCTCGCACTGAGAGAGAGCAGCCAGTCGCTGGCGGCCCAGCGGGTAAGACCCCTGCATCCTCCCACCCTTGGGGTCGGGACCCCACATATGGACCCCCAAGTTGAGGTCAAACTGCTGACAGTTGCTGACATAAGCAATAGATACTTTCCGATCCATTTTAGCAAAATAGATTTTTTTAGAGGTCTCAAGGATGTCCTGTGTGTATACGAACTGACTGACTGATTCATGGCCACGAACAATCACTTAGAGTGCGTTAAGAGTATTATGATCACGTTCACCGGGACATTGATATTACAGCTGAGTTTAGAACGGATAAAATCAGTTTTGTTGAAACAGACGCACAAAAGTAAAAGTTGCGGTCGCATTTTCTTCTTTAGATTTGACGTTGCAGAGCCGCTGCAGTAACGCAGGTTAATTAAATGAAAACTCAACCTAAGTTAACCAAGTGTATTATTGATTTAACCACACAGGGCGGTCTGTGGTGCTTCGGCGGTAACGGGCTCCCCTACGCCCAGAGCCTCACCTCCGTCCCTTCGGAGAAGGTGGAGTCCTTCTGTCTGCAGGCGCTGGTGCAGCACTCTAAGGTGACATCATCACAGGTTCAGTCACGATTCGTCAAAAGGACGTGAAGGGAGGCGGGGCTGAGTGAGGAGGATTCCTGTCAGTCTTTGTAAGCTGGTTTCGGTTTTGAGCAATTTACAAAGAAAAACTTTTTTTTAGACATTGTCTCCAAAACAGCAAATATGTAACTTTATAAATGGTCCGTTGACACAATTGTCTGTACCTGCAAAACCCCACTAAACAAAGTAAAAAGGTGGGATAGAACTCAGCCAGTACCCTCTTAATCATTCAGGGCAAAATAAGTGAAAATATAAAAGTCTATAAGCCGATTAAAAACCGAGAATGATTACGAGACAACCTGCAACCACCAAAGATTCAGACTAAAAATGTCAAACAAAAATCAGCTCAGAGGCAACCGTTATAACCACGGTCACTCTCGGGAAGAGTATCTCTGAACGATTAAGTCACTCCGTCGAGGGATGCTCTTGGATCTCCGTCACCTGTTAGTCGAACACACCCGTTCACCGGCCATCCGCTGACCACATGTTCCCCGCCCCGGTCTGCAGGTCCAGAGCCACTGCGACCACATCGTGGCCCACGGCGGCCTGCAGCTCCTGCAGAGGGTCTTCCAGCTCCGCAAGGACTCCCTGAAGATCCAGAGGAACGTCGTGAGGATCGTGGGGAACCTGGCGCTGAACGAGCGCGTGCACCAGGCCATCGTCCAGTCCGGTGAGGACGCCCTCCCCAACATGGCCGCCGGCGCCATTGGGGGCGTAGCCCGCTTAGCGACAACTCATGTTGAAGGATCAGTCCAATTTGCTAAAAGCCCAGTTTCATTCTGACAGGGTCTATGTTGAGATGGAAGTCAGCCATGATATTGTTCAACTCACCCCTTGTAGCGGTGTGGGCACCTTCTGGCATCATTATGTTCCAAACTAGAGTTTAGTAGCTCCATTTGCTCTATCGTGAGAGCAACCTTTCAATAAGTCGCCAGGGTAAGTGCAGGAAGGGGCGTTTGTTTTAATTGGAACGCAGCCTGGAACAAAGAATTTAACCAAATTGCTGATCACATCTCGACAGGGGCAAAGTCAACAGTTAACAAACCGGTCTCATCCTTAAAGCATGCACATGTACATCTGCCTATCCCGTCACTTGGAGGGGATGGTCTCTGACTGCATTCCCGGGTGTCCGTCCCACAGGCTGGGTGTCGGTGCTGGCTGAGATGATGCAGTCGCCTCACGTGATGCAGGCGGCGCACGCAGCCCGCGCCCTGGCCAACCTGGACCGGGAGACGGTGACGGAGAAGTACCAGGATGGCGTCTACATCCTCCACCCGCAGGCGCGCAGCTAGTAAGCACGTCTAGACCCCGCCCCTTCTCGTCGCCTTCGCATTGTTGACACGCTCAAATGCAAGCCCCCCCCCCCCCCCCCCCCCCCCCCAGTCTTAACATGGTGAATGGTAAACAGACCGCTTTTCTAACCGGTGGCCACTCAAATCGCTTTGCAATAGTGCCTAACATTCACCCAGACATTCACACACCGACGGCGGTGTCAGCCACGCAGGGCGACAGCCAGCTCGTCGGGCGCAGTTAGGGCGAGGCGCCTTGCTAAGGGAGACCTCGGCAACCTTCTGATAGCCAGTCGACCCGCTCCTACCTCCTGAGCCAATGTCGCCCTCAGTCTTATATGGGGTATCTGCAGAGGAAGACCGCCGATCAATCAGCAGAGCTCCCCTAAAGTGGCGCTCATTTGCTTTGTAATGGACCTCCTGCTTGTCAATCGTGTCTGTCGTACAGCCAGCCAATCAAAGCGGACGTGCTGTTCGTCCACGGGCTCCTGGGGGCGGCGTTCAAGACGTGGCGACAGAAGGACTGCGACGGCTCCAAGGAGGAAGCAGGAAGTAGAGAGGACTACACCGAGTGCTGGCCTCAGGTAAGACCCGCCCCTCTGAATGTGCTTGCGATCCGTCGGACAGTGAAACCAAAATACTATATTTTCGTATTTATTTTCTGGACGATATTTTTCCATGATGGTATGAAATGATTGATGGTTAATGTTGATGGTTACTTCAAATTTGATATTGGGAATAGAACAGAATTGTGTCTGTGCCTGTAAGTTCTTAAAGGGTAATTCCGGTGTAAAATGGATTTTGGATATGTTTTGTATGATAACGAGTTGAAACGTTCGTTTTGGAGGACAAAAAACGCATATAGTCGCATTCTTCAGTTGGCTGTTTTTAGCCGATTCCATCAAAACGCTATAAACTTGGAACGATGGGGGCACTGGTTATGGTAAAAACAAAATCGCTATTTTAAACCACTTTAAAGGCTAAAAGTAGCCAGACACTTCTGTGGTAGTATCATAAGGGTCTTAACATATTAAACGAGGCATTGAGAACTTTGTAAGTGTACATATTGTTTATTAAAAAGGACATTTTATACACACAATACCACCAGTAGATCACCCGTCGACGCCATTTTGTTTTTAAGACTCGATAGGTAGATTGACGAACAGAGATTGTGACATCCGTCAGCAACACGCAAACTCTGTTCGCCAATCTACTTTTACCGGAATTACCCTTTAATGCCAAAACTCCAATGGCAACTATAATCAATGCCTTATGTTGTTTATCTCCTCATCATAATTTGCGTTACGTAAACCACGCCAGTCGTGGCTGGCCGCAGACTGTCCAAACCTCCGGGTGCTGTCGGTGGAGTACGACTCCCACCTCAGCGACTGGAAGGCCAAATGCCCCGCGGAGAACCAGAGGTAAGGGCCGCCCGCCACCTGCTCACGTACGGATGATAGTCAAACAACGCAATAGGTCAAACACAATCCCCCTTCATGCGGGAGTTCGAAAGCTCCTCCACGACAACGGAGGATTGTGTCACTTTTCCGCACTCCCTGTGTCGCACACCGTTAAGCCGGGATCCCTGCGGGTTTGTCTCGGCAGGAAGTCGCTGGCCTCCAGGAGCCGAGAGCTGCTGAAGAAGCTGAAGTCTGCCGGCGTGGGGCAGAGGCCGGTGGTGTGGGTGGCCCACAGCATGGGAGGTAAGAGGCAGCGGCCACGCCTGGGCCCACCAGGGCAGGGAGGAATGAGGGCTGGGTTCAGGGAGGCTCCGTTCATGAAGGCTGTATGGAGGGAGGCTGTGTTCAGGGAGGCTCCGACTGGGACGTCCTCGCCCACTGCAGGGGAAGAGGGAAAGGCGGAGGGTCGCCTTTTCAGATCAATCAACCGTTATTTATCGAGGAACAATAACTGGATTTCACATTTGCAAAAGGCGTGACACAATTTCACTGTGAAAGTCTAAAATACATAGCAGGGTTTAACGTCTGCAGTGGACTCCTCTGGAACAGGGTAAAGTTGAAAGTTCTAGTGGGTAGAGATCCTCAATTGGTGCTAAAAGGCTTCCTACCCCAACTCTTCTTCTCCTTCATCCTTTTTCTTCATCCTCCTTCTTCATCCTTCTACTTCATTGTTCACCTTCTCCTCGTTCTTCTTCTCCTCCTCCTTGTTATTCTCCTCCTCGTCCTCCTCCTCCTTGTTCTTATCCTCCTCCTCCTCGTTCTTATCCTCCTCCTCCTCCTCCTCGTTCTTATCCTCCTCCTTCTCCTCCTCGTTCTTATCCTCCTCCTCCTCGTCCTATCCTCCTTCTCCTCCTCGTTCTTATCCTCCTTCTCCTCCTCGTTCTTATTCTCCTCCTTCTCCTCCTCGTTCTTATCCTCCTCCTCCTCGTCCTATCCTCCTTCTCCTCCTCGTTCTTATCCTCCTTCTCGTTCTTATACTCCTCCTCCTCCTCGTTCTTATCCTCCTCCTTCTCCTCCTCGTTCTTATACTCCTCCTCCTCCTCCTCGTTCTTATACTCCTCCTCGTTCTTATACTCCTCCGCCTCCTCCTCGTTCTTATACTCCTCCTTCTCCTCCTCGTTCTTATACTACTCCTCCTCCTCGTCCTCGTCCTCCTCCTCCATCAGGCCTGCTGGTGAAGAAGATGCTCCTGGATGCGGCCGAGGACCCGGAGATGCAGGATCTGCTGAGGAACACCAAGGGCATCGTGTTCTACAGCGTGCCGCACCGAGGCACCTACATGGCCGAGTACTCGGTCAGCGTGCGCTACCTGCTCTTTCCCTCCGTGGAGGTCCGGGAGCTCTGTAAAGGTAGGCCGTCTCCCAGGGTTTGGACAAACCCTGGTTAGGTGGTGAATACTCCCATGAAATATAATGGATTTTTTTTTTGCACTTAAAAATTATACTGAGCATTGTGTAGCGTCTCTTCCTAGCTATCTTTGTTGTGTACGGGGAATGGGCTAACAATTGTTACTGCTTGGCCCTATATTTTTCCTCTTTCTTCTGACAAATGTAATTGTGTAAGTTGCTTTGGAAAAAAATAATCTGTTAAATGCCCTAAATGTAAATATAAATGTATAGAAGTTGTTTTTCCGTAACATCCATTTTTTTCCCCATCAACTTTTCGTTGGTCCGCCCCACGCATGTAGACTCACCGGCCCTCTGTGACCTCAACGAGAACTTCCTGACCATGGCCAGGGAGCGGGAGTACAAGGTGCTGAGCTTCGCCGAGACGATGCCCACCACCATCGGCCCCATGATCAAGCTTCTGGTGGTGCCGCCGCAGTCAGCCGGTGAGTGGCAATTAAATCTTGATTGGTATATGCACATATGCACATGCTTTGTTTGCTGTATTGGTTTATAAGGACTGCTTAAACGAAGGATCACCAGGTCTCTATGGTCACAATGTCACATGTACAGAGTGCATTCCGTTTTGCTGCCGTGGTCAATTCTTTAGACATGATGATGCAAACCTAATCCAGGATCCAATTCCTCCATCTCAAAACTTGTCTCTTCTTCTTCTCCTCCTCCTCCTCCAGATCTCGGCCTCGGGGACCTCATCCAGGTGGACACGGACCACCTGAACATCTGCAAGCCGGAGAGGAAGGACTCGTTCCTCTACAAGCGCAGCCTGCTGTTCATCCAGGAGGTGCTGCACAATTGCCTCGGCCACTGATTCCCTGAATCCACCGGTTCTCCCTGAATCCACCTGAACTCCCTGAATCCACTGTACTTGAACCCCAACCACCCTACCAGTCCGATGGAAACCTAACTGCCTCACCTTACTGCACATTGTTAAGGAACCACGTCTGTATTGACCGTTTGGATAGGACGTAACGGTGTCTTCTGTGTATTTATTAACTAACTTAACCCTTTGTCACCTTTGTACTTTGCTTTCCTCCATCTGTTATATTGAGGCGCAACTCCTCAATCTTAAGTGTTTTTATTGCAATGTTTTCAAAGATGATTATAGCTGTACATAGCTAAAGATAGTGATATAATATAGATTTATTTTTTTGGTATTTTTCTTTACATTGGATATGTTATCATGAAGGAAGATATCACATAATCTATTTTTTGTGGTAGACAAAGAATGCACTTCAACAGTTCACATCAACGACAAGGAACATAGCCTAACGCACACATGCTTCCACACAAGTTTTTATTTTTTAAATAATGATTTGGAATATTACTGCTCTATTGTGCCAAATAATCGTTCCTACCCAGTCGTACCTTGGTGTACCTCTGAAATACTTAACAATTATTTGCCGAAGTGAATAGTGGGGAATATTCCCCACTATTCACGGAGCCTGAGGTGAATAATTGTTTTAGTATATACTACACGTGAACCCTCCAAAAATAAACAACATAACACTTTTTGCGGTATATATTTGTTTATATTAGCGGTTTATTTGTTTTTATTAGCGTGACGAGACGACCGTAAAAATTCCCGAGTTTGAGATCGCAATCACAGGATATTGCCCAATATCCCGAGATAGGGAACCAATCAAATAATCAATTCATCGCGATTCTGTCTAGAATGATTCCGTCTCAATTCAGATAAGTTAATATTCCGAATAAAAAAAGTTTTAATGTCAATGTGTATTGGCCAATCTGATTTGTCTGGACACAATTGCGATTCAACCTACGCATAGCATGCAAGCAAACTCACAACCAGACACAAGAACGACGTACAAGTTCTTATTCTTATAATTGACGATGTAGAGCAGCTTTTTCTTTAATGACATAGAAAAGATTAGAAAGAAAATAAAACCAAATCTGTTTATTTTTTACATAGTTCCATGGTGTGTTGTAATGCAAGATGCATTGATAGTTGCATTGTTCATAGAAAGTCATATTTGTGACAAAAGATACAGCTTTTTCTCTAATAAAATATTAGATAAGGTTATTCATCTGTTGATTTCTTTAATGATCATCACAAAAGTAGGAAATGATTAGCAAACTGAGTAACAAATTCAGATGTATATTTTTTTTTTGAAAAACCCTGGAAATGTACATGAAAAGAATTGCTTCGAGATGCATCAATAATCATTTTAGAATCTATTCGTTGACATCTGAATCGGAATTTAATCGAATCGTGAGGTGCCAAGAGATTCCCACCCTTAGTTCATGTGTAGCATATACTAAATTAATATATATAATCATGATTTGTTTTATTCCCTCAAAATATTGCCAGCTATGCTGATAACAATTAAGGCACCATCAACCATGTGAATAACACAGTAATTTGCCAATCTACATATCAATAATTTAGCTTCTAGTAACACACCTGAGCTAATTGGATTAACTGTAATTATGTACCTGGTAGCTGGTCATGCTTTTAGCTAGTGTTTTGGGGTCAGGCCTTTGACCATATTAGGTAGACATGTCTCCAAAAAATAAATAAAAAAGGTATAATGTGTTCAAGTGAAACTGCATACAATGTTGTTTGGAATAAAGAAAATTTGGTTTCCCTTCTGAAATAAAAGTCTAGTCTGTGTGGACATAACATTTTTTAGTCTTAAATCCTGTTATCTTAGTTTAGGGTGTCATTTAGTATTGTTGGTATTACAGAATGTTCCTAAATCAACGTAGGAAACATTCCGTCACAGGGAAGGAAATTAGCCCATTTAGGGAATCAGCACTAAAGCAGTCCCATTCTTCTGAGTGAAAATAACAAGACTCAAAAAACAAATTAAAACGATGGTATGATAATGGCCTAAGAACGTCGCTTCTTCCGGACACACGTGGGGTAATAAAAGTCAAAGTTCACTGAATTTTGTTATGTACAGGTAGAGGGGGTGCACCGTTCCTGGAGGTACTGCAATACCAGGTCGATGCGTGGAGTGGACGGAGCAAGCCCCTTTTCCATCTCCCAGTTCCAAAAATCAATTTAATATATGGTCCCCGGGTAGGGGACGTATCAGATATTAAACTGATAAGAACAGATACTACACTTGATCTTAGCCAAAAGGCCGAGAAGCGATACCGAAAATTATCCGAGGTTTGATAGTGATTCTCCTATCTGTCTTTCTCAATGAGGGTTTCAGAATGTTTTTATTTATTTTTTGAAATTGTATCAATAATATTACATTTTAAGAAACCACATGTTGGTAGATTTGGCACGTGAAATTACTGTTGATTTCAAAGAAAAAAACAAGTTAACCGGCCACGAAATAATGAAAGTTACTTCTGGTCACATGGTACGCCAGACCCCCAATTGGAATCGAGAGTGCAACGTATCAAACATAAAGTAGTATTCACGGTAAAATACACTTGAACTTTGGGTGAATCACCAGCAATTAGATTCATACGCAAACATTTACATAATGGGAATGTTTAAAGAGAGCAGCCGATAGATTATTAAAAACCAGCATTGCGAGTTCTGCAGTCCGTCTTGCCCTTTTGTGGATATCCAAGGTAACTGCACCATCGGGACTTCCCTACAATAGTGTGTTCCTACAACACCGCAAGCTGCAGTTTCAGGACCGCAGACATAGGACCCTATCTTTTCGTGTCCCTGCCCTCGGAGCGCAAGGTAGTTTGTCCCTAAATGGCGAATAATTCTTGAGTTACTCATGAGTTTCAGTCATGAAAGTGTGATGAAACACAAAACGCGTTTTTACCTATACCTAAACTAAACTTAACCATCTCTTATCTTATGACCTTAACTTAACCATCTAATATCTGATACCACAACTCAACTATCGCTTATCTAATACCTAAACTTAACCCAATAACACCTAATACCTAACTCAATCTTTAAATTAACACCTAAACTTAACCATCTATCACCTAATACCTAAATTAACGATCTTTCCAGCTAAAATTAGCAACTTTACCTCAAATTGATTTGCAACGCCCGATAACTTGCCTTCACTGACGACTTTTCTTCTTTTCACTATAGACACGTGTAAACAAAACAGGACCAAAGAGAATTAAAAGGCGATTTCCTCTAGGTGAGGAGTTCTGAGACCTCTAGGTCGCAGATAAGTTGCACACAAAAGACGTATGTGCGAACACAGGGCTTGGTTTACCCTGAAGTGCTTAATCCATAAATTAGGTCTAAAGGTTAAGATTGTCTTTACATTGAGAGGGGGTGCACCGTTCCTGGAGGTACTGCAATACCAGGTCGATGCGTGGAGTGGACGGAGCAAGCCCCTTTTCCATCTCCCAGTTCCAAAAATCAATTTAATATATGGTCCCCGGGTAGGGGACGTATCAGATATTAAACTGATAAGAACAGATACTACACTTGATCTTAGCCAAAAGGCCGAGAAGCGATACCGAAAATTCAACTTCAGCCTCTATCTTCCCCAGCTGGGCCGTCTTCACTTCATATTCCTCCTTCAGAGTTACAACAGGATGGGTCTTGTGGTCTGTCTCTGTGCAGAACTGACACACACACACCTGTTCAGTTGGGCAGAAGAGCTCCAGAAGTCGGTCGTGTTTCTTACACATCCTGTCTTCCAGACGGTCCATAGGCTCGACCAGCCGATGTTTCTGCAGGCGAGCGACTCTCTGATGTGGCTCCAGGTGGGTTTGGCAGAAAGACATGAAACACTCTAGGCATGACTTCACAGCCTTCAGCTGGGTCCCAGTACAGAAGTCACAGGGAACTGCTGCTGGTTCAACACAAGGCTGCTCTTCAACTCGTACGGTTGTTCTAAACTGAGCAGCCAGCTCTGATAAGAGGGTATTGACCTGTGGATCAGGTTTTGTGTCGAAAATCTTGTTGCAAACAGGACATTTGTACTTGACTTGTTCATCCCAGAACTTTGTAATACAGGTTCTGCAGAAGTTGTGTCCACATGGTGTGGTTACTGGGCTGCTGAACACATCCAGACAGATTGAACATGAAAAGTCCTCCTCAGACCAGGGAGTGTTAGCAGAGGCCATTCCTAGACACAGACGATAAGGTTTATGCATTGAGCAATTTTATATTTCTAATTCCATCAATTCCTTATCTTGTGCTGCTTTACTCACCTTGTTGTGTGTTCTGTCTGTCAGACAATTTGTTCCAAAATGCGTTTTATTTTTCTCCTGAAAGAGAGAACTGCTTCCACGTCGGTTATTCTATGAATGTTTAGTTTCGTTTCCTGAACAAGACGTCCTCTCCTCCCCTCCTCTTACACCTGGCTCCGCCCCTAATACCTGTCTCCTCCCCCTAACCCCTGGCTCCGCCTATACGGACACAGTTCCCTGACGTTTCAACCTGAATGAGGGCACATTCATCATGTACTGTATGTTCGCTGTGTGTTCTCTTCTTTGATGATATTTTCATCACATTCTTTATAAAACAACCATCTCAATGTGTGCCCAGATAACATGTGCTACTATGGTTGTCATTTAATATTGAGTTAACACTGACAGTTAAAAATGGCTTGTCTCACAGACTTCAACCTCATATAACCGCCGAGTCATGTGACTCGGAGGGCAGACGAACCAGACCGACGAGCTCACCTTCAGTCAGAGACAACAAACACTTTTTTGTTGCCTCCGTGCGGTAGTTAATTCGGCTGAATTAAAAATAGGTTTACCTAGAAAATTCACAATTTATAAGTTGATGGACTGTATTGTTTATAACGGTATGGTGGGGATCACCAGGAGCGGCGACACGTGGGGACGCGTTCCTTCGCGCTCTGCAAGTGGAGAACATTATGCACAAATTCATTGATGATATAACCCCCCAACCGCCCGATACAAATATTCCTTCACTAGTTGTGTTGAAGTCCTTAATAACTGTATGGAGAAATACATGATATTAATGATAATGAAGTCACAATACAAAGACAATTAAATGCAAATTCCACCGACCAACCGCCCTTATACGTAAAAACCCTCCCTGTGTTGGATATTTGTAGAGAGTTGAGAGATGAGAGAGGTCCACGGGTAGGGGACGTATCAAATATTAAACTGATGAGAACAGATACTACACTTGATCTTACAAAAACAAAAGTACAACTATGTGTCAAAAACATATAGCGTGTTATCAAACCATATTCAACCTGAAAAATAACGAGTATCGGGGCCCGTTAGTCACGGCAATTCACGATTGGCACTGATGACGTCAGAAGCCATATGCCAATCAGAAGGTCTGAGAAGCCAACTTCGTTTTTATTGTCGATATATATAATCGATATATTATCGATATATTATATACATTATCGATATATTATATACATTGAATCCCCACTGACCTTTATCACAATGATTTGATGCTTTTATACATGGTGTTAGTCTATCCATGAGAAATTAACTTTATTTTGTATCATTTGAGGAAGCCGCCACTCTGCCGCCATCTAGTGGTCACTAGTGGGTTGGCAACTTCAATAAGAGCCGTTTATTTACTATTTGCGTCTCAGAGAACAATCGCTAAATTCAGGGCGGGGCGTGCTTTGCTTTAATTAGACATGTCCCCAACCATGCAAACAATGAACCAATAGCAAATATGCTACATGAACTGAACACAGAAACATCTGCAATCAATAAGGTTCTACACTCTGATGAAACATAATTTGAATCTAAATACAGTTTATTGATCACAAATAAAACATTTATTAATTAGCATGCAATCATTTCATTTCATATTTAAAGCAATAGTAATTTATACGGTTAATTTATTTAGAAGAATTTAAAAGGAGTATTTGCAGTTCATTCGTGGATAATTTAAAATGCCTAAAATCTAATTTATTCTACATTTTAATTCGGGAATAGGTGACTATGATGGATGCTTCCTGGTAACAGTGCACACCTTTAATTGCCTTTTGATATACTCTCGCGTGGTAGAGAGACGGGCATTATGTTGCCTATAGTCAGGCACGATTAGTTTTTTGACCTCTTTCGCCCAGTATTTATCTTGGATAATGTTGAAATTATTGGGTGAAAGTAAATAGTTTAACTTTACCGAGTGGCCCTGTGGATTTGTTTGAAAAGGATAAGCAAGAGGGGAATCTTAACAAGCCAAGTCCTCATTAATTGGAAACCTACATGTGGTTTATTCATTACCAATATAATCGGAACGTTTGCCTCGAACTGTATTCGAGAGAAGCTTCATGAACCAGCTCCAGAGTGCAAGCCCTTTTACCTTATGTCTCTGAATAAACCACATGTAGGTTTCCAATTAATGAGGACTTCGCTTGACGTTAATATTCCCCTCTTGCTTATCCTTTTAAAGACGAATCCACAGGGCCACTCGGTAAAGTTCAACTATTTAGCTCTGGTGGGAGAGAAAAGGATTAGAGGGGAGAAGGAGAAGAGAGAAGGAGTAGTATTTAGTGACCAGAACTGTATGAAGTCTATCTATTGTTTGTGTGTGTGTGTGTTTTTTGGGTGTTTGTTTGATCGCTTCTCTGCCTTTTGGCTAAGACAGTGATCACCTCCCTTGGCTGTCTATATACTGCCTTTTTGTGGCAATTATATAACAGGTTCGGAGGATATTGCACCATCTTCTTGGTAAGTTGGGGTCAAATATCAGTTGCTGATACCCTCTACCAAGAAGTCCATTGTCCAGGTAAGGTAAGTGGATTTTATTGTTGCCTGTATTTACAGTACAGCAACGGTAAAAGTAGCCGTTGCTGCAGGCGGCAGGCCTAGGACACAGCCAAAATGAAGACATCGCCTCTGTGCCCATTCGGAGAAGGGAGCCGGAGCCACACACAGAAAGGTCGAGGCAGCGGCGGCCTGGCTCTCCGGGAGAGGCAGGTGGGAAGGAGCAGAGAGGGGAGGAGATCCTCTGAGCGACAGGTCCCGAGAGACCGACGCTGTTGGGAGGGCAGGATGGGGTACACTTTCTTTTAAATTTCATTTAACTAAGTGTGTCCCCGCTCCTGCACAGCAGCATCTTTTAGTGTTGGTTTTAAGCAGCACAGTGTTTTTTTACGAAACAACAGTCATGTATATTATTTTATATATATATATATTTTTTTAAAACATAGGTTTTTATTTCTTGGTTTTATGGATGGTTATATTTTTTCAATTCCTTGTTGTAAAAAAGACACAAAACATATTGTGTATGTTTTAAAAAAGATTGAACGAAACTGGATACATATGTGATGTGACAGATACGATATAGAAACGTGAGTCAATAAATTTTTCGAATGAAAAAAATCTGTTCTTATCAGTTTAATATCTGATACGTCCCCTACCCGGGGACCATATATTAAATTGATTTTTGGAACTGGGAGATGGAAAAGGGGCTTGCTCCGTCCACTCCACGCATCGACCTGGTATTGCAGTACCTCCAGGAACGGTGCACCCCCTCTGAGTGTAAATATGAATTAATGAATGAAGTCGGAACTCACATCAAGCCGTCAGCACGTGCTCGTTTATTTAGTTGATCGTTTCTGACTAAATAAGTATTTTGGATTGGTCAGTGTTTACATTTACATTTACATTTAAGGCATTTAGCAGACGCTTTTATCCAAAGTGACTTACAATAAGTGCATTTGTTACAATAAGTACATTTGTCATAAGGAGTGAAACAATATATCGCTGTTGGTACAGTAAAGATGTTCATAGAACCAAGTGCAAGTATTACAATCGCTAGGCTAACCCATTCCCCGTGTAAAGCAGCGATAGCAGCTACTGTAGATGCTACACAATTAAGTACCTTGAATAAGTGCAATGTACAAGTGCCAGGACGTACAACATTCAATGGTGGCTGTGCATTGGTTTCTATGCAGAGTCGAGATGAACTCTGAACAGGTGAGTTTTGAGTCTTTTGCGGAAGCTGGTGAGCGGTCCTGACATCGGTAGGGAGCTCGTTCCACCACTGAGGTCCCAAAACAGAGAAAAGTTGTGACTTCGCTGATCGACCTTTGCTTGCTCTTAGCGATGGCGGTACCAGACGTCCAGCTGAGGTAGTTGAGCGGAGGGATCGAGCTGGGGTGTGTGGCTTTACTAATGCTTGGAGGTAGGCAGGGGCAGTTCCATCGACTGCCTTGTATGCCAGTACCATCATCTTGAATCTGATGCGAGCTATTACAGGGAGCCAGTGGAGGTCTCGGAAGAGGGGGGTTACATGTGAGAACTTTGGTAGGTTGAACACGAGGCGCGTTGCCGCATTCTGGATGCGCTGCAAGGGTTTAATCGCAGAGGCAGGGAGTCCAGCCAGGAGCGAGTTGCAGTAGTCGAGGCGGGAGATGACCAGTGATTGGACTAGAAGCTGAGCTGCTTCCCTTGTGAGGAAGGGCCGGATCCTGCGGATGTTGTAAAGTGCAAATCTGCAGGATCGGGCCACGTTTGCGGTGCAGCATAACTGATTGTCCAACACTACACCAAGGTTTTTGGCAGTTGGATAAGGAGATACAGTGATGTTCTCAACAGTGACCAGTAAGTCCATGTGTGGGCAATCTTTCCCTGGTATTAGGAGGAGCTCAGTCTTGTTGAGGTTAAGCCTCAGGTGATGGGCAGTTGTCCAGGTGCTGACTTCTGCCAGACATTCAGATATGCGTGTTGCAATCAGGGCTTTGTCAGATGAGGGAAAGGAGAGAAATAGCTGTGTCGTCAGCATAGCAGTGATAGGAAAAGCTGTGGGATGTAATTACAGAGCCCAGAGATCTGGTGTAGAGGGAGAACAGAAGAGGCCCCAGTACCGAGCCTTGAGGGACACCTGTATCAAGCGTGCAAGGTTTGGACAAGGAGCCATTCCATGTTACCTGATAAGTGCGATTCATCAGGTAGGACGTGATCCAGGAAAGGGCAGATTCAGCTATGCCAAGCTCGGCGAGAGTGGCGAGGAGGATCTGGTGGTTCACAGTGTCAAATGCTGCAGACAAGTCAAGGAGAATGAGAACCGATGAGAGGGACGAGGCTCTGGCCGCCCGGAGGGACTCAGTCACCGCGAGGAGAGCCGTCTCAGTGGAGTGTGCTTTTTTGAAGCCTGACTGGTGAGGGTCAAGCAGGTTGCTAGATGTGAGATAGGAGGACAGTTGGTTAGCGACGGCACGTTCCAATGTTTTAGAGAGGAATGAAAGAAGAGATACCGGTCTGTAATTCTGGATGTCAGTGGTATCAAGCGTTGGCTTTTTGAGGAGAGGCTTTATTCTGTCTTGAAAGACGTTGGAACAATGCCAGAAGTGAGGGAGGAGTTAATAAGTGTGGTTAGAAATGGCAGGATGTCGTTTGACACAGCCTGGAGGAGGGAGGAAGGGATAGTGTCAGGGGGGCAGGTGGTGGCATGGTTAGATGTTATAATTCTGTTGACCTCGTCTGAGGTGAGAGGGATGAATTGGGTAAAGACAGAGGTGGGGGTCGGGGGAGGGAGGATGGTGACAGTGATAAGAGAGGAGCTAATGTCCTTTACTTTCTGGGTAAAGTAGGTAACAAAGTCATCAGCAGTGAGGCAGGAAGGAGGAGGAGGGGAGGGAGGGTTGAGGAGGGAAGAGAACAAGGAAAACAGTTTCCTGGGGTTTGAGGCGGTGGAGTTAATTTTGGTCTGGTAGAAGGCAGATTTGGCTGTTGACACAGTGGAGGTGAAACCTGAGAGAAGAAGGAGATAGTGAGATAGATCATTAGGACAGTCTGATTTCTTCCATTTCCTCTCAGCTGCCCGCAACTCTGCTCTATGGGTCCGCAGAGATTCAGACAGCCAAGGAGGGGGGGGGTGAAGATCGTGCCGGTCTGGAGTGGAAGGGACAGAGGGAGTCCAAAGAGGAGGAGAGGGAGGATAGCAGAGTGTCAGAGGATTCCTCTGTGGATAGTTGAGAGAATTGTTCAATAGAAGGTAGTGAAGACAGAACAGTTGAGGCAAACGTAGAGGGAGAGAGAGTTTTGAGGTTGCGGCGGGTGGTGACAATGTGGGGACTAGAAAGGAGGGGGGGAGAGGACTTTAAGGGGAGAGAAAAAGCAACAAAATGATGGTCAGACACGGGGAGTGGGGTAACAGAGAGAGCAGAGGTGCCACAGGACCTTGTGAATATCAGGTCAAGCTGGTTCCCTGCCCTGTGTGTGGGAGGAGAAGGGGATAGTGTTAAGTCAAAGGTGGCAAAAAAGTTGGTTAATTCAGGTGAGTGCAACTTCTCTGGCAGGATGTTAAAGTCGCCAAGTATAACGAGTGGTGTGCCATTTTCAGGAAAGCAGCTGAGAAGGGCATCCATTTCGTCATAGAAGTCACGAAGGGGACCAGGGGGACGGTAGATTACCACAATGAAGAGATTAATAGGAAGGGTGACAGTGACAGCGTGGAGTTCAAATGCAGATCTGGCCAAGTGCTCTAGTGGAAGGACCTGATAGGTCCACATCGGAGAGATGAGGAGTCCGGTCCCTCCTCCTCGCCCCGAAGGTCTAGGGGTGTGTGAGAAAGAGTAAACAGTGGAAAGGGCAGCAGGAGTGGCAGAGTTCTCTGGAGTGATCCAGGTCTCTGTCAGGGCCAGGAAATGGAGGGTATTGAGGGACGCGTAGGCCGAAATAGAGTCTGCCTTTTTGACCGCTGACTGGCAATTCCAGAGTCCTCCCATCACTTCAAGGTCAGTGATGGCGAGGGTGGGTAAATGGCATAGATTGGATGGGTTGCGACGCCGAGCAGAGGATCTATTGCGGCGTCATCTATGAGTAGAGATTCTAACAATAATTGAAGTACGACACATAGCTACTATACCGTGGCCTCTAAGGTCTTCCTCGAGGGACTCCCACAGAGAGAGTCCCTTGGTCTTTGTTTCCCGGGTCTTGACTCCCACAGAGAGACTCCCTTGGTCTTTGTTTCCCGGGTCTTCGTTTGCTGGGTCCTGACACTAAAGCTGACGCTACTAACACTTAGCCTTTAAATGCACATGGTAGCTCAGGCAGCCTTAGCTCCGCCCAGTCAATCAAGCCTATTGTTCCCACCTTGTGACCGAAACTACACTCAACGACCTTTCTATCAACAACAACACAGCAAAAACCAACACTGCAGGTACTAGGGTTAAAGATAGTACAACCAATTGCAATGCCAAACAGTATAATTCTTAGCTTCAAGACTCACCACAGCTAGATATGAGACGACCTTCTTAAAGACAAAATGTAATGTAACTGAGTTTGTCAGCTTCCTAACTTTGCTAAATAGGCAGCCTTAGCTCCGCCCAGTCAATCACGCCAATCAAGTGTTGCCATGTCTTTTTCATTGAAACTGGTTAAACGTTGTCGAAAAAACTTACGAGGAGGAGATATAATTTAATTGATTCTATTCCTTATTGTGGTTAAGGAATAGAACCAGTGAATAAACCACGCCTAAGGGTTCTAATTTGTCAAGCACCTGTCCTTTCCGCAGTGCGGGTCTGACTGATTTCAAACCAATAAAACTGTATTTAGTGTATTTCTACTCTTATGTGTAGAAGAAATGGTTCCAGACTGGTATTAGCGCTACAAATCTGTGGTCGAATGACGCACTGATGTTGTTAGCTTGAACATCATGTGGTCTTAATAAGGCATAGAATCAATTAAATGATATCACCTCCTCGTAAGTTTTTTCGACAACGTTTGACCAGTTTCAATGAAAAAGACATGGCAACACGGTCCGAACCCAAATACTTAATTAGTCAGAATCGATCAAATAAATAAACGAGCACTGTAATGGTATTAACGGCTTGGTGTGAGTGCCGAAAAATATTCATTAATTCATATTTACACTCAGAGGGGGTGCACCGTTCCTGGAGGTACTGCAATACCAGGTCGATGCGTGGAGTGGACGGAGCAAGCCCCTTTTCCATCTCCCAGTTCCAAAAATCAATTTAATATATGGTCCCCGGGTAGGGGACGTATCAGATATTAAACTGATAAGAACAGATACTACACTTGATCTTAGCCAAAAGGCCGAGAAGCGATACCAAAAAAATGTCTGACATAGAGGACCCATTCCCAGAAATGTCAGTCTCATTACCGGTTTTACGGAGAAAACTTCCTTTTAATACAAGTACAGAAGTGCCACTATGTGTCAACAACATATAGCGTGTTATCAAATTATGTTCAACACAAAAAATAACGAGTATAAGGGCCCGTGATTCAAGGCAATGCATGAATGGAACTGATGACGTCAGAAGCTCTAAGCCAATCAGGATGTCTGAGGAAGCCAAACGCGTTTATTGTGAACTAATATATATTATACATTGAATCTCCACCGACACGATCACAATGATTTGATGCCATCATACATGGTGTTAGTTATGTAAAAGGTAGATCCATGAGAAATTAACTTTTTCTCTGTATCATTGCTAGATCACTAAACTTTGAGGAAGCCGCTACTCTGCCGCCATCTAGTGGTCACTAATGGGTCGGCGTAACTTCAATAAGAAGTTTTACTATTTGCGCATCAAAGAACCAAGGCTAAATTCAGGGTAAGCCGTTTGCTATGCTTTAATTCTAGGTTACCTCAACCATGCAAACAATGAACCAATAGCAAATAAAATGTACAAACGGAACACAGAAACATCTGAAATCAATAAGGTTCTACATTCTGATGAAACGTAATTTTGATATTGTGTGGTATCGTTGTTTCGGGGTAGGTATGAATCGGAGTGGTAATGTTCAAAACGTGGTTTATTCAGAGACACAGGGTGAACGAGGTTGCACTCTGGAGGTGGTTCTTGAAGCATCTCCCGAATACAGATAAAAGTTCAGATTATGTTGGTAATGGGCGGAGAGGTAAAACCACGACGACAGACTCTAATTAACCAAGAGGAACCTGTTGACCACTCTATGTGTAGAAGAAGAAGCTATTGAGGACTGGTGTTAGCACTACAAATATATAGTCCAATAAGGGATTTATATGAGCTTGAATATAATAGTCTAAATAATGCATAGAATATATTCATTTACATTAACTC
Source organism: Pollachius pollachius (assembly GCF_949987615.1). Taxonomy (NCBI): domain Eukaryota; kingdom Metazoa; phylum Chordata; class Actinopteri; order Gadiformes; family Gadidae; genus Pollachius; species Pollachius pollachius. The sequence continues at coordinate 3,884,800 of NC_136949.1, forward strand.
ACACAATTTAAAATAAACGGCAACTGTGAAAAAGTTAACTTGATCCACAATGTTGTTGGTAAAATACATATTTTTACTTAAAACAAACAATACCACCACAGTCGATTAACTTGCACAACTCAAGCCTCCCTCCAGTCTAGAGCTCTGGCCCTCTTGAGGAGCACCAGAATGGGGGGGGGGGGGGGCTCAATGAACCTATGAGCCACAGCTGTAGACTATTACAGGGCTAACAGCCAGGAACATGCGCATCTTTTAAAACATGGTTTAACACAGTGAAGAGGCCATTCACATCTCCACAGCAACACTATCACGACCAAACTAGTCTGAAGACAGCAAGTATACTAAAGGCTAGAATGCAAATCTTTAAACGTAATCAAGACACGAGCACAAGGCTAGTTAGTCAGCTGAACACACGAGAACATTCAGTTGGTTCCACTGAGTTGTTTATTACCATTATGCTTTAACAACGATTAAAAGTACAAGTAGGGATAAACAGAATGACTAAAATAAAAGTATCAAACATTACAGATCATTAACTGTTGTGCACGTATCATTGACTCTCTTTTCTAACGACACACTTTGCGACTTATTCAGGCCACCAGGGAGAACGTGACACACATATTCAAACGTGTGATGGGGTTGTTCATTCCCATGCTGCTGGCTGCTCAGAGGTGTCGAGGTCCACGGCTCTCGTGCCAACAGCTCCGGGGTCTCTCTTCCTCTCCTCGCGTCGTCCAGGCAGTCAGTGGGCGTGGTTATAGGGAGGAGGACTCCGCACGAGCGGGAGCGTCACCGTCACCGTAGTGATTCACTACAGCCGAACTCACCCAGTGGGAGTTCAGTTGTACAACATCTATTTTTGATCTACAAATCTAAATGGGGTGACTTTTGATATGTGAACACACTTAATGCGTAATGTTCGACAATAATTAGCACAATCCTAGATGAGCTAGAGAGGAGAGCAGAGATAAGAGAGAGGAGGAGTAGAAGAGAGGGGAGGGAGAGGATGGAGAGGATGGAGAGGAGAGGAGAGGAGAAGAGAGGAGAGCAGACAAGACAAAGTCACGGTTCTCAGACACGGGGAGAATCTTTACATGTATTCACTGGGACCTTTGTTTAAGTGTGTAAATACATGAAGGGATGTATGGTGGAGATTGAGTTTTACTTGTTCATCAACTACCAACTTTTAAAATTCTTTACTGATGTAAAACGTTCCATCAATCTCGAAATGATCAAAATAAGGGTTCTAGGCAACAAACACATTTATTCCTTGTATTTCACTGAGACAGTGATTATTGGACTGGAATGTATCTATTTAAGATAATCTATTACAATGAAAACTTAGGGCCTACACATTACAATTTCTTTCAACGAACGTGTAAGGACAATGTGTTTTTTTTTCATTCACTATTCAGAAGTTAAAACAGATGGAAATGTTAAACTACTGCTATACTATTTTGTATAAATTAGTCCTCTTAAAATCTTTGTCCTCTTATGCGCTGCAAATTTGAACAATTTTACAGCGTTAAATATTTAAAGAAATAACAAAAACAGACAAAATACATAGTGCAATTTAACCATTTATAATGGGTTGAATTTGAATTTGACAACAAAGGGTGTTTAAACTTCTGTCAAAGTTGTAATGTTTTACTCACCTTGAGGTAGTTGCTGTCCGTCAGACTAAACCCTTTAATTCTCACCTGAAAGAGAACAGCTTCCAGGCCGGGTGGATTTGGTTTCTTTGAACCTTAACTTTCCTTTACCTGAACAATACGTCGCTTCCTCTCCTCCCCTAACAACTTGCTGGACTGAGAGCCACAATGGGCCAAACAGACTGAATCACTTTTCTCTGATCCGTCTGTTGAAAGTGATTTTCTGCGCAAATTGGATTTTTCCAGCCTCATTAAGGAGTCAGAAAAAACTTATTAAGAGTAAGAATATGTAGGCCTATTCATGATTGTGCTGCTGTGGAATTATTACTGTTATTATGTCCTGCTTCTGTGTTTATTTTATTTTTATAGCTTTGTTTTATTCGAGTATTTTACAGCGGTTCGATTTGTGTCACTTTTACACATGGCACTAAATAACGTTATTTTTTTGTTTAATTAAGTTACTTTGCGTGATCATTAAGGGGGCCTTACACAAAAAGTAGCCTAGGGGCCAATGACCACCTTAATCCACCCCTTGTCAGCGGGCAGGACACGATGGAGACCTGCTGGGATCCAAGGGGCTGGAAGGACCTTCCAGGTGTGCTGCTAGGATAACCAACAGAGAGCTCTGGAGAAACATCTGCTCAGTTTGGAGGATTTAGACTGAAGAAACAGGAAGAATCAACGGCTGAACACACGAGAACATTCAGTTGGTTCCACTGAGTTGTTTATTACCATTATGCTTTAACAACAAATATAACTGAAGAACAGTCACTTACAAGTACGTAATAAACAGAATGACGAAAAGAATAGTACCAAATATTACAGATCATTAACAGTTGTGCACGTATCTTTGATCCTATGAGTGCCTTTATTTCTGAAAGGCTACTAACGACACACTTGGAGACTTATTTAGACCATAAGTAACGTAATGTACGACAATAATAAACATAATCTGAGCTACAGACTAGAGCAGAGATAAGAGAGAGGAGGAGAAGAGAGAGAGGAGGAGAAGAGAGAGGAGAGAGAAGAGAGAGAGGAGGAGAAGAGAGAGAGGAGGAGAAGAGAGAGGAGGAGAAGAGAGAGAGGAGGAGAAGAGAGAGGAGGAGAGAGAAGAGAGGAGAGAGAAGAGGATGGAGAGGAGAGAGAGGAGGAGAAGAGAGAGAGGAGGAGAAGAGAGGAGAGGAGAGGATGGAGAGGAGAGGAGAGCTGACAAGACAAAGTCTTGGTACTCACACACATTGGGAGAATCTTTACATGTAGCCACTGTGAGCTTTGTTTTAGTGTGTAATACATGGAGGGTTGTTGTATGGTGGAGATTAAGTCAATTACTGGTTAAAAAATGAAAGAAGTATACACATTTTCAGTGATTTTAGACATTCCATCGATCTCAAAATGATCAAAATAAGGATTTTGTCAACAAACTAATTTATTTTTTGTCTCCCACTTAGAAAGTATTTCTACAAAACACTATTTCACTGGATTATATCTATTCCATTGAAATGATCAATTAAAAAGATAATGTACGCCCACACGTTTTTGCCTTTTCTTTTTAATAAAATAAATCAGAAAAGTGTTCAGAAGTTAAACCAATAGACATTTTAAGAAAGGGGATAATAGGTCATTATTATACAAATGAATCATGTTTAAATATTCTACAAGACTGCAACTGTAACTATGTTATAGTATTAAATGTATAAAAAATCAGGCAAAAATATGAATAAGATATATTGTAATGTAACCATTTATAATGGGTTATATTCAACAACTGGGGATAGATTCTTAAAGAACTTGTTCTCGTTAAATGTCAGCAGTACGACATTGAAGCAGTTCTCTCAGATCTCACATAGTAGAGATTCTAATTCAGGAAACAACATTAGTTGTTTTGGTTGTTTCTTTGTTTAATTACCAAACAAAGGTCCTAGTCTGTTTGATTGACAGGTGAGATGATCAGGGGGGCAAAGTTGTTACGTCCATAACCATAGAGACCTGGGCAGAGGAATGGATAGAGAGGCTCACTGAAGGTGCAGCCAGTAGCAGAGTAAATATGAACCCTGGCCTTCACATCATAGAAGGAGACCAGACCCTCATCATAATCAACAAACACCCCCACCTTCTGGAGCTCAGCTCTCAGAGCGAGACGGACATCAGAGTTATCTCTAAATACCAACCCATCCTTGCTGTAGGCAAGAATAAAGTAACCCGTCTCAGGGGTCCACATGCTCCCACCTTTTCTGTTGATGGACTCTCTGGCCACTCCTAAATACCATACAGACTTGTCTTTAACCTGTACCTCAAAGTAAAATCTCCCTGAGGAGAAGCTCTGCCTCGTGAGGACAAATATATACTTTGTAAATCTCTTAGGGTTGTCTGGGAGTACCTTCATCACACCTCCATCATGTACTTGTTTCCCATCCTCAGACAGGATGAGACGGCGATTAGCTGTATCAGGATCCAGAGTCACATCTACTTCATACTGCTGGACCCTCTTCAGTTCAGCAGCATCACGCAGCTTCTTCATCTCCATGTTCAGTGTCTCCTCCAGCTGATCGAGGGATCTCCTCAAGGTCCCTACGTATGACGGAGGACGGACCTCCACCGTCGTCCAGTCCCTGGTGGGTGGAGAATCCTTCAGGGATCTGAAGGTCTGGAGGAAGTGGAGGTGGTCTTTAGTGTGTGAGAGCTGCTTCACCTCTGAGCATCTATTGGTCAGATCTTCTATTTCCTGCTCCAGCTCTTTGATGAGGTCTTCAGCTTGTTTCTCTGTGGATTTCAGTTTCTCTTGAACCGTTTGGTTGAATTCATGCCGACACTTTTCAACACAGCCTATCAGAGCAGTGAAGACCTGGCCACCAATGGCTATCTCTCCGTCTGCGTCTTTGTTGCTCAGTTGTACTGTGTCTTTGATCTCCTTAATCTTTTGTTTTCTCTCCAGGATCATCTGCAGAACTTCAGCCTCTATCTTCCCCAGCTGGGCCGTCTTCACTTCATACTCCTCCTTCAGAGGTACAACAGGATGGGACTTGTGGTCTGTCTCTGTGCAGAACTGACACACACACACCTGTTCAGTCGGGCAGAAGAGCTCCAGAAGTCGGTCGTGTTTCTTACACATCCTGGCTTCCAGACGGTCCATAGGCTCGACCAGCCGATGTCCCTTTAGGACTGCGACTCTCTGATGTGGCTCCAGGTGGGTTTGGCAGAAAGACATGAAACACTCTAGGCATGACTTCACAGCCTTCAGCTGGGTCCCAGTACAGAAGTCACAGGGAACTTCTGCTGGTTCAACACAAGGCTGCTCTTTAACTCGTACGGTTGTTCTTAACTGAGCAGCCAGCTCTGATAAGAGGGTATTGACCTGTGGATCAGGTTTTGTGTCGAAAATCTTGTTGCAAACAGGACATTTGTACTTGACTTGTTCATCCCAGAACTTTGTAATACAGGTTCTGCAGAAGTTGTGTCCACATGGTGTGGTTACTGGGCTGCTGAACACATCCAGACAGATTGAACATGAAAAGTCCTCCTCAGACCAGGGAGTGTTAGCAGAGGCCATTCCTAGACACAGACGATAAGGTTTATGCATTGAGCAATTTTATATTTCTAATTCCATCAATTCCTTATCTTGTGCTGCTTTACTCACCTTGTTGTGTGTTCTGTCTGTCAGACAATTTGTTCCAAAATGCGTTTTATTTTTCTCCTGAAAGAGAGAACTGCTTCCACGTCGGTTATTCTATGAATGTTTAGTTTCGTTTCCTGAACAAGACGTCCTCTCCTCTCCTCCTCTTACACCTGGCTCCGCCCCTAATACCTGTCTCCTCCCCTAACCCCTGGCTCCGCCCCCACGGACACAGTTCCCTGACGTTTCAACCTGAATGAGGGCACATTCATCATGTACTGTATGTTCGCTGTGTGTTCTCTTCTTTGATGATATTTTCATCACATTCTTTATAAAACAACCATCTCAATGTGTGCCCAGATAACATGTGCTACTATGGTTGTTATTTAATATTGAGTTAACACTGACAGTTAAAAATGGCTTGTCTCACAGACTTCAACCTCATATAACCGCCGAGTCATGTGACTCGGAGGGCAGACGAACCAGACCGACGAGCTCACCTTCAGTCAGAGACAACAAACACTTTTTTGTTGCCTCCGTGCGGTAGTTAATTCGGCTGAATTAAAAATAGGTTTACCTAGAAAATTCACAATTTATAAGTTGATAGACTGTATTGTTTATAACGGTATGGTGGGGATCACCAGGAGCGGCGACACGTGGGGACGCGTTCCTTCGCGCTCTGCAAGTGGAGAACATTATGCACAAATTCATTGATGATATAACCCCCCAACCGCCCGATACAAATATTCCTTCACTGGTTGTGTTGAAGTCCTTAATAACTGTATGGAGAAATACATGATATTAATGATAATGAAGTCACAATACAAAGACAATTAAATGCAAATTCCACCGACCAACCGCCCTTATACGTAAAAACCCTCCCTGTGTTGGATATTTGTAGAGAGTTGAGAGATGAGAGAGGTCCACGGGTAGGGGACGTATCAAATATTAAACTGATGAGAACAGATACTACACTTGATCTTACAAAAACAAAAGTACAACTATGTGTCAAAAACATATAGCGTGTTATCAAACCATATTCAACCTGAAAAATAACGAGTATCGGGGCCCGTTAGTCACGGCAATTCACGATTGGCACTGATGACGTCAGAAGCCATATGCCAATCAGAAGGTCTGAGAAGCCAACTTCGTTTTTATTGTCGATATATATAATCGATATATTATCGATATATTATATACATTATCGATATATTATATACATTGAATCCCCACTGACCTTTATCACAATGATTTGATGCTTTTATACATGGTGTTAGTCTATCCATGAGAAATTAACTTTATTTCGTATCATTTGAGGAAGCCGCCACTCTGCCGCCATCTAGTGGTCACTAGTGGGTTGGCAACTTCAATAAGAGCCGTTTATTTACTATTTGCGTCTCAGAGAACAATCGCTAAATTCAGGGCGGGGCGTGCTTTGCTTTAATTAGACATGTCCCCAACCATGCAAACAATGAACCAATAGCAAATATGCTACATGAACTGAACACAGAAACATCTGCAATCAATAAGGTTCTACACTCTGATGAAACATAATTTGAATCTAAATACAGTTTATTGATCACAAATAAAACATTTATTAATTAGCATGCAATCATTTAATTTCATATTTAAAGCAATAGTAATTTATACGGTTAATTTATTTAGAAGAATTTAAAAGGAGTATTTGCAGTTCATTCGTGGATAATTTAAAATGCCTAAAATCTAATTTATTCTACATTTTAATTCGGGAATAGGTGACTATGATGGATGCTTCCTGGTAACAGTGCACACCTTTAATTGCCTTTTGATATACTCTCGCGTGGTAGAGAGACGGGCATTATGTTGCCTATAGTCAGGCACGATTAGTTTTTTGACCTCTTTCGCCCAGTATTTATCTTGGATAATGTTGAAATTAATGGGTGAAAGTAAATAGTTTAACTTTACCGAGTGGCCCTGTGGATTTGTTTGAAAAGGATAAGCAAGAGGGGAATCTTAACAAGCCAAGTCCTCATTAATTGGAAACCTACATGTGGTTTATTCAGAGACACAAGGTAAAAGGGCTTGCACTCTGGAGCTGGTTCATGAAGCTTCTCTCGAAAACAGTTAGAGGCAAACATTCCGATTATATTGGTAATGGGCGTAATGGTGAATAAACCACGCCTAGGGTTTCTAATTTGCCAAGCACCTGTCCTTTCCGCAGTGCGGGTCTGACTGATTTCAAACCAATAAAACTGTATTTAGTGTATTTCTACTCTTATGTGTAGAAGAAATGGTTCCAGACTGGTATTAGCGCTACAAATCTGTGGTCGAATGACGCACTGATGTTGTTAGCTTGAACATCATGTGGTCTTAATAAGGCATAGAATCAATTAAATGATATCACCTCCTCGTAAGTTTTTTCGACAACGTTTGACCAGTTTCAATGAAAAAGACATGGCAACACGGTCCGAACCCAAATATTTAATTAGTCAGAAACGATCAAATAAATAAACGAGCACTGTAATGGTATTAACGGCTTGGTGTGAGTGCCGAAAAATATTCATTAATTCATATTTACACTCAGAGGGGGTGCACCGTTCCTGGAGGTACTGCAATACCAGGTCGATGCGTGGAGTGGACGGAGCAAGCCCCTTTTCCATCTCCCAGTTCCAAAAATCAATTTAATATATGGTCCCCGGGTAGGGGACGTATCAGATATTAAACTGATAAGAACAGATACTACACTTGATCTTAGCCAAAAGGCCGAGAAGCGATACCCTGTAACTGTCTGACATAGAGGACCCATTCCAAGAAATGTCACTCTCATTACCGGTTTTACGCCGAAAACTTCATTTAAGTACAAATACAGAAGTACCACTATGTGTCAACAAATAAAGCGTGCTATCAAACGATGTTAGACCAAAGAATAACGAGTATCAGCCCAGGTTTTACGAAATTGCAAGAACGGCACTGATGTCACTGACGTCAGAAGCCATAAGCCAATCAGAATGTCTGAGAAGCCAAAGGTGTCAATTGTGGCGAATTATAATATATACATTACATTCTATGATAAATTATATATGGAATCCCCACTGAGCACCATCACAAGGATAATATGCGTTTATGAATGTTGTTAGTTTGGTAAAAGTATGATCCATGACAAATTAACTTTTTTCTATCATTGCTAGATGACTTAACATTTGAGAAAGCCGCCACTCTGACGCCATCTAGTGGTCACTACTTGTCGGAAACTTAAATAAGAGCAGCTTATTCACCATTTGCACCTCATTTGGTGTTGTGTTGACCACTCGGTGGGTAGAAGCAGAAGCTATTCGGGGCTTCAGTATCATGTGGTCTACATAAAGCATTGAATAAATACATGAACTCCCATTTTCTTTCGATAACGTATTCAACCGGTTTCAATTTAATACACGGCAATACTGTTGGGACCAACACAAATCCAAAGCCAGGAAGAGTACGAAAGGCCAGAAAAGGAAGTTGTTTAAGACTCAATCACACTGGTACAATATTCGTGTTTCGAACGGCTTTGAAACACCTCAAGCTTACTTACATTATATTAACAGGTTCAGGGGGTGCACCGTTCCTGGAAGTACTGCAATACCAGGTCGATGCGTGGAGTGGACGAAGCAAGCCCCTTTTCCATCTCCCAGTTCCAAAAATCAATTTAATATATGGTCCCCGGGTAGGGGACGTATCAGATATTAAACTGATAAGAACAGATACTACACTTGATCTTAGCCAAAAGGCCGAGAAGCGATACCCACCAACTGTCTGACATAGAGGACCCATTCCCAGAAATGTCATTCTCATTAGCGGTTTTACGACAAAAAACTCCTTTAAGTACAAATACAGAAGTACCACTATGTGTCTACAACATAAAGCGTCTTATCAAACTATGTTTGACCGAAGAATAACGAGTATATGGGCCAAGGATTGACGAAATTGCGCGAATGGCGCTGTTGACGTCAGAAGCCATAAGCCAATCAGAATGTCTGAGGAGCCACACACGTTATTGTGGTGAACCAACATATATTGAATCCCCACTGGGCGCGATTACAATGATGTGATGCGTTTTTACATGTTGTTTGTTGGCTAAAAGTTTGATGCATGAGAAATAAACTGTATCTTTTATCATTGATTGATTACTAAACATTTGAGGAAGCCCCCACTCTGACGCCATCTGGTGGTTACTAGTGGGTCGGCCATATTAGTAAGAAGAGGTTATTTACCGTTTACGCCTCAGAGCCCTAGTAGCGTCCAGCTGCAGCACAGGAGCCGGGGCCTGGAGTAGCATCCAAGTGCAGCACAGGAGCCGGGGTCTGGGGTAGCCTGGAGTAGCGTCCAGCGCCGGAGCCGGGGCCCGTGGCTTTGCAAGGGAGCTTTTTTTGTGCGTAAAAACCGGATACGATTTTTGGTTAAAAACGCGGAAGTCTTGCACGTTCGGGTCGACCGTCCAGATGGACCCGGTGTTTTCGGTGCCTGCAAACAAACTCTTGAGAAACCAAAAGCCTCTGGGTGAAAAAGAGAAAAACGGCCCGCTGTGTTTTCGTGTTATGATTCGTTGGAACACGTTACCCCCTGATACGCTAACAATCACGTAATTGTCCCACCCACCGGTGGGAAACGTGAGATTCCCCTCTAATTTGTTTTCTTTGATTTTATTTGAATTATTTTTGTAGCTTTAAATAAAGCCCCTTGTTAAATATAATTTCTAACTGTAAGTAAAAAAAGTATTATCTGTTCAATCTACAAGGTTTAACAACTGCTGGTTCTTCTGTTCTTCGACTGTATGTTTGTTTACAGCGCGCAAGCTTGATGCGCATGCTCCGCCTCGTCGTCTTTTTTTTTGGTGGTGAAACAAAGCTACATATTGGCCTGTAATATGTACTACAGCGTTTCTGCAGCTAAATGCGTTTTTGCAATAAGACATTTCTGCCACGTTGCCGAGTAAAACGGGGAAAGCGACCGTTCATGTGCACTGCATTGGGAATCTAAATTGGGAATTTTTTATTTTATCCGATAAAAAAAAAGTCGGAACTATACAGAACTTAGTAGGATCAGCTTCAAGTTCGAACACATTTATTTCACATTTATTTTTATTTTTGTAGCCTATCACCTACTATCCTTTTGCTTTTATTTATGAGAAGCATTGCCACTGTTTGGAAGGCTACACTTGCCCTTATCTAGAGCTGGTTTACCAGTACACAACGTTTAAAACTGAAAACGGCGACCGTTCATATGCACTAGGAAAACAGCCGGTTGGGATTCTAAAAGTTCTTCACAGCAGGGTTTTTTTATCCGAAAAAAAACAGTCAGAACTAAAAAGAACTTAGTAGGATCAGTTTCAAGTTTGCATGCCTTTATTTTCTTGATGCCTATCCTTTTTCTTTTATTTATGAGAAGCACATACAGTATTGCCAGTGTATGGAAGGCAACACTTCACCTTATCTACAGCTGGTTTACCAGTACACAACGTTTAAAATAGAGCAAAGTCATGCCAACAGACGATACAACGTCAATCAATAGTAAAGTATGTGATATGATGGTTGATTCTTTTAGATTGAGTAAAACGTTCATGTTCCGCCATGTTCATGCGCGTCACTAGTTAACCATATGTCACCAACTGGGCAACTCTGTTATCAAAATTTAGCCTGAGTTGCCGAGCGGAAGCAGAATCATAACAGCGTCATGAGGTGTCATTCACGCAAACTTTCCGACGTCGCGAAAATGTCGCTAAACAGTGAAGGTGGGCGGATCCTCCCTCCCAAGCCACACCCATAGCGGCTCACTAGATGGAAAAGTTCCTCAGTCGAAACATGCCTTTTTGTTCGACTGATTTGACCGAAGTGAAAATAACAAGGAGAAGACATGCACCTGTGACTATTTAAGGTCTTTATATCGTATTTGTATCAAATTTTGCAGGTTTATATCCATCATCTAGCTAATTAGCATATGTTTTCTTCAAGGTTGCTACCGTTAATTAATAACACCTTACTAAATTTCAGTCTTTCCACAACTATCAAGTACTATCTACTATAAACTCACATGTATTTATGCCCTGGTTTCCCATCCACTCATTGCCAGAACTTTGTCTTCTAACCAAGTTAAATTTGGTCCGGTCTGAGCGTTTCCCTGGTGTTCCCGAGGATAATACTAACATTTATTTATTGTGTCTCATGTGATAGATGTATCTTTATCTATATTATTTAGACAGACAGACAGACAGACAGACAGACAGACAGACAGGTTAGAAATTAGAAAAAGAAGCAAGTGTTGATTCGACTGATAGAAAGCATTGAACTACTCAACTGGGGCTGCTTTGGGCCGACGGTGACGTAAAACATCGAAAAAAAGTAGGATAAATCCGACCTGCCAAGCAACAGGCCCCTCGCCATGCCACAAGCCCCTGTTCCAGCGCTGCAGCTGGATGCTGTTGTGCAATATTTGTGCTTCTGAGTACTTTAAGTGCCCCTCTTAGACCCTATTGCAATATTTTTTTCTTTCTCTTTCCCTTTTTGTATCTCTGAGGTTTGTTGAGCGCAAACTACGCCCATGCAGGCTGTACAGACTAGTGGCGAGGTCACGCCTCTTCCGGTAGAGCCCATGGGACCTATGAGATCGAAAAATATGAATGGGTTTCAATGGAGAGAAAGTTATTTTCTGGTCCCAGTCTTTGTATGCCCTGGATTACACATATGTTGTTTGTGGATTCAAATGATAATTTTTAATGCAAAGAAAACAAAAAAAAAATCGCGAAAAAGAAAAATCGGAACTACAAACACTCGCTGCTCTCGACGCAAATGATATACGTCACCACCACTCTTGTACAGAGATGGCGATCTCTCTGCTCCACTTCACTGCTTTTTACCAAGGGGAGGATAACAGCATCGAAAGAGGTGAAAACCATTATAAGTCGGGGCATGTGTAGATTTTCAGTTATGCCGATGGGGAGATTGTCGGTCTTGTCCACGCCAGTCGCAGGGAGCGTGACGTCACATACGAGACGTGTAGTCTTTCTCATTGTGTTTTCTCTACAGCCTTTAACTGAACAATTGCAAAATAAACGGTCAAACTCTTGACATGAAAAATTATCATTTAAACCCAGAAACAACATGTGTAATCCGGGGCATATAATGACTGGGACCAGAAAATAATTACTTTCTCTCCATTGAAACCCATTCATATCGAACTCATAGGTCCCATGGGCTCTACTCCGCCGCTTAGAGCGGCGGAGTCACACCCTGAATCAGCATTACGTAATTCCGGCAGTTGTTGCACTATTACCTTTAGACCACCGGAGGGCGACTATCGCCCCAGGAACGGGTTCCTGTCACTCGGGACTCCCTTGACTCCAGCTGTGAGCTGTCAAAGGTAGGAAAGCTGGAAGTGTGCCAAATTAAACGGATAACCTAGGGTACAATCAAAGATGGGCAGCATTTGGTAGGTGTTTTTTTGTATTACTGTTATTATTAGTATTTAAAAACAATAAAATTCCCCCTGATTATAAACACATCTTGAATATGAGAGATGTGTGCTTCATAGGATTTAAATTCCCTGGCCAACATCTTTTAACTGATCTTAATTCATTAAATGCATATTGGTAATTGTAATATTTATAATAAATAGTATAAATATGCTTTATCTTTTCATGATTACTATGATTATTGTTATTATTACTGATTTTTTTTATTATTATATGCACTATCATGCATATTATAGGGTTGTAATTGTGTAGCTATGATTATATCTGGTTACATTTGTGCATTTTTTGTGAACAATTCACTTCTGGAGGAGGAGAAGGGGGGAGGAGGAGAAGGGGGAGGAGGAGGAAGAGAGGACGGGAGGAGGAGGAGAAGGAGAGAGAAGGGGGAGAAGTTGGAGCTGAAGGAGAGAGAAGGAGAGTAGGGGGAGAGGGAGGAGAAGGAGGAAAATAAGGGGAGGAGGTGTAAGAGGAGGAGAAGGAGGTTCAAGAGGAGGAGGAGAAGGGGGAGGTGGAGGAGTGGGGGGGGAGAAGGGGAGAAGGGGGAGGAGGAAGAGAAGGGGGAGGAGGAAGAGGGAGGAGGAGGAGGAGAGGGGGGAGTCGGGGGCATTTGCTCTTTCTGGACCGAGGATACCTTTCCGGTTTCGCTCACCCGATTTAGCCGGATCGCTCCGCGGTAGTGTTACGGCAAAACAACGCAGTGTGCACCTCGTCCGTCAGGATACTTCCACCGTGGGTCGGTTCCGAGGTTAACGGCTTAACGGTGCTTAATAACGTGTTGTAATAAGTGGCGTGACTGGCTCTGCTGGACGAGGAACCACATCGTTGTTTTCGCCCCTTTTGAAAGCAGCGGGGAAATGTCCAGCTGAGGATTTGAAATCTTGAAGCCCTAGGCCCGCTTGTAATGAGTGATCACCGCATCGACAATGGCGAAAAAGGTACGGATCGTTGGAAAAGTGTTTTTTTGGGGGGGTTCTTTTGACGGGATTGGTGCGAAAAAGTGAGACGGTTGTTGTGTTGTATCGTTGCGCTGGATTCCTTCCTGGGCGGACTACTAACGTTCGCGTTATCCGTAACTTTTTTCGAGGAGTTATATCGGCATTAGGCACACCTTTTGGACGGTGATTCAAAGTGTGCGTCAAGTGTGCGTTGGATTTGGTGCCAAATGTAATGTTGTTACTGTACTTGGAAAATGCCTCTCGTTTAGGAGTGTCTTGTGACATTTTACTACCTTTCCAGTTCGGGTCGTTTTGAACCTCGTGGAATTCTGGGAAATGTAGTCAATGGCGCCACCAGCCAGTCTGTCTGTTTTTGTTGTGTGCCAGGTTGAAAGTACATAACCGAACTCATTACGTTCGTAAGTGCTCTTAATGCATCGTTTTTGAGCCGTATTTCTTTTGACTTGGAAGCGTGTGTGCCAAAAAAAATATATTAATAAGATAATTAATGTGCAATACTTTACTTGTCATACTAGTGTGGGCCAGCATAGCGCAGCAACGTTTTTCAGTCTATTCTCTTAAAAACAGTCGATGTGTTAGTTGATTGATTGGTCGCCGTCTTCTTGCAGGTGCAGGTTTTGTATGACTTCACTGCTGAGCCCGGAAACAACGAACTGTCCGTCAAAGAAGGCGAAACTGTCACTGTCACAAATCAGGTATAGAGAATCCAGCACTTCCATCCAGTCCTGCTGACTGGCTGTTGTTTTTCCTCCCATATGCACGCCAAATGTTGATTATTTATAGTACATTGTTGTATATTCCATATATTGAGTTTGAGTGGTCATATGGATAGGCCTATATTGGGTGATATGGCAACTTTTGCAAGCCCTACTGGACGAACCACATATATCAAGATTATGTGTGTAGAGAGAGGGGGAAATAAAGGATAACACGGTTGGCGAGAATGAGAGCAAACATGACATCACCACTGCCATTTACAACAGTTCAAAGGTCAGTTTAACAATCACTCACCGACTCGCTAACCTCTTCTCTGCAGTCGTCACTCCTTAAAGGGAGAGATTTTCTCACGACTCCAAATTAATAGTGAGTCAAAGGTCCCAGTGTTGATAAAGCTGGATTTTTTTCCTGTTTACCCTAATTTGAATAAATGTTATGGCTCGAGTGAAACATAATGAAAGACAGACCCGATAAAGGTTTCCACATTACATTTCGGTTAGAAGCAGGGTTGGGTGATATATGGAAATGGGTCATAATGATAACTTTTACAAAGTAAACATATGCATCACTACGATGCTTATCAATTTGAAAAGCCATTCCTCACACCCCTTTCAATTGTAATGTGTGGTTTGTTTATTTCAAATATATCATATATTCGTATATTTTCTCCCATAAACAAAGGCCATTTCAAATGATAATTTGCTGTTTTAATATGTAAAAGATTTGCTGTTGTAAAATGTAATCGCTGTAATACGATTACATTTTATTTGTATGGCCCTTTATCCCAGGTACAGTCTCAAAGGGCTTAACAGGCCATATGGTTATGACACAAATAATATATATATATAATAGAAAACTGGGTTTGTCGATCAGTCCATGTCTTCAGTCCACTCGGACGCCATTTCCCTGGCACTAGTTGAACCACGCTGTGTGTCGCGAGGAAACCCTTCCCCTCGTTCTTCAGTTCTCTGCTCCCCTACTGTGTTCCAGAACATTGGAGGGGGATGGATCGAGGCTCAGAACTCCAGAGGGGAGGTGGGCCTGGTGCCAGAAGACTACCTAGAGGTAAGCCCGGTCCTGGCCTCTGTCTGAGCCTCACACGAGGAGACGATTTGAAAATCGTCCACCCCCCCTCGGCCTCGACCCCTATAAGGGTTTATTGACATTCTTCCTTGGCTAACTTACTGCACGGCTAGTTAATCGCTGTGTCACTGGTTGTTCGGCTTGAATCGGAAAAACAAGGAAGAGAATCCAAACAGGATATGTCTCACTTGGAAATGTGCTGAGTGTGTGTATGTGTGTGTCTGTGTAGTTGTGTGTTTGTGTATTGTTGTGTGTGTGTTTTATGTACTCCAGCTGCACCTCAAAAGGTCTTACTCCACAGAATTCAGTTGGGACTAGGGCATGACGTGCTTTCCACCAGACCTACATCTAGTCCGGGCATCCATCTTGCCTCGAGGAATTGCTCCTTAAACAATGTTTTGATTTCCCTCTGCCTCTCCTCGACCGACCTGCTTCCAGTTGAGCAAGCCCTCGCCGCTGTCTGGAGCCGGCACCACCATAGCGCCTCCCAGTGTCGGGAATGTGGCCGCGGCTCCACCTCCTGACCTGTCCTTCTTCGATGCCTTCGCCCCGGCGTCAACACCTGCACAAAGCCAGGTGACCTTGTGTACACCCACACACACAGACAAAGACACAGACACACACACACACACACACACACACACACAGACTTGGACACATGGCAACACAAACACATGTGCAGGATCGCCATGGCAGCTGCACACATCGTTTATTTATTTCTGAGGTCATGGGGTGAACTCAGAATGCACCAATCAGGCTCATCACGATGTAGCTCGATCTTTTCCAGCAGCAGAAATGCTCAGAGCTGCTGTCTGGTGGTCTTATTTGACTAAAGTGTGTGAGAACTGAGAATGCACTTGGCATGTCTGTGTTCCCCCTGACAAACTCGGGTAACACAAAATGCATAAATTAAGAAAGAGTATGAAATGTGGAAGTGAGACACGCTGATGGGGAAGGTATGCGGTTGGGTCTTCCATAACAGATGGACGGTTTCTCTTTCAAGAAAGAAGACAAATGCATAGGGACTCTACTATAGAGGCCTATGGCTACATTTTGGTATCGCAAGAACCGCTGCAGTGAAGCCCTGTAGAATCTAAATGCCACCCTAGGGCCTTGAACTTCAGTTAAATGGATGACCCTCTCTTTCTCTTCTATCGCTCTCTCCTATTTTCGCACACTCTTACTCTCACTCTCTCTTTCTCGCTCACTCTCTCTCTCTCCCTCTAACATTTGCTCCTCAGCTCTTACTCTCTCACTTCTTGCTCTTACTCGCTCTCTCTCTCCCGCTCACCTACTCTCGCTCATTCTCTCTTTGTCTCTCACTCTTTCTCTCCCTTGCTCATTCGCTTCCTTCTTTATCTCTCCCTCTCTCTTGCACTCTCGCTCGCTCACTTTCTCTCTCTTTCCCTCTAACTTTTGCTCCTCATCCTAGTCCATCTCCCTGCCATGCTGGAGCCCACCCCACCTAGCTTCTGGCGCTTTCTGATGATGTCACTCTTCCTTTTCTCCCATTCTTAAGGTCGATGCTGGGGAGTTAAGTCCCCAGCCGGACACCCCCGACACCCCCTACCTCCCCCATGAGGTAACCACCCTAGGGTGCTGCTCGGGGGGCCATGGAAGACCAAACCTTCCCCCTGTTTACTTGCTCGCCCCTACCGGATAAGCGAATTTTGCCCTCGCCTGCCTGAAAGCATGTCATTTTAGTTTCCTTAGTTGTTCATGCACACACACACACGCCCCCCCCCCCCCCCAAAATCAATCAACCAATCAGCAAACCGTACATGGATCCAATGAACAGATCAGCACGCCACCAGGTCTCGACAAGAGAAGAAAAACCTGAATAGCCCTCTGCACTCGAATCAGCACACTCAGTCTCCAATGATGATGTTTGTGATGGATTATCGTAATTACAGCGCAGATTAAGTTGCGATTGTTTCCAATACAGAGCGTGTATGAGATGCCTATTGTGTTCAATTAGTTTCCCCGAATGGTAATAGTCCTGACTCTGTGAAATAACAGATAAAAATAACAAATAACAAAGCTTTTAACTGCTGTTGTGTTGTTTTTGGAAGGTTTTATGTTCAGAATGCCCTCTCTGTTGTGGTTGGCATCATCTGGGGTGTGTGTGTGTGTTGACATAATGCATACATGAGCTCACGTACTGTCAATGCGTTTCCGCAATTCGCTGGATTCTGGTGCGTTGCACGGCATGCCATTTTTGTATTATCGGATTGGCTTTGACGTCTTTTTACGTTGAAATGAAAGTTTCAAGCATGTTTGGTTGTACATGCGTGCCCGTACGACGTGCATGTGTTGCTGGGCTGGCGTTGTTTCGTAGGTAACAGGCAAAGGGAGGTCCCTGACTCGGGTAATCACGAGCAAACGTCACGTGTGACGGAGTTCGCTCTTGCATTACATTGAACGAGCACGTGTTTAATGATTAATCATTAAACCACCATGCTTCCCAATCTCTCTCTCTCTCTCTCTCTCTCTCTCTCCCTATTCTCCCATGACTCCCCTTTCCTCCCCCTGGGTCTGCCGAGCCAGAGCCCGACCCCTCCCCCCCAACCTACCCCTGCAGCCCAGTAACTCTCGTGTCCCCCCCCGTCTCCGTCTCCGTCGCAGCAGACCAGCAACGGCGGCGGAGACCCGTGGTCCGCGTGGAGCACCGACGCCACGGGGGGGTCCTCCAACAACTGGGCGTCCAAGCCGGAGGGCACGCAGACGGGGAGGAGCGCGGCGCCGGACCCCTGGGGGGCACAGAGTCACCCCCAGGCGTACCAGGGCCCCGGTAAGACGGACGGAACCTCGGTCTGGACCCCTGGACTCTGGGGGAGGGGGGGGGGGGGGGGGGGTGGTATTAGTTACATGCCTTGGTTTAGTTTACATGCCCCTTAGGTCTTTGTTTAATTTTCTGTACACACTTATTGTATGTTGTATGTTGTGGCTCGTAAGAATAGTACTTAGGATTGTGTGAAGCATCTTATCCCAGCTATCTCTGTTGTATACGGGGATGGGTTAACCTAACGCTTCTGAGTGCTTGCCACTTGTTTCTATGAACATCCTTACTGTACCGACAGCGATATATAGTTTTTTTTCTCTTTCTTCTGACAAATGCACCCATCGTAAGTCGCTTTTGATAAAAGCTTCTGATGATTTACTTAAAAGTCAATGTCAATTTTGGTCATATTACATCCAAATACTTTTTTCTTCTATTTTGGTGTTTAGTTATTCACTTCTTGGAACGATTTTTAATTTTTCACCCCCGCTTTCAGCCAAACTTGTGCTGCCAAACTCACATTCTAGCTATGGTCAGGGACTCCAAAGGCTCCAGGTTTAAAAGGAATCCGATCACATGATGAGTAAAAAGAGACCGTGAAATGTTTCCTTTCTTGTTTCCCCTTACCTTAGACATCTATCCATATCCTTACCTGATTGAGACAGGTAATCCTTTGCAGCGGTGCCTTATGGCAAAGTTGACTGATGGCCCATTAACATTTGGGATTGAGAAACCCAGCATGACGGACTTGGTTGGCGTGACGAATGGCATGCCATGTATACGTGTTGCCGTCCATGCAACTTAAAAAGTGTGGCATATTACTCATGTTGTTTGTCGTGTTTTACCAGAGATGATGCTGTGTGCTGATGGCGCCTTGATTATTATTGTTTGGTTACTCATGAATGCCTGGATTGAGACATTGCAGGATGCTGCTGTTGGTTTGTGTGCTCTGTCGTGTTCTGTTTGAACGAGTTGTGTGTGAACGTTGTTTTATTTGCGTTGGTTGTATTGCTCCATGGCCATGAGTTGATGTTGTGTTGAATGCTGATCTGCATTAAGCTACTCCACCAGCCCACTGTAAAGGTGATGATACTGATGACTTCCTCTGTGACCGCTCCCCCCCCCCACCCAGGAGCAGAGGAGGACGAGTGGGACGATGAGTGGGACGACGTCAAGTCGTCGGGTTACGCCGAGTCGGAGTCCGGAGAGGGCGGGGCTTTTCAAAGGGGCGGAGCTCAGGGCACCGCCATGAAAATCTCCCTCAACAAGTGAGCGCTAACTCTTATTTGATTGGTCCTAGTCTGTCGGGCGCATCAACTGTTAGTCGCTATGCCGGTTGTTAGCTATGATTTTAGCTGTGTTTCATTGCAGCGGGGTACCAAAGCAGAGCTATGTGGTTAATAAACGTTAGCTAGATAGCAATGTTAGCTATGTAGCAAATGTTAGCTTTCTTGCTAACAAGCGTCAGTTACATAGCTAACATTTGCTACACAGCTGTTAGCCATACAATCGTTTAGGAGGGTTTAGCCACGTACTCTTTTAGACTTCCATAATGGCTATCGGATGAGTTGAATCGACCACCGTGGACAATTTGTTTGCGAGTTTGAGTTTGAGAGTGGGCAGATGATCTGTGCCGGGAGGAAGTTAAAGGAAGCGACACTGATACCATCAGGCTTTCGAATCTTTGTTCAGTGAGCGCAGAACAGAGGCCAGACAGCTGTTTCATGGTATATTAAACGATAATTAGCCAAAGGAGGTGAATAATTGTTTTAGTATATACTACACGTGAACACTCCAAAAATAAACAAGATAAGACTTTTTGCCGGGATTTATTTGTTTTTATTAGCGGTTCATTTGTTTTTATAGCGGGACAATTTGCGATGAAAACAATACACAAAAGATACAAATATACAAAAGAGTTTGAGATCTCAATCTTGGGATATTGCCCAATATCCCGAGACAGCGAACCAATCAAATCGCTCAATCTTAGGAGGTTCACATGTAGCATACTAAACTAGGTTCACGGTAACCTGCCCACTGTTCTAACTGTCAAACCTTTGTCCGTCTTCCTCTGAGCAGATTCCCTGGATTCTCCAAGTCGGGCCCGGAGCTCTACCTCCTTGCCAAGCAGCTGGTCAAGGGATCACAGAAGCTATCCATCTATGTATGTGTTTTATTACCTTTTTCACGGGAAGACGTAGTTGTGTTTGAAACTGCCACCACGGTTCTCTAATCTCTAGTTTATTAGCCGAGGTTACCGGATATTAAATCCAATTTGCACTGCTGAAAAATCTTTTGACTTCTCCCAATATGGCGTAGCACATCGCTAACACACAATTCAATGACGTACAAGCCCTAATTTACCCCCTTTCACATGTTTCACATTTAGCCATTTGCTCTGTCAGATTGTGGTGAGACCCACCTGTTAAGCAGAAAACACAAGTGTGGGGTAGAAGCAGTCACTAGAGATGGAGGAACTGGACAGGTTCAGCGGTTTGGGACCTACTTCCAAAATGAGGATCTGTGCCACCAACACCTCCGCTGGTTAGGTTTTGGTTAGGGTTGAGGATGCAGTGCTACTGTTATCAATAATTCCTAGTAATAGGAAATCATCATCATGTCTTCATCCTGACACACCGATTAGACCTGTGGAGGTTGTCCTGTTTGTGAATGGTAAATGGACTGCATTTATACAGCGCTTTTTTAACCACTGGCCACTCAAAGCTCTTTACAATATTGCCTAACATCACAACATTCATGCACACGTTCAAACACCGACGGCGGTCGGTGGTCAGCCACGCAGGGCGACAGCCAGCTCGTCAGGAGCATTTAGGGTGAGGGGTCTTGCTCAGGGACACCTCGACACTCAGCTAGGAGGAGCCCGGGATCGAACCAGCAACCTTCCAGTTACAAGCCAACCCGCTCTACCTCCTGAGCCACATGCCAACCTTTCTCCTGTGTCCCGGTAACATGTGAAGACTGGTAGTTACCCAGTATGGTAGTAAACCAGTATGGTAGTAACCCAGTATGGTAGTAACTAGGGCTTGGCACTTAGTAACTAGGGCTTCGATTTTTAACGATCACAAAATGAACATAATCGATTATTATTTTTTATTATTATTATTATTTCTTTTTTGATTCTTTTTTTTATGTTTTATAGAAAGGGCAGAACAGCTGGATACATATCTGTATATCATTTTAGATCGGAACATTTGCTTTTTTGACCATTCTGTGTATTTTTCTATGGCGAAACAAAGTTCTCAGTTACAAAAATTTTTTGGGGGGGAGAGACATGCTGAATGAATACACCATGTTCTCAAACTCAAAAATAATCGCGTGAATAATCGTGATTTCAATACTGACCAAAATAATCGTGATTATGATTTTTCCCGTAATGGAGCAGCCCTCGTAGTAACCCGGCGTGTCCCTGTGCTCAGATGGGCGAGGTGGGCCCGGTGTGGTCCTATCCCGACCACCAGCTGGACTGTGTGGTGGCCGACCCCAAGAAGGGCTCCAAGATGTACGGCCTGAAGAGCTACATCGAGTACCAAGTCACGCCCAACGTAAGCCTCACTGCCGCCTCCTCCGCTGTGGTTCAACCTTTGAATCTCTGACATTTTGGAGGGAGTAAACTAGGGATCGACCGATGTGGATTTTTTTTTTGGCCGGCGACCGATAAAGCTGATCCCAATTTCCTGGAGCCGATATTGGGAGCCGATACTGCTTTTGCTCCCTCAAAAATTACACAATGACGATAACAAATCGTACAAGCCTCAATTTAAAAAAAAAAGCAACATTTATTGAACTGTCTGTAAATCGTTAAGAAAAATAATAAAAAATGTTTTTTTTAAAAGACGATAAAATGGTGAGATGATCATGAGAATAATCCCAACCAATAATTTAGTTTGCCTACTTGCTGAATACATTTGGACAGGCCGACGTGAGGCTTTTGTGATGCAATGTTTGTTTTGGATTGGCCGACTTATGGCCCTAACTAACTGAATGTTATCGTTTGGCAGACGACCAACAGGCCTGTCAATCACCGCTACAAGCACTTTGATTGGCTGTACGAGAGGCTGCTGGACAAACTCGGCTCAGCCATCCCCATCCCTTCCTTGCCGGACAAGCAGGTCACAGGTCAGTGGAAATGTCTCTCTAACCGCCACTCACATCCTCTCACTCTCTGACGCACTCGCTGACTCACTCTCTCTCTGTCTCTTCCTCACTTCCTATCGCTCTCTCAGACTCTCTCTTTCTCTATCTCTATCTCCCCCTCACTTCCTCTCTCTCTCACTCACTCACTGGCTGACCCACTGACTCTCTCTCTCTCTCTCTCACTCACTCACACTCACTGACCTCACTGATTCTCTCTCTCTCCCCCTCACTCCCTCTCTCTCTTACTCACTCACTGGCTGACCCACTGACTCTCTCTCTCTCTCACTCACTCACACTCACTGACCTCACTGATTCTCTCTCTCTCTCCCCCTCACTCCCTCTCTCTCTTACTCACTCACTGGCTGACCCACTGACTCTCTCTCTCTCTCACTCACTCACACTCACTGACCTCACTGATTCTCTCTCTCTCTCCCCCTCACTCCCTCTCTCTCTTACTCACTCACTGGCTGACCCACTGACCTCACTGATTCTCTCTATCTCCCCCTCACTCCTGCTCCCTCTCCCTCTCTCAAACTCAAACACTGACACTCACTCACTCACTCACTCACTCCCTCTCTCCCACGTCTGCGTCCTTCCCCCCCCCCCCAGGTCGGTTCGAGGAGGAGTTCATCAAGATGCGCATGGAGCGTCTGCAGGGCTGGATGACCCGGATGTGCCGGCACCCCGTGGTCTCCAGCAGCGAAGTCTTCCAGCTCTTCCTCACCTACAAGGACGAGAAGGTACCACCTGACACAGCCTCACCCTACAGCTTATAGAAGAGCTACTCACAAGTACAGGGCAAACTGGGAGGGTTCAACAAAGTGGCGGTAAAACCAGCATCCCCAGTCTT
Organism: Pollachius pollachius; assembly: GCF_949987615.1. Taxonomy (NCBI): domain Eukaryota; kingdom Metazoa; phylum Chordata; class Actinopteri; order Gadiformes; family Gadidae; genus Pollachius; species Pollachius pollachius. Next base: position 3,908,085 of record NC_136949.1, read on the forward strand.
ATATTACGATGAGTGAGTGCATTCTTGCCTCATCACTCATCCCAAGGGGACTTCCAGAAAACAGGCTTTGAGCACAGCTCACCAGCCATAATTATATTCCGTGCCAGGATTGATAATAGACTGTGGGATTCTGTTAGTGCCTTCCCCTTGAGATGGACGCAATCAGCTAGAAACTCACCCTGGCCTTTACCAATCAGGGAATACAGGCCTTCATGTTCCTCCTCCATTCGGTCTATCTCTCATGTATGTAAACGTTAGGTCTGTTTAACAAAATCACCACCTCTTCATCTTAAAGGCGTTTGTAAAAACGTAGACACAGTAGCTTCGCCGCTCTCGCTCCCGTCACCAGCGCGCCACTGGCCAGACGGAGGCCATGCTTGTCAGTGGCGGCGCGTGTCGGGTCTGTTGGGTCGTGCGTCAATCCTCCCACGGCGAGCGACTCACCCCTGACGGTGCTGACGGTGTCGATGGTGTTGCAGGACTGGAAGACGGGGAAGAGAAAAGCGGAGAAGGACGAGACGGTGGGGGTGATGATCTTTGCCACCATAGAGCCCGAGGCCCCCGACCTGGACCCCATCGAAGTGTGAGTAGGCTGGGCTCCCACGCTGTCGGCAGGGGCCCTGGGGGTGGCATGGAGGATGGGGGTATGACAAAAGTGTGTGCGTGTGTGTGTGTGTGTGTGTGTGCAGGGAGCAGAAGTGCGACCAGTTCAGCAGGTTTACTAAAGCGATGGACGACGGGGTGAAGGAGATCCTCACCGTGGGACAGGAGCACTGGAAGAGATGCACAGGACGTACGTGAGCACACACACACACACACACACACACACACACACACGTAAACACACACACACAGACACAGAGACTTGCAAACATACACACTCGCACATGCCCGCGCAAACACTACACCCATAACACTTACGCACACACTACACCCATAACACTTACGCACACACTACACTTTTAACACTTGCACACACTACACCCTTTAACACTCAAACAGACACAGTACACTCGCAAACACACACAAATAAACACTTACGCACACCCACATCTCCCCCGTAGGAGGAAGTTTAATGACTATTATCATGACCTCTCTACCTGTACTACTAATTACTACGTAGAGACCCAGTATCACCTTCACTTTACCTACCTGATGTGGCTTGCCTTTGAGTGTGTGTGTGTGTTTGTGTGTGTGTGTAAACGTCAATGTAAATGTTTTCATCCTCTTCCCATTCACAGCGTTACCTAAAGAGTACCAGAGGATCGGCAAGGCCTTCCAGAACCTCTCCTCAGTCTTCAACAGCAGCGGATACCAAGGTAGGAGCACAGAATGACCGAACTGTCCGAGTTCTTCGCAGAACTCTGACTAGGAAACCGTACAAGGAAGCTAAACAAAAGATGCTGATACACAGGTTCCTTGGCCAACGTCATCACAGTATTTATAATCACTTACACAATAGTCTGAATAGTAGGAGATGATCTAAAGCAGGATTTGTCAACCTGTGGTGCGCGGTAACTATTGCAGTTATAATTGCGTATGAAGGAAGCGCTGGCACTCTTTGCCTGGGCACTGCATAATGTATTTATCTTCACCGTTTGACTACTATGCTATATGAGGTGATTTACGAAAAGGTCTTAATGAACCTTTAGTGCGACATTTAGCTAACCCATGAACTCCCTTCTGCCCTCAGGAGAGGCAACACTGACAGACGCCATGACAGCGGCGGGCAAGACCTACGAAGAGATCGCCCTGATGGTGGCAGAGCAGGTACACTCTCTCTCTCTCACTCACTCACTCACTCACTCACTCACTCACTCACTCACTCACTCACTCACTCACTCACTCACTCACTCACTCACTCACTCACACTCACACAGGTTGGTTGGTTTCAATGCTCGTCCGGCTTGACCAGCAGCTGTGCCCCACTGGTGTTGCACCAAGCTTTTGTTTCTATCATTTGTGTTTTCAATGTTTACAGTCAGCCTGCATGCATGCACTGCTGGTGCCTTGCTGTGGATTGGCGTGGGTGTGTGTGTGTGCGTGGTAATCCGGTTTCATAGCGAATGGCCAGGAGTTCTTTGTGTTTATTGTTTATTGAAGGCTTTTTAAATGATGGTCTAGGGGGAGTGTTGCAGGTCAAAGCACCAGCAGAAAGCTGTTCTGTGTTTGTGTTGTGGGAATCCTCTTCAAATTGGGATTTAATACTCGTAGTGTACGTCCAATGCGTTTGTTCTTTGTTCGGTTGGATAATCAGTGGCTAGCTCTTCTCCCTATTATTAACTTTGAGTTAATATTATTGATTTGGGGCCATAGACTAACACGGGCGGCTAATCAATTCATATCGTCAATGTGCCAAATATAACATGTAAACCAAAGGGTGTCCCAAGTCCATATTTTTTTTACAGTCTAAAACAGCAGGAAAAGATAATCTTTAAGAGGCTGTTTTTTGTTAAACATTTTCAAGCTATCTCACAATCTTTCTCAGCACTTATTGCACTTATTACACACACACACACACACACACACACAATCTCACAAATGTCGCAATCTGTTCTTGACCACAACAATACTGTCTCTTCCGGAGAATATATTAACGCCATCCTGTGCCGTTTCCCTCCCTATGAGTCGGCACACCCTCGCTCTGCCCTTAAGTCTGCTGTCTTAGATTAAGCCTTCTGCTTGTGACGATTTCACAGCCTTCAAACGTCAACATTTGGCAATAACAACTTTTCTTTTGTTTTTTCTTTCTAATCGATGACAGCTGTTTTGCTTTTGTTGTGACTGGGTCTTCGTTATTCCTTCGGTATATTGTGAAACACATCCATGTTCAATTGCCTGAGAATGCTCTTGTTTTGGTATCTTGTGTAATGAAATAAACCTCTGGACGTTGTTTTAAGCTGCATCCGCTGGAAGGATTCCTCTGGTAAACATGCGTTTGTTTGTTATAGTATCTAATCTTCTAGTGGTTGGTTTTTACTGTCTGATGCATAATAAGTCCCTTTTTTAGTTATTGTAACAATTAAAAAGATATGTGGTGTAGGAGAATTGGAGTTCACCCTAAGCTGCATAAGGTTACAGTCTCTAAAAAATGTGTGTGTGTGTGTGTGTGTGTGTGTGTGTGTGTGTGTGTGTGTGTGTGTGTGTGTGTGCGTGATGTATTTCCAGCCGAGGAAAGACCTCCACTTCCTCATGGAGACCAACAATGAATACAAAGGTCTCCTGGGATGCTTCCCGGACACCCTCGCAGTCCATAAGGTACTTTTAGCCCCGACGCCTCCTGATAAAAACCTAGAAAAACAATCCAGACTTTCCACGGTGAAGGAGCAAGCGCTGAACAACCTAAACTCTGATCTCTCTCGCCCCATCAGGCGGGCATAGAGAAGGTGAAGGAGGGGGACAAGCTGGTGGCGACCAGTAAGATCAGCCCCCAGGAAAAGGTCACTATGGCGAAGCGAGTGAGCACCATGTCGTACACATTACAAGGTAACGCTCCGGGCAACCGCATTGTCCTCGCTTACTGCTGTTCCTCTTACTACTGAAAAGCGCAGTCGCAGAATGATTCCTCACAGACTGACACTCGTATTGCTGCTCTTAACCCACAGCCGAGATGAACCACTTCCATAGCAACCGTATCTATGACTACAACCGTGTCATGCAGCTCTACCTTGAGGAACAAGCCAAATTCTACGAGACGGTAATAGTGAAGGACTTTTTCTGCGCACAGACAGCCTGATTGCTGTCGTTCATGTAGCATTTCAATCATTATATCATTCCTGTTTCTGAAAATTGACAGTTCTTTGTCTTTCTCTTCTCCGTCTCCCTCGCTAGATTGCGGAGAAGTTGAGGCAAGCGCACGCCCAGTTCACCACCATGTAGAGAACGGAAGTATTTAGCCGAGGATGAAGTCGGCTAAACGCCAAGCGACATGTCTGTCTCTTTCTCTTCTCTCTCTCTCTCTCTCTCTCTCTCTCTCTCTCTCTCTCTCTCTCTCTCTCTCTCTCTTCTGCTCTTTCGCTCCTCTCTCCGTTAGTTTCCATCCCTTTCTTTTGAACCCAGCGTCACATGTTTTTGCGTGGAAGCACTTCCACACTACTTTCCCCCCCCGTGGATCGAAGGAGTGTTGCCGCGGGGAATCGATTCGGAAACAGGACGTACACTATATAAGCACAGCACTGCCTTAGTATGTCAGCATGTCATTACCGCTCTGGTCTGTGTTGTCATTGCTCTGTGCTCTCACTATCCGTTTAGTCACACTTGAGGGATTCTGCGTTTCCTCATTTCTAGGAGGCAGCAGACTTGAGAAGGAAGGTATGGAGAACGCGTGCGTGAGTGTGTGTGTATGTGTGTGTGTTGGGGGTGTGGTACAAACACTATTGGCTGTGCCTTACTCCTCCCTTGTACTTCACTTCCTCATCCACTAAAAGGAAGTCCCGCCCCTTTTCTTTGAATGTGCCTTCCCATGGGAGCTCTCGGACGCTTGGCTGGTTTCCCCCTCTCCCCCGATGACCTCAACGTTTACTGTTTACTCTGGAAGAGCGGGAGTCCCACGACCTTCAAACATACTAATTATACACTTTCACGCCTTGAGATGATAATGCACTTAACTTGAGGGGGTTTCTCTGTCGTGCCTTGATCGTAGAAGCCAAACGTCAGAGGAAACCTCTGTTGAATCCCAGTGCCGAACCCAGTGGACAACCCCGCTGCTTTTTAAAATGGCCCTTTTGTGTGTGTGTGTGTGTGTGTTTCTTATAACCGAAAGCAATTCGTTTTAAGTAAGCCCCTGAAGGTATAGGATGTGATATTTTGTTAACAAAAAGAAGACAAAAATTTGAACGTGGTGGGAAGGGAGGGGTGGTCAGAGTTGGGACTGAGCCATGAGATATTTCTGCTTGCTTTTTTCACTACTCAGTATTCAATCAATTTCTTATTTCATTCTGTCAACACTTTTGTTTTCATATCACTTGAAAAAATGCAAATATATATATAATATATATTCTATTTGATCTGTCCTATGCTTTTCGGGTCATATTGGAATGGCCGTTTTACGTATATATGGACGAGCAAAAAATTCAGTTATTGATTTATTAAACATTGATTTGTATTTACTACGACTACGCTTCTGTCCTTGTGTCAACTTTGTAAGAGACGAACAGCAACATGACGGAAATGTCTGCTCCTTCACTGCAATCCCAGCACAGCCCTTATTTCATTCAGATTTGATTTTTCTTTTGCACGTGGAGAGGGACAGGAATGAGAATGAGTCGGTGGCTTGTTCGAAGAATCAAAGAGCGCGTTTGTGCGCTCTTTGAGGTGGCGGTGGTGGGGTGGAACCTTGTGATACCACCCTAGTCTCGCGACAGCAGGGTGGAACCTTTGATACCACCCTAGTCTCGCGACAGCAGGGTGGAACCTTGTGATACAACCCTAGTCTCGCGAGACCGGTAGCCAGCAACGCCCGACAGCGAAAGGGCTGGGCGGGGTCGCGCTGTGAATGGAGCGCTTCTTCGTCCAGTGGAGCGTCTACTGGCATCAGGTGCAGCTGGATGTATAGCGGGCATAAGCCGGCCCGACGCGGAAGACTTGGCCCGATGGGGAATCTAAACAGTGCGGTCTTTCTTCTCGACACACTCCCGCCACTCTCCCGTCCAGTCCAGTTGCTATTTAGTTATTTATTTCCCCTTCAGCACGTTTCGAATGTAACGAAGCTTCAGCCCTTTGTATTCGTTGTGATTGGACCGAGTAGTCAACTTGGAGGCTAAGAAGGAATTGGCCTGAAAATAGGTAATTAATTAATCTTGCAACAGAAACAATTAAAACTTTCGCCCTGGGATTAACATGAAAGTAAAAAAATGTAATAATCTTTAATGTAGCCTACATTAATTATTAAACTTGACGAAATGTAGTTATGTTTATTAATTAAGGTGTACAAGTTAACTAAGGCAATAGTGCTCATGTTAATAAATGTGTACATTATTTGAAAGGCTTGGGGATTACTTTAACCCACTTCCCCTTACCCCTATGCTAATGATATATTATAATGCTAATAACTGCATGAACTAATGTTAATTCATGATTAGTAATGTACCATTATTATTATTATTAATGTACCCTAAACCTGCGTTGTTTAGCCTATCTTGTATCATACCCTCTAACCCAATGATGAATAGGTAGAGGGTAGTTAGGCCCACATCTTCACTTCACATTACGGTGACATTGACATGGCCGTGCTAAGATGGTCATGGATTGTGGAATTCTGTAAATGCAGTCCTCTTGAGATGGACGCAATCAGCTAGAAACCCTGGTATTCATCCTACGGGGAATACTGGCCTACACGCTTGTTTCCACAAAGATAACTTCAATAAGTATACTTTCTCTGTGATTTTAGTATTTCAATTCAGATAGTACTGCCAAATAAACACATGTTATATCTCTTTATTAATAATAAACCGTTCAGGGCTGTATTCCGAGTCAAACAAAAGGTCAAATAAAGAGGATTGTGTTTGGTGTATACAATTACGTTAAAAGGAAATAGTTAATTATTGTGCATTTCACTGTTTTTGTGCATATATAGGCCTACTGTACATACAGTGAAATGATGGCTTGTAAAACCAATTGAATTGCCACTAGACTTCCAAATTAAATTTCAGTAGAGGTTAAAAGAAAAACGCCAATATTATATCCAGCAGCATTAACAGTTCACAGTTTAACTGTTAGCTGTTTCTTAATAGGTACAACGCTCATGTAGCAGTCACTAGGCCATCTTATAACCTTCCCTCCATTCCATCCATCCACATTATATACCTAAGGGTCCGAATATAGTGTCAGGGTAATATAAAGTCTACAAAATAAGTGTACAAAATAATAATACAAAATAATAGTCGACTCCCTCCCGTCCCCCGCCCACTGCGGGACCCGGTGTATAAATGATGCGTTATGAGGTCGTGTGATATACAGTATGTGTCCGTATATCAAGCACTGGGGACATGTTTAATCAACTTCGAAATAGCGTGTATTCAGCTCCAGAAAGGTCCGTGTCCAGGTACTCAAGCACTACTCAGACGACCCTGCGACGGCCCAGCCTCCATTCCGGTGGAGAATCACCGACGCCAAATCAAAAAGTTCTACGATATCTTTAAAGTTTATACTGCGGCTGTGCATCGCACGATTAAAGTTTGACGATCAAAGTTCCACGACCACAGTTTGGCGATCTGTCCGTGTCCCGGTTGGTGCGACGTCACGGCGGTGGGGTTGTGTTTACGGGCCGTCGCCGCGGCGACGTCAGGGCGACAGGCGGGGCCGGAAGTATCGCGGGCGGATCATCATGGTGACCTGGCGGAGCGAGTAGTAGTCGGAGTCCCTCCAGGAGTACCACACGATGCCGTCAGGGCCTAGCGGTCCGCGGGCCCTGGGGCTGTAGCGCCCCCCCTGGTGAACACGAACACACACACACACACACACACACACACACACACACATAAACACATAGACAAACACATAGATAGACACACACACACATACACAGACACATAGACACAGACACACACACACACACATACATAGACATACATAGAAAGACACATACATACATACACATAAGCACAAGCATACAGACATACATACACATACACACAGACATATGCATACGCACACACACACACACACACACACACAGACACACATACAGATATGGAAACACATACGCACACACATGTACACACACAGACCTCAACACACATGCATACACACACAGACATAGGCCCACACGCACACACACAGAGACAGGTCAAATGAACACACACTCTACCACTTAGCGACCTCCTAGCCTTGTGGGCCAGCGAGGCCTACATCCTGTCCACTACCCCCACCCCCCACCCCCCCCCCCCCTCACCCGGTAGTAGACCCCGTTCAGGTTGGCGTAGAAGCACTGGTTGTACCACCAGCCGCCGTGGGAGATCTCGGCGCAGATGTTGCCGCTGTCGGGCGTGCTGAAGGACTGCTTGTCGTGGTACCAGCTGAAGGAGTCCTGCACCGAGCCGCTGAAGCCGCTGACGTGGAGCCGGTACTGGTGCTCCTCATCCTCCACGCTGAGGGGGCACGGACGTACACACACACGTACACACACACGGATGAACATGTGCGCACGGATGAACATGTACGCACGCACACACACACACACGTGTATACACGTGTACAAACCCACGCGGGTACGCACACATACACGCACACGCGCGCACGTACACGCGTTCACACAGACGTTCACGTACGCACACATGACGTCCGCGCACACACACACACAAGTACACACACGTTGACACAAATAAACATACGCATGCACGCGTGCACGCACAGACACACACGCGTTCAGATGCACACATGAGAGCACGCGCACCCACGTACACAAACGCGCACACGCGTACACATGCACCAACGTACGACGTCACGCACGCACACGTGTATAAGTGCGCTTAAGTGAGCACACACACCAGCACACACATGTACAATAAATAAGCCACAGATTTCCATTGTTTTTGGGCAATGGGCCCGCTGTTTCAGGGGCCCTCGGTGTGTGCGGGGCCGCTGTTCCAGGGGCCCTCGGTGTGTGCGGGGCCGCTGTTTCAGGGGCCCTCGGTGTGTGCGGGGCCGCTGTTTCAGGGGCCCTCGGTGTGTGTGGGGCCGCTGTTCCAGGGGCCCTCGGTGTGTGCGGGGCCGCTGTTCCAGGGGCCCTCGGTGTGTGCGGGGCCGCTGTTCCAGGGGCCCTCGGTGTGTGCGGGGCCGCTGTTTCAGGGGCCCTGGTTGTGCGCGGGGCTGCTGTTCCAGGGGCCCACCTGAAGCTCTGGTAGAGGGCGTGCTTGTGCTTGTTGCTCCAGTCCTCCAGCTCGATGCGCAGGCTGTACTCCCCCTGGGTGCTCAGGTCGTGGATGTGGTCGTTGCCCAGCCAGAACTCTGTGTTCAGGTCCCCAAAGCCCTCCCTGTAGTCCCGCCAGGACCGGTCGAAGCTTACCGTCCCGTCGGCCCGCCGCTGGAACACGGTCCAGCCGCCGCCTGGAGGGGGGGGGGGTGTTGGTGTGTGTGTGTGTGTGTGTGTGGGGGGGGGTGGGGGATGGGAGAAAGGGGGGAGCAAGGGTGAGGCCTAGATATAGTGGCGCATTACTGTACTTGTTTGTGTGTGTGTGTGTGTGTGTTTCGAAGTTTGTGTCTGTGTGTGTGTGAGTGAACGGTTTGTGTGTTTGTGAGAGACATGTATGTGTGTGTGTGTATGTCTCCGTGAGTAGTGCGTGTGTCTGTGTGTCTCTATTTGTCTGTCTGTGTGTGTCTGTCTGTCTGTGTGTCTCTATTTGTCTGTCTGTGTGTGTCTGTCTGTCTGTGTGTGTCTGTCTGTCTGTGTGTCTCTATTTGTCTGTCTGTGTGTGTCTGTCTGTCTGTGTGTGTCTGTCTGTCTGTGTGTCTCTATTTGTCTGTCTGTGTGTCTCTATTTGTCTGTCTGTGTGTCTGTCTGTCTGTGTGTCTCTATTTGTCTGTCTGTCTGTGTGTCTCTGTCTGTCTGTCTGTCTGTCTGTCTGTCTGTCTGTCTGTCTGTCTGTCTGTCTGTGTGTGTTACATAGAGGCAGGATCCCGTAAGGTGCCGGGTCCAATGTCCGTAGCCTAACCCTTAGGCATCCCTGAGCAGGATCGCCCTAAGCCCTTCACTGTGAGTCCCCCTGGCCCTGGCCTCCACTAATGGCCTGAATGGAGACTCTTGGGCCACTGACCGTCTGTGTCCATGTCACAGTAGACCTCCACAGGCATGCCCCCGTGGGCTGGCACCACCGTGTAGAGCCCGGAGCGCCTCACCCCGTTGTAGTAGATGGTGGCGCAGTCGATGGGACAGCTCCGCACATGCTGTACCTCTGAGGGGACAAGGAGAATAACGCGCAACCGCCGCGGTGGTGAGTTGAGGTATTGCAGTTGGGTTTTGGCGCCACCTGGTGGTCCGCATGGGTAGTGTTTTTCTACACTTTCGTGCACGGTGTGCGTCTATTTGTGTGTTTGGGCCCATATGCTTGCATGTGTGTGTCTGTGTGTGTGTGTGCCCAAGTGCCAACGTGTCTGTGTGTATGTGTGTGTGTGTATGTCTCTGTGTATGTCCACATGTAAGCATCGGTGTGTCTGTGTCTGTGTCTGTGTGTATGCCAACGTGTGTGCAAGTTTGTGTGTGTCTATGTGCCCACATGAATGCGTGTGTGTGTGTGCGTGCGTGCGTGCGTGTGTGTATGTTTGTGTGTGCACACATGCGTGTGCGTCCTTGCGCGTGTGCATGTGGGTGTGTGTTTGTGTGTGCACACATGCGCGTGCGTGCTTGCATGTGTGTGTGCATGTGTGTGTGTGTGTGTGTGCATGTGTGTTTGTGTGTGTGTGTGTGCATGTGTGTGTGCGTGCCTGCGTGCGTGCGTGCGTGTGTGTGTGCGTGTGTTTGTATCTGTGTGTGTGTGTACCTGGGTGTAGGGCCTCCTGGGCGTTCATGAGGGGGTTGGGCCTGACGATGTTGATCATGCAGCCGGGGTTCCGCTTCACCGACTCCATCAGCACCGTCAGGTTGTGGAGCTGGTCCTGAACCACAACATCATCACCGCCTTCATCACCACCACCACCACCACCAGCATCACCACCACCATAACCACCACCACCATCACCATCACCACTATCATGACCCCCGCCAAGTGGTTCCTAACCTTAGGGTCGGGAACCACTTGGGGTCCCCCGATATGCGTTCATGGGGTCGCAGGAGATTGCTGACAAGCTATACAGTGTGGTAGAAAGGTGCGATTGAGTTCACCGGGACGGTGATTTATAATGGCCAATCGCACTTACGTCTGGTGGCACAGTATAACCCCTTTGACACAGTGCCCGGTCTACGTGCTGATGATGAAGAAGCCTCGGCCAGGTGTGTTACCTGCAGCTCCAGGATGAGCGAGCCCTGCAGCTGCAGTGCATGTGTGGCCTCGACGTAGCGCATCTCCAGCTCGCCGAAGTGCTGCTCCGCCGTGGCGTTCACCTGATGCTTCTCCTCGTTCTGGCGAAGCAGACAGGATCAGCGTTGAGCAACAAACAGACACACCGGAGGGTTGAACTCACGGCATCGGGCGTCGACGCGTCGACAAACACGTCATCGACGTGTCGACAAACACGTCTGCGCATCCACAAATCCATACCGGTTTTGTCAGCAAACAAACCCACCATTAATGCATCAGTATGACTCCCATATGGTACATATGGGAGTCAGAGACATACTCCATAGACTCAATCAAACACTAACACACTGCTACTCTCCGACTATGTCTCCCTTACCCTTCTGTACAACTTATAACTGTGTACCTTACTCTATGTACCTTTCATGTACATACCTTACCATACGTATCTTATATTGACGTACCTTACCATATGAATCTTATGCGTGTGTAACCTTACCATATGTGTCTTAGATGTATGTAGCTCACAGATACATTACATGGAGCCGCTGAACACAGTGGCTCCACGTTGAGAAGCTGTGTGTCCCACAGGCTCTTCCTGCGGTCTATTCCTAGCCCGGGATAGGAAGGATAACCTTAACTCCCATTACCCCAGCGTGGCCCCGCATGGCTCGCTCTGCCCCTGTCCAGTGTTGCCAGAATGGGTCAGATTTCCCACTCAATCTGGTAACCCTGGCTGATGCGAGGGCGGCCAGATTGGGTGTGAAATCTAGCCCAATCTGGCAACACTTCCCCCAACATCGCTGGCTTCCATCCCACCTGCCTCCCGGGCTAACTAAAAGGCTAACAGGCTAACACGCTCACAGGCTAGCATGCTACAGGCAAACAGGCCCAGCCTCTGCCCTGTTGCCAGGAGCGTACAGCAGGAGGCACGTGGCCCAGACTAATCCCGTTAGCCAGCAAGGTCAGCGCCTGTAAGGTCACCGTGGGCGGAGGGACTGCAGGCCCTTTATAGATATGACTGTGCACACCTTACATGATCGTACCTTACTATATGTGGCTTACTGCATGCGTCGTATATGTAGGTACCTTACTGTATTTATCTTGCATGCACATACCTTATTGTATGTACCTTGTCAGATTCACCTTACCATATGTACTCTACTCTATGTTCCTTATATATATGACTGTGTGTCCCATATATGATTGTGTATTTACATGTGTGTCCCTTAACATATGTATTCTACTGTATGTGTACCTTACATGGGTGTACCTTACCTTAACCACATGCCTGCTGGAATGAACATGGCTACAACATCACTTCTAAACGTTTTATGTTGTGTAGGTTAAGCCTGATCATACTGATCATAACAATTATTTGATTTGACGTAGGTAGCATGCAAAATGTTTTGGATAACTGTACAGTCATGGGACAAAACCAAGAGAGCACAGTTTTGGTGTGAAAAACCAAACAATAGTTTGGTTTCCTACAATATTTCACGTCATAGCCAAACCCAAATAGATGTATTCCCCCTACCTCCTTCCTTCCCTCCTTCCTCCCTCCCTCCCTTCCTCCCTCCCTTCCTCCCCGCAGCAAACCTACGTCATCCTTCCGTCGACTTACCCTTCCTAAATCAGACGGGCCCTAAATCATTTAGTAGCTTTGCGTCTGACCACGCCGACCTCTGACCGGTCCCTCCCCTCTGTTGACGCGGCCCGCCGGCAGCCGTACCTGGTGCTCCAGGGCCTTAATGCGGTGCCGGTGGCTCCTGAGCTCCTGCTGCAGCTGGGCCACCGTCTCCTGCAGGGCGGCCACCTGCTGCTTCCGCTCCTGGTTCTCGTGGAGCCAGTAGGACACCTCGTCTGTGCAGCGGAACATGTCCGGGCACCGCTTCTCCTCCAGCTGGGGCAGGGTGGCCACCAGCCGGCACATCCCGTCCTCCAACACCTGGTGGAGGTGGAGGTGGAGGTGGAGGCGGTGGTGGTGGTGGTGGTGGTGGAGGCGGTGGTGGAGGTGGATGGTGGTGGTGGTGGTGGTGGAGGTGGAGGTGGGGGTGGGGGTGGTCGATGGAGGTGGGGGTGGTGGGTGGAGGTGGGGGATGGTTTGTGGTGTGTTGTGGTTGGAGTAGGTGGATGGCGGATGGGTGGGGAAGGGAGTGAAGGTGGAGATGGGGATTATGGGAGTGGATGGGGGAGGAGGATGAATTGTAGATTGTCAAATACAAGAACTCCAGCGTCACCAGTAACAACAACCACCACAACAACCATAACATCCACATACATGTGTTGCATGTGTGTGAGAATGGAGAACACACATTGCACGCACCCAAGCATACACACGCACACAAACACACACACACACTTTGTTTCTCAGAAGTGGGGGGTTGTTGTTGCGTGAGTTCTGAAGCACAGGAACTGAGAACTAAGTGGTGTTGCTTTTCTACCCGCTGTCAACATAAGTGCAACAACAATAACACTTTACAAAGGCCCAGTACATAAAACTCTGCCCCATAACAGACAGCTCGTTGGACCATCTTGTGAATAAATAAAAACAGTGAATTTGTATTCCTCTTGAGAATCGGGTACTGTTTACGTCAGCGGCCGAAGAAAAACGTTTAATGGCTGTAATTCCTCGCTCGATTTACATTTAAACACAACTGGAACATGTGGACATGCCTGCGTGGAAATGTCAAACAGCTACGAACGCAGCTACCTTTACAGCATTCCCCTGCCTCTGCCGAGCAACTCCTACAGCGAAAAACACACAAACACACCTGCCCCGACACATGGTACAACCCGTACATGGTATAGCCCGTACCTGGTTGGTGTACTCCCCGCACTGGGCTCCCCCGCCGTTGCGCGTGGTGGTAGGGTCCGGGCTTTCTGCTCCGGCCCCCGGGACCAGGAAGAAGACGATACAGAGGGCGGTCCACATGCTGGGGGTGCTGGCGTGGAAGGGGACGGAGGACGCGGAGGTCATGGCGGTACTTCTACTGCTCTCCTGCCTGCCTGTAGCGAGGCAGGCCTGGAGCTGGGAGGGCTGCCTGCCCCATGCACGCCTCTGTTCTGTCTCCCTGGAGGGACACACCAGATACCCCTTTGATTAGGAGGTTGGGGGTTAGGGCGGCAGTAGCCCAGGAGGTAGAGCGGGTTGGCTGGGAACCGGAAGGTTGCTGGTTCTGATCCCGGCTCCCCCTGTCTGAGTGTGAAGGTGTTCCTGAGCGAGGCGCCTCTGCCACGCTGCTCTGGGCAGAGAGGTGCGGCGTCCCCTGGCTCTAAAAGCTATACAAAGGAGTCATGATGGTGACCCACCATGGCTCCCGAGGAGACTCGATTTCCCTTCCCTTTTCAAGTGTATACTAAGTCCCGGACATCTGTTGATGTCTTTTTTTTGTAATATTTGATTTCATCAAAGGAAGCAGGCGAAAGGAACATGACTAAGAGGCTGATGGTGGAGTCTCGCGTCTTGCTCTGTCAGCCACGTGCGTTTCATGAACTTAAGACCGTGATCCTCTCAGTGTGACCTTAAGTGGGTAAGCAAACCAACAAACACACACACACACACACACACACGCACACACATACACATGCATGCACACACACACACACACACACACCCACACACACAAACAAGTACACACACACACACACACATGCATGCATATATGCACGTACACACACACACACACCTACACACATGCATGCATATACACACACAAACACACACACGCATGTACACGCACACAAACGTTCACTCTCAGAGCCAGTTAAGGCCGCGCCTCCACCTCGCGCTAAATGTCCCGCAGCGGCAGGTGTTCTTCAACTCTACACCGCCGTCTCGTCTCCATGCGTCTTACAGGTTCCTCGACTAAATCGACACCAACAATGAGCCAGCCACAATAACCGCAGCACAGCAGTAACAGCAGCACCAAGCTAGCACTACAGCTCACAGCACAACACACTCCAGCTAATTCCTGAGCATAGGAACCCAAGGAGCTCTGGAGGGAACATGTACATCGTACCTGTAGTCTTAGCCTCTTCCACTGTGGTGCTACTCACCCCGGTCGCTGAGCTCCTAGCCCGGGCCTGGTGCATATCTGTCCGGGGATGGCTCCCCATATCCCTCACTGGGTTGTCCCTTCTCTCGGCCGTCTGTTTCTCCTTTGCTTTGGTTCACTCCTACTGCATCTTACTCAACCCCCCCCACCTCCACCACCACCGTGAGTCTCACATATCTCTCCCCCCTCCCCTCTATCTCTCTCTCGCTTTCATACTCTCTCTCTCTCTCTCTCTCTCTCTCTCTCTCTCTCTCTCTCTCTCTCTCTCTCTCTCTCTCTCTCTCTCTAT
>NC_136949.1:3928380-3940880 GCF_949987615.1 Pollachius pollachius
CAATGTACTAATTTGTATGATGTACGTCTTTGCACTTACAAATAGTACTGAGCAAGGGCGTAGGAACCGGGGGGGTCGGAGGGGACGTGTCCCCTCCAATATTGGAGAGAGGCGTATTTGTCCCACCTAAAAATTATACCGGGGGGGAGAAAAATATTTTATTTTATTTTGAAAGCGCAACACAGCGTCTTGTCACCTCTTCTTATTCTAAAAAACTGGATGATTGAGCGTGCAATTAAAGAATTGATTTGATATTTATCAGTTCATTACTGCCATTCAAAATGTGTTTTCCTTTACATTTACAAATGTATCATTTTAGTAGAATAAAATATATTTGTGATTTTTTTCCCTGTAGTTAATTTATGACATATTTCTGTTCAAACCATTAATGGATCTGTCAGGTTTCCGATATGTGTTCCCCCCAATGTTAAACTCATTCCTACGCCCCTGGTACTGAGCATTGTGTAGCGTCTTATTCTTGCTATCTTTGTTGTATACGGGGAATGGGTTAACCTAACAATTGTTTGTCATGGCACTTGGTTCCAGGAACATCATTGCTTAACCGACAGTCATATGTTGATGTTTCTCTTTCTTCGGACAAATGTACTTATTGTAAGTGGCTTTGGATAAAAGTCTCGTGTTGCACTTAATGTAAAGATAAATGTATTGAAGTCTCGCTGATTTTCACACCATTCTTTCTCCTCTTCCTCTGACTTTCCATCGTAGCTCTGCAAACATTGTTCTCTCATCCGAAATTATGTGTTTTATCATTTTATTCTACAAAATATTAGATTTTTCCAAACCACCATGGTTTCTAGAACAAAGATGACTGAGCACTAAAGGGGTTTACTGTAGGCATTCAAAACAACACTTCATTCAAAAATGATTAAAAGATTCAATCAAAAGTCTCTGGAGTTACTCCATTCGCTCCGTTCCCATATAAAGACGATCCTCAGGGCTTCCGCATTCACCTCGCACAGAACTATCAACAAATTAGCAACGCATGTCATAAATATATTAGCATTAATACTGGCAGTTCTTAGCAGGTGTGCCAAATGTGCCGTGCTCAAGGACCTCTCTGCAGCATTGTCGGGAAGATGCTTCATGATGAGATCTTTAAGATCTGTGAGTGTTGTTTTTGAGGCGCACATTGCTGATCGTAACACGAAGACAACAGTGGGAAACCGTTGAGCCAATGTTCCTCTCACTCGTCGTTTCACTGAAAATAACTTTAGCACGACCGCAGACCGCTGGACTGATGGAAGCTTCTATTATGGGATGGCAGAATGCACATGTAGTCCCCGCCGCACACGCATCCCTCATTCTTAGAAAATGGCTAATTTTAAAGTCGGATGCACAATCTGATAAGGAGCGCTGATCCAGTTGTGCCTTGGCTATTTCGGTCCCCTGGGTCGATGGTCCCACGTGGACGAGCCCGCTGGCCCAAGACCTTCAGGAAGACGCATGAGTTAGCCATTAAAGAACGACAACACCGCACACAAGCACACACACACATAGACAAGCTGGCACTGGCGTATACATGAATGAACAGACAAACACAACAAACATACCAAGCACAAACACATACCACCCACTAACACACACAAACCAAAAACCATTAATGCACAGAGATAGTCTCACACACAAAACACACTCAGACCCCACACGCACATTAGATTAAGATAGATGAATACACAAACAAACACAGCTCACACTAAAACTCACACACAACCACATGCCAAAACACACACACAGATAGACACACACACCAACACAAAAATCAGCAAATACACACACTCAGAACCACACAAACCACACATAGACAGACACACATGTACACAAACTCTACTAAACAACAAGACTATACCCTGGCCCCACACAGCCTGTGTGACCTGCATTCCTAAGAAGGACATGAATGTTTTACATCACCTACTTGGCATTATAGGAGCCAATCATCATCAATGTACTCCCAGTGTGTTCGAACAGAGCCTTTGAGCCGGGGGGGGGGGGAGAACCAGGAGCAGGGAACCAACCAGTCTATCAGAACGACCATGATGCAAACATTCATTCAGCCATGCCCAATGGATGAAGGCAACCTCCATCCTTTAAGTCTTAAAGGCATGTTCATAAATGCATCCATTATGGAGGAGAGGGAAACATTGTTTACGTGTATTTGTACCGTGTAACTGTCTCTCCCGATGATGATTGATGACTGTCTAATCAAGGTCTCTCTCTCAGCCTCTCTCTCTCTCGCTATTTCTCTCTCTCAGCCTCTCTCTCTCTCTCTCTCGCTCTCTCTCTCTCTCTCTCGCTCTCTCTCAGCCTCTCTTTCTCTCTCTCTCTCTCTCTCTCTCTCAGCCTCTCTCTCTCTCTCTCTCTCTCGCTCTCTCTCTCTCAGCCTCTCTCTCTCTCTCTCTCTCTCTCTCTCTCTCTCTCTCTCTCTCTCTCTCTCTCCTGCTCTCTCTCTCTCAGCCTCTCTCCCTCTCCCCCTGCTCATCTTCCTTCGGATGATGTAAAGTGTTTCTCCATTAAAGATTGAGTGATTCATTGCCTCCAACCCGACCCAAACCTCAGTTGATTAAAGGGAAGAGACATGTCGACATATTTACCACATGCACACACACAAACAATCACACACCCAGACACACACACACACACACACACACGCACGCACGCACACACACACACACACACACACACACACACACACACACACACACACACACACTCACTCACTCACTCACTCACTCACTCACTCACTCACTCACTCACTCACTCACTCACTCACTCACTCACGCACCCACCCACACACAAACACACGCTCACACGCGTACACACACACGTACACACACACACACACACACACACAACCACACACACCTCAGATGTCAGAGTGACCCAACGAGCATAGCCCAACACTAGGGGAGTTGTGAAAACAAAAGCTAGAGACCTATAGGCAATTCATAAATTCATAATCCCAATCATAAAAACCCTCTTACTCTCACATATTTATATGTCCATTACTAAAGCGTTATTATGAAACCATTATGGGTATTTCTCATTACTCTGTAAATCAATGGTACTTGAGAGACGTTTAAACATTAATAAGATTCAATTTTACTAGTCCCGGAGGGGAAACTAAACATTAACTGCAGATCCAGTGTCTCTGCTGTGTATACAACCGCAGCACGCCACAGCACTAGGGCATTCATGAATGTGCATTATTAAACCCAGCATGCTCACTGAGCTACAAGGGAAAATACTACACATTTCAACCACACATTTAAATTTCACATTCATGTTATGAATGGTGGACTGATGTTGAGCCAGTTCTTGTCTTTTGGGCTCTTTGGAATCTCTGATGTTGGATCTTTTCGCCATAAACCAACAGACAATGTTCACATTTATTTTTTAACTTAACACCCAAAGCTGTGAGAGAGCACTGTCATTTCCCTACCAACATTACCCTTTCAACACTGAGACGAGAATTTGTGTAACATGTGCAACAGCGGTCCGTGTGTAACATATGAGAAAATCTAAAGTAACAAAAAACGAAAGTTAACCAATGAGAAAATGCAGTGCATGATATGGTATTTCGACATCTTCACGTTGTATGATTGAGATATTTGTGTTGCTATGAAGTTCTTATTGCTTATCACTCTGATTCACTTGCTTTCTGGCTGGTACTTGTACAACAAAATTACACGTGGACTGGCCCAGTAATTGTGTTGAGGAGTATAATTTTGTGCCATCTTAATTACAGCAATCTGCTGCCTCTGTAGGTCAGCTCAGCTTTATTAAAGCCATCAACCTTTTGTTGTATTAATTAGTATGAAGACGGAGAGACATTTGCATTACTGCTCTGTAATAATCTCGGCTAATGTGGTTAAGTGAAATGTCCCATCGCCCTGGGCCGAGAGGAAAACAATACGGCTGCAATGATAACTAATGCTTGTGGCATGTGACCTTATCAGTCAAGGAAACAAGGCCGTCAACGAAGGAAACAAGGACCATTGCGGGTCACATGTTGTTTTGAGAAATGGTTGAGCCCCTCAAGGTCTAATCAAGGTTTTCTTCTGAGTGAAAACTCAATGCAAAGTATTTATTGTGGCATCTCGTGAGTTGTCGTAGATTAGATTGAGTCCCCTGTCATGCCCCCCCCCCCCCCGTTTGTTGGCATAAAGGACCCTCCCCCCGATCACACAGGAACGCTGATTGTGCGACCTGAGACACCGTTGCCTTGGTAACGTCCCCATGTCCCCCCCAGCATCCAGCCACCCGTCCAGATGGGTTCTGGCACTCTGGAGGAGGCCCCAGCCGCCCCCCCCGTCATCGAGGAGATCAAGCCCTTCGCTGTGATTTGCCGACCTTTTACCAGCGGTTTATGTAACAGATCATCGCTGCACTCTACCTCTTAGAGGCCCCGGCCTCAGATCCCCATGGGCTGGTGAGGCCGGACAGGCCTTCAGCACCTCGGTTGGAAGGCAGCCTGCCTGATCCCTCCCCTTCCCACTTTTTTTACCGGAGGTCAGCCAATCAGATGAGGGGTGAGTTGCTGTTCTGTGGCAGACAGGGCCGGTACTAGATATAACTGGTATAAGCAACGGCTTGGGGCCCCCCCGAGCTATCAGGGGGCACGCCTTGGAAAATGTATGAAGTACATAAAAAAAAATTGAACTGTAAAAATGCTCAGTGATTTTTAACCTTAGATCAATCTCAAATTTTGTTAAAATTGAACATTTGTTAAAGCCAAGTAGAAAGTGGTTTAGGGCCCCCAGAAGGTTAGAAACGGTCCTGTAGACAGAAAACACTGCATCCTTCTGATTTAGTATTTGGTTTCTTTTACACAATTACATTACGATATTGGCAATGGAACGCTCATAACAGTGAGGCCATCTCTGGAGGAATGACAAGACTGGCCAGGGGGGTCGGACATGAATTTGTGGTATGGAAGGATTTTATATAAAACAGAGACTGTTGTAAGTCGCTTTGGATAAAAGCGTCTGCTAAATGCCCTAAATGTAAATGTAAATGTAGACTGAATAAGTGGTTTTACCAGATTGAGGTTGTCTCCCACTGTCAGTTTGTCATTGCTAGAAAATACACACAGCCACAATTTAGTGAGGACACAACCCTATTGTGTGGGTTGTTTTGTGCTAGTTTTTCCAATCAAAAAATTCTGTTTTTCTTGCTGCATAAAGGTTGATAGTTATGTTAAGTGTAGTTCAGTCCTCTGTCCCACGCTGCTTATTATTTATATATATTTTTTGTGCAAACAAAGACTGATTCTTAAAACCCTCATCAGCCTCCTGTGTCTCTATCCTGGCATCCAGGAGGCTTGGTAAACAGACCAAATCACACTTTCATCCTCCACCAAACAATTGAAAATCGAGATAAAAGGCAAAAATATAATTGGAATAATTATCATATGAGCACATCAATTGTTTCGGTGTGTTGTTTCATTTTATGATACCGGACCGTTTATCCTGAGATCTGTCTTAAAGGGATGGGCCATCACCATGACATTCCCTGCCCTTTATCGTGGCCATGCAGCAGGAGTATCCTCAATCCCCCTTGCGAACCGCATTGTCCAGGTTAAGATGATCTACGAGCAAAGCCTTCTGGTTTCTCCCTCAAAGAGCAAAATCAATTTATCAATAATGTAAACTCTCAACTTTAGATTCTTGTGATCTGTCTTTCCCTTTGTGTATAAAAATGTTATACATTATTTAAGCTGCTGGCACACCGTCCAACACAGGCGTAGAAAACCAAACCGAGGGGTTAAACCACAGCTGGCCGCTACAGCTCTCAATCAGAGACCCTAACGATATGGTCCGTCACGTGGTCGACGTATTGGCAGAAAACAAACAAACGACCGTCCAGTGGGGTCAAACTGTCCGATGATCATATCTGTGTTCCGTGCTTCATTCATCACGGCCGGCGTCTTCTCCGTAGAAGGCAGGGTTCGTGGAGTGGTCCCTGTCCCTTGACCAGCTCGCGGCTGTTGCTGATGCTGCTGCCACGGCTAAGCCCCTATACCGACTCAAGCACGTGATTGATAAGGTCAATGAAAGGTCGACCCAGGGTATGAAACCAGAGGGGCATGGGGTTAAAGGGTCGTGGAACAACCTTTCAAGGATTTAATCCCACAACGGTCGCCTCCCACCACCACCTCCCTCCCCTATTCATCCATCCATCCCTCCTCCATCCACCCATGCATTTATTTGTTGAAGAAGAGAAGGGGGGGGTGGGGGGGGTGAAGAGAAATCAGGAGAAAGACAGAGTGCGATATGTTGAGGAGAGGAACGGGAACTAGGAGGGCTGTATGTCAGACGGGGGTGGGATAGATGCATAACAAGAGGGCGAGAGAGTGACAGAGGGCAAGACAGGGTTGATTAGCCGCTGGCTCTCAGCAGACACAAGGGGGTCCTTCTGAGATCATGTGATGCTATCACACTGACAATTGGACTTCAGACCATCCAGGGCAAAATTAACACAAGGCCTTCTCGGTTGAAAACAAGCTAGACGTTTAGGTAGGTTGGATCTGCTCCATGGAAATATCTGCATAATTCCTTCTTAATATTATAATCCACACAATGGGGATAAAGCCTCTGACTATCAAAGGTAGCATGTTGGTTAGGAACAGCATGCAGCTCTCTATGATACGATACAAAATATACGCAGTCTAATTTCAAGCTTTACAATCATTACAAAGATTGGCTGCCAAAAAGCAAGCAATTAATACTAATGCCAAAGGTTTCGAGCAATGCTAAATTATGCAAAGTGCTGGATAACATCACAGCGATGCTTGACTAGAAATGCCTGCAATATTCGGGATAATGGGCTTTATTCTCTGGGATCCAAAAATAAATTGGCTTTTGTGTTTTGACACTGAGAAACCAATAACATGACAAACCCCCGAGGAACACGTAGGGGTAAAATTAGCTCAATCAGATTGATAATAACTTCTTTCGGATTCTTCTATCTAATTGGAGTCTATGTATGTATGTCTGTCTGACGCTCTCTCCTTCGATTTCCTTGACAACCGTTCATCAGATCGGCTTCACAGTTTGCGTGTGAAAGACCCCCAAGGGAGCGCTGGTGTCGGGGGTGAAGTGGTCTGGCTCAGCGGTTCTCCGGAAAGCCGCGGGCAGCAGGACCGGAGGACGAGCGAGCAGCTCGTTACGACCACACATGTTTTGAACGTGCACTGCGCTAGCTAAGCTAATCAGCTACCAGATGAATGAATAACTTGCTTTGGAATCAAGCTAATTAGCTCAACTAAAGCTGTTAGTTGAGCAAATCTGAATTCATACATGTATCTACTAACTTCCTCAAAGCAAATACGATATTTCATAATTAATTTATGAACTTTTATTTGTTTTTTGTTGATTTGTTTTCTTAAAACTTGATGTTAAGCTTCAAAGCCAGTCCATTCCCAATCAACGATAAACTAAGATGTGATTTGAATGCTCAATTGCATTGAAGGCTGCATGGCCAATTCCTTATTTTACTGCATATAAATAATTATTCTTGTGTATTTGTTTTATTGTTCTTTTAATGTCTATTATGTTAGTATGTTTGTATGTCTGAATTGTATGTTTGTATCTCACAGCAATTAATGTAAGCACTTACTGTATGTTGTACGTCCTGGCACTTAAAAATAGTACTTAGCATTGTGTACCATCCTATAGTAGGTATCTTTGTTGTATGCATGGAATGGGTAAACCTTGCAATCGTAAGTGCCTGGCACTTGTTTTTATGAAGGTCCTTACTGTACCGACAATGATTTATTGTTGTTTCTATTTCCTCTGACAAGTGTATGTCGCTTTGGATAAAAGCACCCTAAACATTAATGTAAATGTATGACTTTCTATGTGAATCAACGTTGGTTCGAACGTATGTGTGTGTATTTGTGTGTGTGTGTGTGTGTGTGTGTGCGTGTCTGTTTGTGTGTCTTTGTTTTTGTGTGAGTGTGTATGTGTGCATGCATTTGCATACTTTCAAAGTGCATCCCCAGCATCCTTCTTGCTCGTGAATAGGCTTACATAAAGGATTCTTCCCATCTCAACCCCAGGCTAGCAAATCCTATCTGTGCATTCAAGTTCCCCCTGCCCACAACTACACCAACACATCCATTTCAAAGTTGCAATATTTCCCATATGTCTTCCTAAATCCTCCCAGCTTTGGAACCCCAGAACTGGTCCCTGGGATGATATAGGCTCCTGAATGTCTGATGCTGATCGGAGATGAAGACTTCCCATTCATTGTTAGCTGGACGGCCTTTAATGATTCAGAATAATGTCCTGAATCTATAAGTCTAGCTAGCTCTTTGAGAAAACGGCTCCTGACCACTGGTATCAGGAACCATCCCTTTATCCAGGAAGGACCGGTGTTATGGCAAGGATTCAGTGTGAATTGAATTTATGTTTTTCAAATGGTAAGGAGGAAAGGTAATTTCAATTTAAGCATTCATGTTACAAAGAAGGATTTGGGCTTTTTCTTATAATGAGGTTAACTAGATAACTTCTGATAACTTCTGATGTCATCAGAAATCTCTGTATGTCCAAGCTACACTATGCAAAAAAGAAAAGCTGTTTTAAATCTGCTTTACATTATATTATTTTGGGTTAGGGTTAGGGTTAGGGCTAGTAAGTAATTTCCTAAGTAGTTTCCCCGAGAAATTAAAGAAATACCATTCTAGGATTTTTCTTTTTCTGGCCAATCACAGCCGTTTGACATCCCATGGATGAAATCAAACTATGAAAGCCAATTAATAAACGTGACTTTTAAAAACATGCTTGGTCAGGTTTCAGATAGAATAGGGAGAGAAGCTCACACTAGAGAAGTTCGAGCTCGAAATAACAAATCTTGCATACTGCAGCTTTAAATACCTTTAACTTAATTAGAAAGCCAGATGGGTGTCACCCCATTATCAAACGCCACCGTTCACCAGCTAATGGAGCTTTAGATGCCTTGGGGCTTTCTGGAACCGTAGCAATTACAACGAAATGCGTTTACACGGAACGGTTTCCTGTCGCAAACAAAGCAATCAAGACTCTGCGAAAACGGGAATGTCCCACCCGTGAGATCTTGTGCTGAAATACTCCAGGAAACAGAAGTCAACAACTCCTCACTGACACCTTGGCCGAGATCTCACCCTCTGTCCTTAGGAGATGATGAAGTCTAGGTCAGAACACGATGAGGAAACTGTGACAACTGTAAGTGGACATCGAACTCTCTGAAGATGTTCAGCTGGGTGAGAGGTTGGGGTCGTAGACGGGATCGCTTAGTCGGTACGTTTGTTTGTGTCCCAGACGAAAGGGCATGGGTTCAACACCAAAGCGTCTGCAACTCTGCCTGGAGCCCCATCGGACCCAACCCTTTGTATCGAAACAAAAAATGAAAAGGTTTAAAGCATCAGCTGAAAGACTGAACACATATGACAGCGATATCTCCTCCAGTCCATCGCGGGTCACCGTACCACTTCCAAGAGATCAACTGCAGACTTTTCAGCAAAAAAGTTACAGAACAATAATGTACCTTTAGGGAGCAGGACGTTTCCTTTCGTTACACTCTGTGACCGTACACATCACAGGATCCAGGACAATGTCGCTGGCGACGACTATCAGCAACGTGCACTTTCACACGCTCTGAGTCTAACGGAAACTCAGACGCCTCAGGAAGAGAGGTTTCCTGTGTGTTGGCCATTAACGGTGTTTCTCTAAGGAAGTGGTGTCTTATTGTTAGCACAACATGTAGCAGGAGCTCAGACCACGTGAGGGGCCGCTGGGGTCGATTACCTAGAACAAGCTAAATGTATACTCTGCCTTGGTGTGGACGTGCTGCTTGCATAACACTGTACTCTGATATAGATTCGTGTTGAGTATCATCCTTCTGGATCATTACATTTGATCACTACATTATT
The DNA here is from genome assembly GCF_949987615.1 of Pollachius pollachius. NCBI lineage: Eukaryota > Metazoa > Chordata > Actinopteri > Gadiformes > Gadidae > Pollachius > Pollachius pollachius. Next base: position 3,938,309 of record NC_136949.1, read on the forward strand.
AACACAGGCACAGTGTTTCAGATACATTTTTAGAATGAGTTTTCAGGCCTACTTTGCTATTTATATTTCATTAAATAATTAAATTGGTAGACCCTCCCTAACAACCCCAAGGAAGTTTTCTCCAAGATCCGATGTGAAAAGCACTCTGCGGTGTTGGTTAGCACACAGTTGACCTTGTGTACTTATTTTGTTTAAGATCCTGGCCAAAACCTCCCCGCCTACTCCGGGGCAAACCGAGCTGAACGCGGTCCAGAGTCTCAGGGGAAAACAACCCTTGGTGCTGCAGGACGGATGCGTCGATAGGGGAAGTTCTCCGAGGCGACTCCGCGGAAAAGGTCTGGATGCGAGTGGGGTTTGCAGCATCGGTGCTGTGCCGTTGCCTAGCAACCCCGGCTGCTGTTAGCTATTCGTTCCCCTTTTGCGTTTGGCAGTCTGTACAATTTTAATTATATCTTCCATGCCCCCACACACACATACACGCACACACACACACACACACACACACACACACACACACACACAAACTCTCACACACACACGTCCTTGCGTGTACAGTGAGAGAGCTGGCGTGTGTGGGCGTCCCATTAAAGTGTCTGCGTGTGGATTGGCTCTTCTGAAGTACTCATGAGCAGAGCACTCCTGTGATGTGACTGGGGCCGGGTGGGGGGGGGGCCCCCCCCCCCCCCCCCACCCGGGGGGCTATCACAATCTACCCCTTCTCTAACTGCCTCACGTCACCCCTGTCTCTTCCCATTTGCCTGTGGTGTCCTTTCGCCTCCTCTGTCTGTCTGGACGTCTGTCTGTCTGTCTGAGTGACTCATGGACTGTGTGTGTGTGTGTGTTTGTGTGTGTGTGTGATGTGCGGGTGACTCGCTCTCTCTCTGAGATCAACAATACTACCCGGGTGTGTGAGTGTGTCTGTGTGTGTGTGTGTGTGTGTGTGTGTGTGTGTGTGTGTGTGTGTGTGTGTGTGTGTGCGCGTGTGTGTTGCGCAGCACATGGCCTCATAGCAACAAGTGTGTGCGATACAGAAGGAACTCTGCCACACACCAACGGGAGCGGAACAGATTGGGGTGATTCGTCACGGAAACGGCGATGTTTGCTTTAAGGGAAGCAGAGCGATCGCTGTTGGATCCGATATGTTGTCGTTGACGGGGACCAGCATGCAGAAGCAGGAGACGGTATGCTGGGTGGGGGCACAGGGTGCATGTGGGACAGTGTGCATGTGGCACACACACAGGCGTACAGCTCACATGCATCGACCAGCTCGCACTGTTTCATCTTGCAAGGCTGCTGGATTCGAGCTCACACGATCTCCATCTTGCCGGGCTTCGAGTTTAGCCCTTGTGGTCGTAACCACAGTGGCTCGGACCAATCAGTGTCCTCCGAGGAACTAACTGATGGACGGTGATAGACAGGTGGTTCATCCAATCACCTGCCAAGTCGTTTAGTGTATTTTAATGCCCTTTTTTAACAAGTGACTACCCTTTTCAAAACTGTTTCCAGTTTCTGTGTGACAGACCGTCTGGCTCGTCAGGTTACAATTTGTGACCCATGGCTGCAGAAGTTTGCTTGAGAAGGGTCCATGAGAAGGGTCCCCCCCCCCCCCCCCCCCCCCCCCGTCCTCACAAAGTGATGACACATGCTTTTCTTAATCACAGACCTGATTGATAATGAGATCCATCGGGCACATTTATGTGTTCATTCCCAGAGCTGACAAATGACCTCCTTAATAAACGAAAGTGCGAGTGAAATGTAATTGCTGTAATTGCATTAAAAAACAGTGAGATGCATCTGCAATCTTTGCATATGCGCAGGGTAATTATCGAATTTCAACATGTGGTTTCCCACCACTGAGCTTTAAGTCTCGCACGCTGTGATAAACAAGGGAGGTGACTGTGTTCCCTGCAGAGCATCAAACTAATAGCATATATCATTAGAGCATGGACAGCAATATATTGTAGCAACCAGACCGCTGATGTAGAAGTGCTTCAGTTAATGTGCGACTACCACATTAATGTGACAGTCCAGCCGCAAGCAAAGACACATCAACCTGAAGAGCCACAGAAACTTACAGGCAAGGTTTATGCATCTTCTATTGCTTTATTGATCACATTTCTAGCTTTGAAAATGTTTGCAACCCCAAGGTGGGGGTGTGTGTTGATGATGGCTGGTTTAAGCAGCCTGACCTTGCCGAGTCTGATTGGACTCTGGGGCTGGGTGAGGTTACAAACCTGCTTGATTAACACCGTCCACCGCGACAACTATGCTAATGCTAATGCGAAAGCTAAATATTCACCATGCAATTGCTATTGACAACTTTGATGCTATGCTAATAGCATCAAATCGGTTTTATCTGCTTTTATCAAAGCAGATAAAACCGAGCGGGGAAAGGATCAGCCGAGGTTGAGCCGTGCCCGGCTGACTGAGGCGCTCCCTGATGGAGCGGGCCTCTCTGGTGTCCTGGGCTAACATGATAGAGAATACACATTGACATCAGCACAACATGCACATCAAGTGTAATTCTCTTTGCCATCAATGGGATTACATTATCCTGTCCGTGTCCTGTGTG
>NC_136949.1:3945880-3958380 GCF_949987615.1 Pollachius pollachius
GCTGAAGTGATTTCCCACTCAGTTGCTCCGGTGCGTTATCGGCGTCTGTATTCATTACTTCACAAGACTGGGGAAGATAAGGACGTCCTGCTTTGTAACGAACAATATCCACAGATAACCTCATTGAAATCCAGGTCACTTGTCGTGGCTGTGTGTGTGTGTGTGTGTTTGTGTGTGTGTGTGTGTGTGTGTGTGTGTGTGTGTGTGTGTGTGTGTGTGCGTGTGTGTGTGTGTGTGTGTGTCTTTGTGATAGAGATCCAGCCCTATCCCCACCACCTCCACCACCACCGCCTCCACTGCCATCCCAACTACCACCACCCCCACCCTCTTCAGAAGAAAAATTACTATTTCATTTCACTGCCTGGATTTCTTCCAGAACTCCCCTTTCAAATCGTTTTTTTCCACATTTTCCACATTGGAATGTTTCTAGCCGAGAGCGATGCTCAATCACGAACCAAATTAAAACTGCAGAACTAGAAAGACTTCAAGGGTGACGCAATGAACAGGTAAATAATACAATAGTTTAATCTTCCTCTTCTGAAACCTTGCTAGACACCTGGGTCTGTGTGAATAGGGGATAATGGAAGAGTAAGAGGATAGAAGGGAAGAGGAGAGACAAGGAGAGTGTAGCTAGGACGCAAAAAGAGGGGAGGAAACATAAGAAGAGGAGAGACAAGGAGAGTGTAGCTAGGATGCAAAAAGAGGGGAGGAAACATAAGAAGAGGAGAGAAAAAGAGAAGAGAGCCAGGAGTAAAAAAAAAGAAGTGGAGGAGACGTGGACGAAGATATGGAGGGCTTACTTACTGTAAGTCGCTTTGGATAAAAGCACCTGCTAAATGCCCTGAATGTAAATCTGAATGGAAACGGGTAGAGGAGAGAGAAGAGAGAAAAGAAGTGGAGAGGATAGTCCGAAAGAGGAGAAGACAGGGGACCAATGTAATTAGTGGCGTGTGTAAACACCACCTTCACCAGCTGCAGTGTACATCCGTCCATTAGTGCGTGTCAGGGCAGACAGGTAACCGCGCAGACCCCGGCCCTAATGGGCCCTGAAGAACCCGGGGCCCCTCTAACCCTGACCAGCCTCCTCGAACAGACAGAGGAGGGCCGCCACCGATGGCGGGCGCCACCCGCCGTGGTCGCGACCCACAGCCGCGTGCACGCGTCAGTGCCCCAACCCGGTGACATCAGGAGGTGCCCTGAGTAGACAAAAGGTTGGACCGAAATACAACCCCCGCGCCGTGATGCTCCTTCGCCGCTCCAGGGGTTGGGAAATGTGGTGTGTGTGGGGGGGTCTATGTGTGTGTGTGTGTGTGTGTGGGGGTCTATGTGTGTGTGTGTGTGTGTGTGTGTGTGTGTGTGTGTGGGTCTATGTGTGTGTGTGTGTGTGGGTCTATGTGTGTGTGTGTGTGTGTGTGTGTGTTTCTATATATGTGTCTGTGTTTACGTATGTGTGTGTGTGTGTGTGTTTCTATGTATGTGTGTGTGTGTGTGTGTGTGTGTGTGTGTGTGTGTGTGTGTGTGTGTGTGTGTGTGTGTGTGTGTGTGTTGTCATGGTCGTGATGCATGAGCGGGTCCAGGTGCCTCATCCCCACCGTGACGGTGAAGGCACACCTCATGCCATGACCTTTGATTTGTGGTTATAGGTTCGCTGTTTAGTCTTTATAAAACACTTCTTAACACATTGAATCTCATTTCAAATTAAAGGTGGTTCTTACATAATTCATCCCAATCAATTCAGTCCCTTTTTGCCTAACAACCGTTTTCGTTCCGTAACCGTCTGCTGAAACCACTCTGACACTGTGTGTGTGTTTGTGTGTGTGTGTGTGCTTGTGTGTGTGTGTGTGTGTGTGCGTGTGAGTGTGTGTGTGCGCGCACGTGTGTGCATCCGCATTTGTGTGTGCGTGTCAGCAGCAAGTGGTTTCCTAATGAGTGCATCACGAAGTCGCTTTCATTCCGCATTCAGGCAGCGGGCGTTCGATGAACAATGACACGCGCGCAATTCAATTACGAGCGCAACGCTGCGATCCTTTCCGCGAGGTTACGCGCGGCCATGCTCAAACACGCGCATGCACGTTCAATCAGATGATTGAAAACATCCGTCGGCTTCAGTTATGCCCTATTTATATGATGCTCGTAATAACATAATACCAAGGCCAATCAGCGACCCGATAGAGAGACCCGCCCCGCGCGCCAGGACGAGGTATCCATTAGCACGTGCTTCACTGTGGCGGGCGTTCAGAAGGTCGGTCTTTGATGCTGGTGGAGTGACGGGAGGCCGGGGTCTGGCCGGGGTCTGAGTGCTCAAAGACCAGCTGGAGGCAGCAGGAAGTACTTTCTCTGTTGTTTTATTTAATGTGGCCCTGCAGTTTAATGGAAAATAACAGTTAGGCCTATTGGAGAGATAAAAACAGAGAGAGAGAGAGAGAGAGAGAGAGAGAGAGAGAGAGAGAGAGAGCGCAATCTGTCAAATCCTACAAAACGATGAGCTTGGTCAACACGCGTCTCCCAGTTTGACTTGCTTATCCAAATCGACGCATAGCACGCGCAGAACATCGCTTATCACCATGGTTATCATCCATCCCTCTACGTCCCAGGTAGTCAGAGCGCATGCCCCGACACCCAGTCACCGCGCGCCGTCCTGCGCCACCAGCAGTAGTTGAGCGCGCGCGGCAGGCAAGCAGGGACAGCACTCCGCCGTTCCGCTTCCCGCCTTTGGGCGATACCTGCAGTAGGTGGGTGGGCGACTGGGCGCGATGTCTCGTGAGACCCGGATTCCGTAGGGGGACATTTTCTACCGCGAGCGTCGGCTGGAGGCTTTTGTAACTTCACCCGTGGTCGGGAACGCTTTGTTCTGAGGATACTTCCGCCGGAGCAGTTGGATGGAGGGGATGAAGTTCCTCCGCGTAGTGGAGGCTGTGCGCGCGCCAGGGGACACGATGAAGAGGAGAGTACCGCGCGTGTAACTGGCTGAAATCGCGCGTGAACCAAGTCTCCTCGAGCGGGTGATCGATCGTTTTTTTCGCGTCACGCGCCGCACAAGGAGCCCACTGTGGATGAGTGGAGTCTCTGATGAGCTGCAGGCTGCACTGCGCTTCTGGACAGTGGTCGGCGCGGACGACCAGGGAGAAGACATGGTAGATGAGGAGTAAGTGGCCGCAAAGGCTTTTAAAATCACATTTCAGAACGCCATGTTGTTTTAAGGACTCGTTTCAATATAGGCTAAATAGGAGCATGTTGCATGCAGTCTGTGCGTTCATTTGTTTTAAGATGGATCTCATAAGGGATCTAGTTGAGGAGAAATATAGCTACAAGTTCCCGGTGCGCTTCTGTTGTGCAATGAAGCGGATCTTTGAGGTGGAAAAGTATCACGATGCCGTCCAGCCTTTGTTGCGTGCTGATGTGATGTTCACCTGCGATTAATGGCACGAGAATACAACATGCATTCAAACATATCATGAGTGTGGGTGTGTGTGTCTGTGTGTGTGTGTGTGTGTGTGTGTGTGTGTGTGTGTGTGTGTGTGTGTGTGTGTGTGTGTTATTAGTGAGTTTATTAATTGTTGGAAGATAAGGGTCATTTACATTCAGCCTATGCATTTTGTAGAAAAACTTTTCAAAATAATTATCTCAGATAATAATCAGATACTATATGTCACTGTCTTTCTGTCTGTCTGTCTCTCTCTCCTGATCTCTCTCCATATCTCTCTCCCTCTATCTCTCCCTCTCGCTCCTTTTCTCTCTCTCTTTTCTCTCTCTCTCTCTCTCTCTCTCTCTCCATCCCTCCATTTTCTCTCTCACTCTCTGGCCCCCCCTCTCTCTCTTCTCTGTCCCCCTCTCTCTCTCCCCCCTCTCTCTCTTTCTCTCTTCCCCTCTCTCTCTCCCTCTCTCTCTCTCTCTCTCTCTCCCCCCCTCTCTCTCTCTCTGTATCTCTCTCTCTCTCTCTCTCTCTCTCTCTCTCTGTATCTCTCTCTCTCTCTCTATCTCTCTGTATCTCTCTCTCTCTCTCTCTGTATCTCTCTCTCTCTCTCTCTCTCTCTCTCCTCTCTCTCTCTCTCTCTGTATCTCTCTCTCTCTCTGTATCTCTCTCTCTCTCTCTCTCTCTCTCTCTCTCTCTCTCCCTCTCTCTCCCCCCACCCACCCACCCTCTCACCCTCCCCTCCCTCTCTCCCCCCCGAAAGTGGCCGCACCTGACCTCCTCGACCCCAAGTCTGCGGTGCACAACGCCAAGCCCCGCCTCTCCTTCTCGGCCCACCCCCTGGTGCTGACCCCGCCCGTGGACGAGTACGACGAGGTGCGCACCGCCGTCATGAGGTGGAAGACGGTGTCGGCCATCTTCTTCCTGGTTGTGCTGTACCTCATCGTGGGGGCCACGGTGTTCCGGGCCCTGGAGCAGCCCCACGAGAGCTCCCAGAAGCTGGCCATCCTGGCCGAGAAGCTGGAGTTCCTCCACCTGCACGCCTGCGTCAACTCGTCTGAGCTGGAGGACCTGGTGAAGGTGAGGCACGCGACGGAGGCTGAGGCAGGCAGAGGCGGGAGGGAGGGGAGGGTGAACCCCCGGTCCGAAACCCTGGCTCTTTGGGTCCTGCTTAAAGGGTTTGGACCGTGAGTTCGGAGAGGGGAGGACGACCAGGTTTCACGGTCTGAACCCTCTGAATCGTTGGCTTCCGTTTGAAGGGGATGGATGGGTGAGAGCCTCTAGGACTCACGGTCGGAACCCTGGCTCTTTGGGTTCTGCTTAAAGGGTTCAGACCATGGGGACGCCCCGGTGGCGCCACATAGGCTCAGTCCTGAACTGCCCGTCCTCCCCTCTATCTCCCATACCTTCCTCGATATCTCACTGTATAATAAAGCATAAAAATGCAAAATAAATCAAAAAACCCTAAGGGTTCCCACCCCGAGCCCCTCCTACCCTCTTACTCACTTGATCAAGCACTTACTGCACTTAAAAATATTACCTAGCATCATGTAGAGTTTTATCCTAGCTATCTCTGTTGTATACGGGGAATGGGTTAACCTAGCCATTGTTAGTGCTTGGCACTTATTTCTGTGTACATCCTTACTCTCCTGACAGCGATATATTGTTGTTTCTTTTTCTTCCTCTTCTGACAAACGTAATTAATGTCAGTCGCTTTGGATAAAAGTGTCTGTTAAATGCACTTAATGTAAATAAAAATGTAATGAAGTCTCGCTGATTTTCACACCATTCTTTCCCCTCTTCCTTTGACTTTCCATCGTAGCTCTGCAAACATTGTTCTCTCATCCGAAATGATGCGTTTTATCATTTTATTCTACGAAATATTTGATTTTCCAAACCACCATGGTTTCTAGAACAAAGACTGAGCACTGAATGGGATTTACTGTAGGCATTCAAAACAACACTTCATTCAAAAAACATGATAAAAAGATTCAATCAAAAGTCCCTGGAGTTACTCAATTCGCTCCATTCCCATATAAAGACGATCCTCAGGGCTTCCGCATTCACCTCGCACAGAACTATCAACGAATTAGCAACCCATGTCATTAATATATTAGCATTAATACTGGCAGGTCTTAGCAGGTGTGCCAAAAGTGCCGTGCTCAAGGACCTCTCTGCAGCATTGTCGGGAAGATGCTTCATGATGAGATCTTTGCGATCTGTGAGTGTTGTTTTTGCGGCGCACATTGTTGATCGTAACACAAAGACGCCCTGAATGTAATGGACTGTGAGGTCCGAGAGGGGAGGCTCAAGGACTCAGGGATCGAAACCTGGCTCTTTGTGTTTCCTTTGAAGGGGAAGGATCGCAGGACTGTCTCAGGGTCGCTTGCTTTAATTATGTTATTCAGGGTGATCAAGGTGTGCTGGAAGGTTTTAATGAATGCAGAGCTGTTTGATATCTGGATCTTTGTAGATGTCTCTTGCTCTATGGAGAGCTTCACAGAGCCGGCTTTATGTCCTCCAGTCTAGACTTCTAAAAAATGAATCCCTAATCTGTCGTTCTCTGGGAATATAGGCCGTTGGCGTTTAGTTATATTGCAGGTGCTTTTATCCAAAGTGAAGCACTGCGCTGTGGGATCATCGCTGAGGTTCTGGGGGGAGTGAGGTGCACTTTGAGGCAACAGCCGCAGCATCTACGATATGTAGGGATAATGAAGGAGAATTCACAACAGGCTTGTTGATGCAACGAGTTTCGCTCCATTTGAAAGGACTGCAGTGGAAACACAAATATTACACAAAAAATAAGCCGCCCCTGCATCGTGCCGTTATTTCCCTCGCTTTGTCTCCTGTTTGTTTCTCCGTGTTACGTTACGTAAAGGGTCGTCCCTACCTGTACCGACCGGGACAACGCATCTCTCTGTAATCTCTCTACGGCAATAGCTAGTGTGAGAGAGAGCCAATACGTGCCTTAGATCCAGAAGCCTGCAGTAGGATAAGCTGAATGTTTCTTCACACCTCGGGCTGTTTGCGGTAGATGTTATCTTGTGTTCGCAGCTCGGCGTTTTGCTGACTGATGTGGCGTGCTACTGTGAGCGCGCTGGCGTACTGTTCAATAGTTTATTTCTTCTGCGTTCCCAAAAGCTCAGTGTGTGTTCTGTACCTCGTTCAGCGAACGTTCGTGTGTGTTCTAGGAGTCGACAGATGGCTCGCACTCACACCTAAATGCCTTTTTGTGACCTTACATCTCAGGCATTATGGGAGTAGCTCTGTGGTTGAAGGGGTGATGTTATGCCACCAGGTGTGAGTGTGATCAGCCATTACAAATCTGCCTTTTCCTGTGTTTCAAGTGGGACTGTCCACCTAGATGTAGGCTGGATAGATCGGTAGACGAGTCTACCCAGTGATCTGTTCCAAATGTTGCTTACTCAGCAATCATACATCTAGGTCGACACGCCCACTTGTGATCTCACTGAAACACAGGAAAAGGCAGACTTTAAAACGGCTTGCAATGGCAAATCACACCTAGTGGCATAATATCCCCCCTTTAACACATTGACCACGCATATAAGCCGTCATCTACAACAGCCAGTTTATACGCTTGTATTGAATATGTTCAAGAAGCATTTGAACAGATGCATCTATGAACACAGAATTTGAAATTTAATGCATGTGTGTGTGAGTGTGTGAGTGTGTGGGTGTGAGTTAGCCTCACAAACACACACACACACGCACGTAAGCGATTGTAACATGAGCTCCCCTTGTGTTTGAAGACCGTGAAACTCTAGCTGACAGGTGCTTATTAAAACAGCGATTAACCATAAAACCCATCAACGAGGAAATGCTATGCCTAACATTAGACGTCATAACAAGCAACGCTCCGATCTGATCAAAAAGAAATATGCTTATCTGTAATAAGCAGGCAAGATAAGAAAACTATATTAAAGCATTACTTTTTTATCCATTATAAATGTCTGACAGCATTACAGAAAGGATCCTACGGTGAAATACATCTTCAGTTTTTACCTTTCAGCATGATCCGTCAGTTTTTTATTGCGTTTAACCAAGTATCGCTCCGAAATATCGCGAGATTTGAGTGGTTCCAGGAAAAGAGCAGTGGAAAGGTGAGTGAGGGAAACGAGTGCCGGCGAGAGTTTGTTGTGTTCGACTACAGAAAGCGTAATTAAGCGTAATCTAAAAGATTTTGGGGAAGGACGGTTTAGATTGTGATGACAACATTTCCAACAGGATTTCTGAGTGAGACAAAATAACAAAGACATCGGATGCGGCGAAAGAGAAAGTAAAATGTAGATTTCGCGATAGGGTAGTATTCCCTAATGTGGTCCGACATCTGAGCTGTGTCAAAAAATACTTTTAGAGGACCTGCCTCAACCCAGCGCGACCCCTCAAAGATGTACATCACAGCCAATTTCTCGGCTGCAAAGGCTGAAGCACTCTCTCCCAATACCAGGCCAATTTCAAAAATTGTTGCCTGCATTAGTCACTTAGACCCAAAATGACGGGGAAATAGTTTCCAGGTTGAACAGACCCAGTGTTATCCTCTCATACCGGAGAGATGCACTTAAGTGTTACAGCATCAAATGAACAACTAGAGTAAACCGGTCTGTAAGAAACCTTCCTCGTGTACAAACGGTTCCCCCCGTGGTCCCGGTCTCAAGGTTACACGTGTGAACTTCAGACGTTGAGCATAAACTCATTTGACATACCGCAGACATAGCCCTCAACGCTGAAACCCTCGACAACCTTTAAACCGTTTGATCCGACCTTTACAACGAGTGGGGGGTCCTGTGTGCTTGAGACGCGTGACATAAGAGCACTATTCTGTCAACACAATCAGCCTTTTAATGCAGCCACTTTAACGCGTGATGATGGAAGCTGGGTGGCACAGACGGCGGGGGAGTCAAGGCCTCATTTTTGTTACCTTCGATCCATTATCCCTCACCAGACTACTATTGCACGAGTCCAGCTGCCGAATGTTTTATTATTTCTCTTTGATGATTTATTGATGTGCACCCCATACAGGTTTCTCTCTCTCTCTCTCTCTCTCTCTCTCTCTGGCTGACTCTCTCTTGCTCACTCTTGCTGACTCGCTCGCCCTCTCTCTCTCTTTCTCACTCTTTTTCGCTCCCTCGCTCTCTCTCTCACACTCTCTCCCACGCACACACACACACACGCACAAAAATAAACCCACACACACACGCACACAGGTGCATACAAACACACACATACACACGCGCACACACACCCACACAACCCCGCACACATTTCTGATCCAAAGCCAGCCATGTAGCAGTGGATGGAGGTGAGATGTTCCCTCGGAGGAAGCAATTAAAAGGGTGTGTGTGAGATGTTCACGGTCCAGGCTGGCATGTTACCTCAGCCAAACATTCCTCCCAGGGCCAGGGCACTGCCATTGTGGAGCCTCCCGTTGTTCCCCCCATCTCATGGGAATCGTGGTCGCAAAGTGAGTGCCAAGAGAGCGCTACTTCGTAGCCTCGCCTCGGCTGCCAAACAAAACAAAGTGGTGCGTGTGGGCCAAGAGCTGGTGGGCCTTTCGGCTCCTCAAATTAGTCTATTTCTGGGAGGAGGAGATGTTTTGGCGCATCTAATTGACCAGGGTGTGGGTCTTTCATGGAGCATCACGGCGGTTGAATTCTGATTCGTGAGGGACTGATGAAAAGCCAGGAGCCAACGCTGGCTTTTTTTGTCTGCATGTGTTTGAATGTGTGAAGTGCGTGTGTGTGTGTGTGTATGTGTGTGTGTGTGTGTGTGTGTGTGTGCCTGTGTTTGTGTGTTGCTGGCTTTTCTGTCCATGCATGTGTTTAAAAGTGTGAAGTGTGTTTGAAAGTGTGAAGTGCGTGTGTGTGTGTGTGTCTGTCTGTGTGTATGCCTGTGTGTGTGTGTGTGTGTGCCTGTGTGTACCTGTGTGTGTTTGAATGTGTGAAGTGCACGTGTGTGTGTGTGTGTGCATGTGCGTGTGTGTGCCTGTGTGTGCCTGTTTGTGTGTGTGTGGTGTGTTGTGCGTGTGTGTGTGTGTGCATGTGTGTGTGTGTCTGTGTGTGCCTGTGTGTGTGTGTGTGTGTGTGTATGTGTGCGTGCGTGTTTGCGCTTGTGTGTAACCGGTCATTTCGTCCCTCTGGTCGGGCTCCCTAACACCCTCCTTTATGCGCTAATGGCTGTTTTGGTGCTTTGATCCAAAAGCCAAAAGTCAGCGCGGTCCAGGCCGCGTTATGAATAAGGCGGCCTCCCCCCCCTCCCTTCACGCGGTTCTGTTGAACCCCGCCCGCTCAAATGAACACCTGCCTGTGTTTGGTGTCACACCAGCACCCTGCGACACGACCCTCCATTACCCAGACATCGCAGCTTCGCACACTCTGTGACCTCCCCGACTTTAATCAACACTCACGCACCGGCTAATGAGTTGGTTCATAGGTTAATGAATAGCTACGTCTTCATTTTGTGTGTGTGGGTGTGTGTATTCATGTGTCTGCCTGTGTGTGTGTGTGTGTGAACTGGAGTGTGTGGGTGTTGGCGTGTGTGTGAGTACCCGCACCTGTATTTGTGTGCGCGCTTGAAGTTGTGTGTGTGTGTGTGCCTGTATATGCGTGCGCCTGTGTGTGTGTGTGTGTGTGTGTGTGTGTGTGTGTGCGCGCCTGTGTGTGTGTGTGTGTGCGTGCGTGCGCGCTTGTGTGTGTGCGCGCCTGTGTGTGTCTGTGAGTGTGTGTGTGTGTGTGTGTGCGCGCCTGTGTGTGTGTGTGTGTGTGTGTGTGTGTGTGTGTGTGTGTGTGTGTGTGTGTGTGTGTGTGTGCGTGCACCAGACTCTGTTCATCGTCAGCACCATGGACAGCACACTGGAGGGCGACTGCATAAATAGACTCATGATACAACTAATTATAAACCCACAGGCTCCCAGATATTGAATCTCCCCCTGTGATTAATGGTCTTGCCTTCTGATCTATATCCGTACATACATATTTGTGTTCAAATGTATCGTCACCGGGGCTAAAATTAAAAGCTTTCGCCACGGAATCTATCTTTTGTGATTTATTAACACAAGGCTTTGTATCAGATCCAAGCGCCCCTGGTAGTTCGAATATGCTTACTTTCATCTCCGCAATATTGCGTTGTCTCTGAAACCGTGCAGGGAGTGTTTCTTTGGTAAGGGGTTTTGTTTTTACAGCAGCAGCTATTTTCTCCTTCTCCAGCATATGAAGCATCCCCCCTCTTCCACCTCCATCTCCTCCTCCACCTCCTCCACCTCCACCTCCACCTCCACCTCCACCTCCTCCTCCACCTAGCCCCTCAGCGTTCCTGGTGCACTCTCAGTTCGCCTCACTGCAGCGGCGCGCCCAGCTCTTCTCTGTGATCTATATCCAGTGTGAGCAGCCTTCTCCTCGCCGCCGTTGTGTTACGTTTTACTTCCGGACGCGTTCTGCTTATATAACACGCCGCTGTCAGTCACTACACGAATCAGCTCTCCTGTTGTCCTCGTCCTCATCATCATCATCATCATCATCATCATCATCTTCATCATCATCATCACCATCATGACTGTACCGCCGACTGTACGTCCGCCCGGTCTCCTTCGTCGTGTTTAATTCGTGGCGTGCTCCGTGCCAAGCGTTTCCCGGGCCAATTAGAGCTGAAGGCTGGCCAGACGGCTCGACGGAGCACCGCCCGCTCCAAGGAGGCCACAGCTGTTTCTGTCAAGGCTGATTAAAATGGGATGGGTCGGACTGCTGGGTGGGGGGGAGGGGGGGTTCCGCTTGGGGCATTGAGTGGTAGGGTGGGGGCGTTTTGGTCATGGGTGCGAGAGGTTATGTTGTGGGTAAACTGGCGAGGCCCCTCCAGTTGTGTTGCTCTGCAGAGGGAAACGACATATGTCATTTAAATTTTTTTAATGCTAATTCTAAAGCCTTCATGTTCGCAGGGATAGTGAGCAGATGTGCACACTTCGATGTTGCTAATGAAGTTGCTCCTCTCTGCATGTGCGTGTGGGTGTGTGTTTGTGGGCTGCATCATTATCCAACTCTGTATCTGTGTGTGTGTGTGTGTGTGTGTGTGTGTGTGTGTGTGTGTGTGTGTGTGCGTTTGTGTGTGCTTCTCTGCTTCTCTGTAACTCCTAAGATGAGGCAGTGGTCCCCATAATGCTGGCTTTTGTATGATTTGCCTGACATCCTATGAGCCAATCAATGGCCTCTATGACTGTTCCAGCCTGGCCCTGACTTGAACTCTGTGCAATGGAGGCCCTAATGACCTCACCATTCTCTGTCTCTCGGATCCAAAAGCTTTTAAGCAGTTTAAGAACACTTCTTAAGCTGTTTGCTGTTCTTTTATGACTATGTTGAAATGCGTTGGCTGCAACCTTGGGCTTTGTTTTGTGCTACTTTTGCAAAGCATATTTTGCTCTGTACTACATGCAAACCTATGTGTGTGTGTGTGTGTGTGTGTGTGTGTGTGTGTGTGTGTCTGTGTATGTCTGTGTGTGTGCGTGTGTGTGTGTGTCTGTGTGTGTGTGTGTGTGTGTGTGTGTGTGTGTGTGAGTGTGTGTGTATGTGTGTGTGCATTAAGGGATAATCACAATGTTTTTCTCTTCCATCCTCTTCCAGCAAGTGGTCTCTGCAATACGAGCCGGCGTCAACCCATCAGGAAATCCCTCCAATCAGACCAGCCTATGGGACCTAAGCTCCTCCTTCTTCTTCGCCGGCACCGTCATCACCACCATTGGTAAGACGGATCCCATTTGTCCCGCCTTCCCTCCACCCTAATCCTGTTACTTTCATCTCTTGATGTATTTGTTTGGAGGCTGCTCTCAAAGACCCAGGGGGCCGTCCTCACTTCCTGACAGCTACACAAACATCGGCGGTACCGAACGCTTCCTAGAACACGTTTTCTACACCGTCACGTCAATGTTAACACCTTGACATTAAAGGTGCTGTAGGGAGGATTTTAGAGGTTTAATTTGAGTGTAATTTGTTTAGAAGTGTGAAAGCCCTCTGGACGCAATTTGTGAGTGAAATGCTCTGGTGGAACACCTGCTCTTGTGGACTTCACCTGACTCTACAGGAGA
>NC_136949.1:3960880-3965880 GCF_949987615.1 Pollachius pollachius
GGTCGGGCCTCTGGGTTTGTTCGGCGATGTGGAAGACTGTGCCTGGCCGAGCCGCCCCTTGTGACTTTGGTCATGTGGGCCGTTTTAATGAGGCTGAAACAACAGTACGGCTCCGAAGCTGTTTTGACAGCTTCCTCTCGGAGGGAGGAAAAGGAGCGGAGCTCGGCTGGTGTGTTGTTTGTAAAAGCCCAGGGCGTTCACACACACGCGCGCGCACACACACACACCCATGCACATGTGCGCACCGTGCACAAACTCACGTTCACATAGAGATGCTCACACACACACTTAGACACAACTACACATGCTTGCACACACAAACTCACACACACTTACACATGTGCGCACCGCACACAGACACACACACACACACACACACACACACACACACGCACACTCACGGACTCACACCCAAACGAGTGCACACACACACACACACACACACACACACACACACACACATACACACATACACACACACACACACACACACACTCACGGACTCACACCCAAACGAGTGCACACACACACATTCACACACACACACAACATCCACACACTCAGTTTAATTACAATGCTAATGATCCCAATTTTGCATAATTATTGGAGCACTTGCAGTTGTTGCTCCTTTACAGGGAAACAGCAAGAAAGCACTTTTTAATTTTGCTTGAGTTATGCATGCACGTATTGGGCTTGATTCCTCAGCACGGACGCCACTTACCTTCATTATGGCTGTATTGTGCTGTACCATAACGGCTGCTTGTCTCAAGCCTTTCTGGAATCACTCCAGCCCCTGCAAATTAGTCCTCTGTGATTGCTTGAGCCTTGGGTTGTCTTATATAAACATAAGAAGAAAGGTTTCTGTCTGGATTAACAGCAACTCGTTGATACCATGGTGATTTATATTTATGTAAACATCATATATATATATATCCCAAGGAAAAAATAATTGACTCCAGTATCTGTGTCTTTAAGAGAGGAATAGCTGCTATCATTCCCCTGTGTGTTCTGTCTAAGTCTCTCTTGTTTGAAACAAGTTCCTGGCGCTCCCCTGAGGAGGACGTCAGGCTCTGGTGCTGCTGTAGTGGGATGCTGCAGGGGAGGAAGAGTGGGGACGGTCGTCGACTCCCAGGAGGAAGGTCCTGGGTTCAATCTCCCCTCTCAACATGAAGTCATTCTTATTCCAGATGCCTGACATCATCTGCTTCTTAATGTCAAGTATCTCCATTCACTGGATGTTGCTTTTCAAAAGCATCTGCCGAAGGATTAAATACTCCTGTAGCCTTGATTACACTACCCTGCAAAGGGTAGTGTAATGAAGGTTAAACAAATATCACACACTTTTGTGTTTATTCACTTAAGGCTGGTTAAAAGGTTAAATTATTAAAGACTGTTTGAATTGAAAGCCTTAAATTTGCGCACCATCTAGCTCCATGCAGGTGAACACCAATGTTGTTGATTTTCTTCAAGAGCCACGGTACGGGGAGGCCTTGTACCATTAGGCAGCCAGTCACATAATCTAGTTTCTTAACAGGACTGTTCATCCTAAGACATTCATTATCCTCCCACGACAGGGGACTGGCCTCGAGCCGTTCTGACCTGTCAACAAGCATTACGTTCATATTTCGAAGAATTACAGCAGTGTCTATCACGCTCTGGTTAAAGTTTGTTGAGAATAACACCAGACTGTCTATCACCCACTGGTTTTAGTTCTGAGAATGACTGTAGGGGCATGTCTCATGGTAAAAACTGAATCGCTATTTTAAACCACTTACAAGGCTAAAGTAGCCCGACACTTCTTTGGTAGTATAATAAGGGTGTTAACATATAAAACGAGGCATTGATAACTTTTTAAGTGTACGGATTGTTGATTTAAAAGGACATTTTATACACACAATACCATCAGTAGTTCAGCATACAGACAGATAGACAGATTGTCAGGCAAACACATGAGTGGATTACAAGTGCACACTGAGCATTTCTGAACGATTTCACTCCAGTCCAACTTTGTCAACCGGCATATTTAGGCAAGTGTGTTTGTGTGTGTGGTTCAGAGGTGATGAAAACAAAATATGTGAAAATCACAGGATAAACTCTTTCTTCCCCAGATTCTCCCCCGTCTTTTCTCCTCCAGCTGATGTATCGCAGACTCTCCCCCTTATGTTGTGATCCACGACCCCGCCTGTAATTAGCCTTCTTGATTGGAAATAGCTCTGCTGTCCCTCTGCTTGGCCTGCAGGCATGAGGACCAGAGAATGATTAGGAGCTCACAGCCTATGCCCAGAGCTGCTGTAATGAAGGTGTGAGGTGGTTCATCATGGCCGGCAAGCCTCGACACCGGTTGAGAAGGCAGGGCCCACATTGTGTGTGTGTGTGTGTGTGTGTGTGTGTGTGTGTGTGTGTGTGTGTGTGTTTGTGTTAAACCTGTTTATTCAAATTGACGTACGTTCTGTGTGTGTATTTGTGAGAGAGTGTGTGTGTGTGCCTGTTTGTGTGTGTCTGTGTGTATTCACATTGACGTACATTTTGTGTGCGGAAGTGTGTGCCTGTGTGTGTGTGTTTGTGTGTGTGTGTGTAAAATGTGTGCAATCACATAAAACCTACATTTTGTGTGTGTGTGTGTGTGCTGTGTGAGTGTGTGTGTGCCTGTGTGTACTCGTACGTGCCTGTGTTCATTTGTGTTCGTTTGTGCGCCTGTGTGAGTGTGTGTGTGCTGGTGTGCATGCGTACCTGTGTGTGTGCCTTTGTGTGTGTTTGTGTGTGTTTGAGTGTTAGTGTGTGAGCGCCTTTGTGTGTGTGAGTTCCTTTGTGTGTGCCTGTGTGTTTGTGTGTATGTGAGTCTGAGTGTGTGAGTTCCTTTGCGTGCTCACTGCTCAGGCACTATCGATTGTTCTAGCTTTGAGGCCTGAGGAACCAGGAGCAGCTGAATTATAGATGTTCCCCTCTGGACCCTCTCTCTTGTTCACCTTACGCTCCGCACCCAGCCACTGATCTCTACTACCTCTGCTGCATCAAGAGCGCTGGGACCAGGTTATGAAGTCATGATTAACTTGCATCTTCAAACCATCTTATCTAATATCGGCTAATAAATGATGAAATATTCATCATTCAAATATATATATATGTATATGTAATAATAAAATAAAAACTAAAAATAAATAATACAAAAAAAAAGTTTATTAATTCATTCAAATATATATATAATAATAAAAAAAAGATGACTTATTAAAATGTTCCTTCTCCATATCCAGAGGGCACTAGAGCCCCCTAACACCCTTAACCCCGGAGGTACTCACTTCTACCTCCACACTCTGTCTGTCTGGAAATGAGAAACGTGTGCGTGCTCGACCCTAAACAGAATGAGATGTGACTCCACAGGGAGCTCTAAAGGCACTGATGACTCCTCTGACGTTTCAATCTGAAAAATGTTTAGGTGAAATAATGAATTGCTCTCTCTCTCTCTCTGTCTCTCTCTCTGTCTCTGTCTCTCTCCCTCTCTCTCTCTGCCTCTCTCTCTCATTCTCCAAGGCTTTGGGAACATCTCTCCTCACACAGAGGGCGGGAGGATCTTCTGTATAATCTACGCCCTGCTGGGGATTCCGCTGTTTGGATTCTTGTTGGCTGGCGTCGGGGAGCAGTTGGGAACCATCTTCGGAAAGGGCATTGCCAAAGTAGAGAAGATGATTGTGGTGAGTTTCTGGAATAGAAATGTGTGTGTGTGTGTGTGTGTGTGTGTGTGTGTGTGTGTGTGTGTGTGTGTGTGTGTGTGTGTGTGTGTGTGTGTGTGTGTGTGTGTGTGTGTGTGTGTGTGTGTGTGTGTGTTTATGGCTCAGTCTCTCAAGCATGAATATGTTTAGCCAGATAATAAATCCCGGGCTGTATCAGATAGAATACATAAATTAATGACACGCAACGTAGTACAGCAACTTGAACGTAAACTGGAATATAAACAACCTCCGACAGCATCCGAAAGAGGACAGCCTCTCCACCTTTGACAGCGTGAAGGTAGAATAAAGTATGGGTTGCCATGCCGACAGACTTCTTGACAGTAAACGAAAACATAGGTCGGAAGAGGAGAAAAGCCAATTGGAATCCTGCTGGGAAATGAACATCACTGCTGTTGTTGATTTTACCGGCTTCTGAAGCACAAAGTGCTTTCTTCAAAACGGAGACCTTCTTCTTTGTTTTCCTGGTTTCAACCTACCCGATATATATTATTTTATAATAACAATGAAATCCTCTGCACGTCGACTAAACTTGGGAGTGTGTGTGTGCATAATGGCTGGGGCTGTGTGAGGCTGCACACCTGTGATGCTCACAGGTGAGTCCAGCACACACACTCAGGAGGTCTCTGAGATGGGAGCACCTGTTCTGCCCACCAACTCTACAATGAACCGGTTTAAAGGTGACATATTATACCACCAGGTGTGCGTGTGATTAGCCGTTACAGGTTGTTTTAAAAATCGGCCCCTTCTGACATCACTAGTGGTCGCGTCCACCTAGATGTGCAATGGATAGATGATCAACGTTGCTACAGTCCACAGTGGGTAGGCTCGTAGACTGATCTATCAGCACACATCTAGGTGGACACGCCCACCTGTGATGTCAGAAGAGGCCGATTTTCAAAACGGCTAGTAATGGCTAATCACACCCGCACCTGGTGGTATAATATGTGCCCTTTAAACGTCAACAACCTGTGTGCTGAGGACGGAGGGGCCCAGTAAATCCCCCTTGCTGCAATACCTCAACTAGGTGGAGTAATTCATCCCTCTAGGTGGAGTAATGCAGCCTAGCCATCTAGAGGGCTGAATTACTCAACCTAGATTGGGTGTTGAAAGGGGAAAGCCGCTACCCTCAAATAATACCATGCTGACTCTGAGCGCCACAGCTGAAACTGTGTTCGCACCCTATCCACAACATCGAACAATATGGCACACACACATTATCAAACATCATCACACACATCGTCACACATCATCACACACACACATCCCGCTTCC
>NC_136949.1:3970880-4170880 GCF_949987615.1 Pollachius pollachius
CACTACAGGTGTAGTGAGAGAGGGGCGTTTGTGCAGCTGGAGTGGGAGAGTGTCATTTCACTACAGGTGGAGTGAGAGAGGGGCGTTTCACTACAGGTGGAGTGAGAGAGTGTTGTTTCACTACAGGTGGAGTGAGAGAGGGGCGTTTCTGCAGCTGGAGTGAGAGAGTGTCATTTCACTACAGGTGGAGTGAGAGAGGGTCGTTTCTTCAGGTGGAGTGAGATGGTGTCATTTCACTACAGGTGGAGTGAGAGAGGGTCGTTTCACTACAGGTGGAGTGAGAGAGTGTCATTTCACTACGGGTGGGAGTGGGAGAGGGTCGTTTCTTCAGGTGGAGTGAGATGGTGACATTTCACTACAGGTTGAGTGAGATAGATCCATTAATCTACAGGAAGAGTGAGAGAGTGTATCTCTCTATAGTTGGAGTGAGATAGTGTCATTACACTATAGGTGGTGTGAGAGAATACCATTGCACTACAGATTAATTGAAAGTTATCTCACTACAGGTGGGGTGAGAGAGTCATCACAATACAGGTGGAGTTAGAAAGTGTCATTCCACTACCGGTGGACGAGAGAGAGGATGCCATTCAACAACTATAATGAGATTCGTAGGAAGTAGGCTTTTTATCTGACCATTCATCCATTCTGTGGACTAAATTCCCCCTTTCCATCATCTCTGCCTCGATTCAAGCCTTTTATGTGTGTTCAGTTATTTGTTGGTGCCACTTCACGCAGAAATGCTCATTAAAACAATCCTTATCTTCTGCTTAGCCCAGATCAACAGATGTGTGCATGTGTGTATGTGTGTGTCTCTGCAAGAGACACACACATACACACAGACACAAGTCTGTCAAGCAATGGATGTTTTGAGAAACATAGGTTCAAATCCTTGAGCAACTGAATATGCGCTGGTGTATTTACATCTACGACCATACACTAGCTTCCATCCCGGGAACGGGTAACACACCCACCTAGCCCTCCTCCACGCCACACACACACACACACACACACACCCACACACACACACACAGCCACTCTCAGCCTCTTGAGTCTTAACATGGTGCATTATGTATGCTGATGGGATAAAGCCTGCTGCAAAAACGCCAGTGTCAGCGCCACATCAGCCCTGTATGTACTACAAACTACAAATTCTACCTTTTTATAACGTGCTTAAGACTGGGCTTTCCTGCGATTTCTTTTCTCTAGTTTTGCTTTGACAGCAGGAAGCCAACACAGCGTTTCTATAACAGTGCGAGTGAATGAATTTGAGTGAATTTCCAAACCACACAGAAAACCTGTGACTTGTTACCGTGGAAGCGGTTTGCCCGAGACCTATGGCCCCTATAGCGAGGGGTGGGCTAACACCTTGTCAGTGTCGACGCACGAGGTCATCCATAGTAAGAGACGGATCCTCTCTCTGCATAAGAGCCATCCATCTCCTGCTGCAAGGAGGTTGCTGGGGGTTGGAGAGTATTTACCAAGGCTTCTAGTGGTTCATGGGGTACCTTGTCACGCACTTTAGTTACACTGAGATGGATGAGCAGAACCGCCATGTAGTGTCAAGTGCAGCGAAAAAGCCCTCACACACACACACACACGCACGCCCGCATTCAGGCAGGCACACACACATACGCACACATACACACACATACACACACGCTCCCCCATGCAGGCACGCACACACAGGCAGCCACGTGATGCTGCGTAGACACGCATGCACGCGCGCACATACACACACACACACACAAAGACGTTAGCACAAAGACACGTATGCAGACAGCCAATGTACACACACATACATTACAGATGGAAACGCACGCACACACTAAGACGCACACGTATGCACACACACACTGATGCAGACGTACCCAATGTACACACATATACGTGACATAGCAACCGAACCACACACTCGCACATGCACACATAAACTTATGCACACACACATTCACAATATACTGTTCTCCTCACATGCGCATAACTACATGGAGTAATACACTCTTAGACGCACGCACACACACACACACATACACACACACACACACAATCACACACAAACACACACACACACACACACACACACACACAGACACACACCCACACACATCGAGAACGATCTACGCTCTACGAGCAAGCAGGGAGTATTCATGCATCAATTAGGCACACATTCTACTTCATGATTTATTCAGCACAATGGTTGGCATGATGGCAGAACCGTGGTGAAGTCTGCAGAGGGCGGGAGACGTGATTCGTGTCTGTGGCAGCAGCAGTGGTGGGAGAGACCTCTGAGCAGATCCCTGAACACTACTAGAACCACAGAAAATCCTGTTTTTTGTTGGGATTGCAGTGTTGGAGCTGGTGGTGGTGAAGTTGGTGTTAATGGTGGTGTTGAAGGTGGTGCTAATGGTGGAGGTGGAGTTGAAGGTGCTGGTGATAATGGTGTTGGTGGGGTGGTGATATAGTGGGGGTGGAGGTTGTGGTTGTGGTGGTGGAGATGGTTGTAGTATTTGTGGTGGTCAAGAGCCTCGCTGAGCAGTGACTACCTTATCCTGGATCACATGTAATGAATGAATGAAAGGAAATATAAATGGTTCTTCAAATGGACCAGTTTGTGAGCTTGAGTCCGAGAACGGCTTTACGAATCCCGACAGATAATGAGTGATGTGTCAACTGTCTGTTTCACAGCTCCTGTAACCATAGCCTGCAACAACAAATCCTTTATACGTTTGTTCTACCGTCCATCTCCACACTACTGCACGCTACTCTCGAGTCCAAACATAGTCCAGAGGATCTCCTCTGCAGATCATTGTATAACGAATCAGGACAAGTCTCTCTCTCTCTGTCTCTCTCTCTCTCTCTCCCCCTCCCTCTCTCTCTCTCTCTCTCTTTCCCTCTCTCTCTCTCTCTCTCCCCCTCCCTCTCTCTCTCTCTCTCTCGTAAACACGTCTCCACTCCCACGCTTGACCTACCCCTCTCCCTCCCTTCCCCCTCCGTCTGCAGGTGGGCGAATTCCGGGCGCACGCGGCCGAGTGGACGGCCAACGTGTCGGCCGAGTTCAAGGAGACGCGGCGCCGTCTGAGCGTGGACATCTACGACAAGTTCCAGCGCGCCGCCTCAATCAAGCGCAAGCTGTCGTCGGAGCTGGGCATCAACGCCGTCAACCAGGAGATGACGCCGGGCAAGCGCACGCTCTCCGTCAACTTCGGCGAGGAGCGGGAACTGTACCCCAACCTGACGCTCTCGTTCACCCCGGCGCCGCTGAGCCGGAACGGCAGCCTGTACCTCAACGGCCTCAGCCCCGACTACGCAGACCGCCGCGAGGTGGCCGTCATCGAGAACTTCAAGTAACCGTGGCGACGCGGCAGGGCGGGACGGGGGGGGGCGGGACGGGGGGGGGGGGGGGGGGGGGGGGGGCAGTCCCGAGATGGACGCATGACGATTGGAAGATTGGGATTGCTGCAGATTGAGATCCACACACAAACACACACATCATCTGTGCTTGGTGGAGACACACACACGCGTGCCACACGAGTGCTCTGATGGATGTAGCTGCTGTGACGTCCGCCGCCGCTGCATTCATTAGCTGGATTGACCGGCGGGGATATCGATTGGAAACGTAATGGAGAATTGAACAGATCAATCAAGACGCTAAGTACATTCGCGGATACACATCACACGGTTGGAGCCTCTGGCATGCACACACGCAGACGCACACGCAGATGCACACACACACACACACACGTCCATGTAGAGAACATGAACCGTGGATGCACTCAGACGCAGTGCTTTCGAGCTCGCGGGGCCGGAGACATTTATTTTGTATCTACTCGGTGGCCATACCTCTTCTCAAACTCGACGTGGTGTTCCCCCTGTCAGCGCCAAGCATTCGCCGCGAGACCACTGTGCTTCTTCGGGGACGACACACAGAGCAATTTATTACTATATTCTATTCATACTAATAATGTTATTACGATGATAGAGGTTAGCACTCATGACGCAAGTTCCATTAGGGAGAGGACGATTTCACTGAACCTCCCACCGTGTCGAGCTGTTCACCTTGGGATGAGTCCCAGCGTGCCTTAGCAAACAAACAAGTCTAGGACCGCTGAAGATTTCTTCTGGTTCGGTATTAGACGGAGCAACGGCAACGGTGTGTGTGATGTTTGTACTGAATCTTGATGATTGAGGAACACATTGTGAGAAAGCGTGTCGGGGAATGAAGGCCAGTCGAAAGGAAAACTATTGATCATATTGAACATTCTCTGTTTACCTTCCTTCGAATCTATTTAAGAGAGTAATATATCAAATATATATATACATATATGTATGAAAATATTGAGATGACGGAATACAGCCAACATGCGGGTAAAGTTAAGAACCAGTTGCTAGTTAGCAAACTGAATTCAGCTTGTGCAATGTTGGATTGATTTGTTGAAGCCATGTCAATAATACACAGCGAACGTTTCTGGGGCCGACTGGATGCCACCTTCAGAGATCCATCCATCAATATGTTGTTTTACGATCAAGAGAACGAACTTCAAATGCTAAGATTGTCATTGAAGGTCAATGAGTTCATGATTACAAATGGAGAAAATGTTGATTCCTTTCATAATCTTTGCTTGTGTTAAAAGTGAATGTATGCTGTTGGAGAATCCTCAACAAGTCTGGTGATTTTTTTAAGGTATTGGCCAGCACAAGTTCAAGAGATCATGGAAGTGTTTCATCACCATTATTCCTTCTCACTGAGAGCTTCATTCCTACGTTCCTCCGTAGCTGAAGCTATTGCCAAATCGGTGCCAAAATTTTAAGTTCCAAAACCTTAATTATTATTTATCATCGCACTCTTATATCTAGCACACATTCATTAAAAGACAAACCGTGATAGACGTGTATCAATCAAAAAGTTTAAGATATTATTTGAGTCTATCGAAAGAGTTTTATTGTTTGTTTTTTTTCAACTGACTTAATGCCAAAATTAGATGACGTTTTCAAAACGGATATTTATTCAGCTTTTGTCTATGTCACCATTTGTCTATTTTCAATGCATCTAGCGAGTGAATCGCCGCCATGTAAGGACATGCAATATGCAAGGATGTTTGGTAAGGTGGTTGAGTTTACGATGATGATGATGATAATGATGATTAACCCATTTGGACTGACGGTCCTGAATGTGACGTCTTCACGATCGACCCAGTACTTCTGAGACAAGTGGTCCTTACATTGCCAAAATACATCTGACGTTCGCTGTTTACGGTCTGTAGCATCATGTAGAGAAACTCAAAAAAGGGTTACAACACAGTGATTATTTTGTTTTTATTTTTTTGAATCAAGTACGCTTTCTTTGCACAGGTGTCTGTTATGCCAAATGTCATCTAGTGTTCTGATGTTGATGGAGAGAACACGAACAGTAGATAAAGTATGATTTTGGGCTTCATCTGCTCAGTGGTTTTCCATGAGGTTTCCAGCTTGCCGTTCAGCGCTCCACATGGCTTAGATTTCATGAATATTCATGTCTTCGCGGGATCTTTGGTCCTTGTGGAAATTTTCTGACAGTCTTGACTTGTGCGCGTATGTGTCTTTGTGTGTGTGTGTGTGCGTGTTCTTTCTAAGATGAGTATTGCGTCGTGTGAAGCCCTAACCTGGACAATACATGGACTTTGCCTGCCATGTCTAGTTTATGGAAAGCGCCCCAGAGAGAGAGAGACGGTTCAGCGAGGGAGGCACAACACACGTGGGCCTTCATTTCATTCTTATTATACATTTTACTTACAATGGGAAACACAAAAAAGCAATCAGTCACAGGCTGCGGAAAATAAATTGAAAACTTGGCCTTGCTTGTTTGGCGCTGCTTTGGACGGTACACCGATTTCCTCCCGGATTCCTCAGACTCGCCCATACCCCAGGAGAGGACAATCCTGTTTCTGGGTCTGCTTTTGTGTTTTTGTTGTTGTGAGTTCAATGGACTTGGCATGCCAAGGGAGCTAAGGGAGAGGCACTTGGTGTGTGTGTGTGTGTGTGTGTGTGTGTGTGTGTGCGCGTGTGTGCGTGTGCATGCACGTGAGATGCGTGCATGTGTGCTTGTGTTTGTGTGTGTGCGATGTGTGCTTGTCTGTGTGTGTGTGTGTGTGTGTGTGTGTGCGATGTGTGCTTGTCTGTGTGTGCTTGCGTGTGTGTGTGCGATGTGTGCTTGTCTGTGTGTGTATGTGTATGTGTATGCACAGAAGGGTGACTAATGCTTCCGATCCCATTCACACGAGGATCTTGATATTGCACCGTTGTTTATTTCAAACAGACACCTGAGGCTGATTAGCATCGAAGGCCCATCTGGGACGCATCATGAATGTAACCTTTTTAGAACTGGGGAGTGCCGCATGAATGAGGCGGAACCTGAATGTTAGCATGTTGAAGAATTAACATTGTGATTTGTGAAATCAAAGACATTCATAATTCTTCTGATATCGGATGACACATTTTAACAATGTTTATATATGTATGAAATGTCACTGACTTAATTCTGTCTTATGACTATAAGCTAGAGTCCATGATAGTTTTTTTCTTACCAAATCACACTCATACAATGCATGTCTGCCTCTGCAAACGAGTTATGTTATGATGATGTTAAGACAGAAATGCGACGGTTTCAAGAGAAGGAACGGCTCAGACACGTACGTTTCATTTATGTACATGTCTCACGAGACACCGCAGGTTTCTGCGGTTCCACAAGAGTTGAATAAAATAACATTTGTTTGCATGTTATGTCATACTTCCAAGTGTTTGAATGAGACTTTTCCATTCTGTATTTGCAGACTGTGGTTGGACTCCACAGTACTGTAGCTGATGGTTTCTCATTCAGTCGCCAATAATTGTCGAACTCAACTCACGCCAAACTTTTCATAAATATTTAGAATAAAGTATTTTATACAACCTTTTATGCCCTGTGTTTTTTGTGCCTTCAATATGAAGTCCTCGGAATAATAGTGTGTGGTAGGCATACATTGTGTCAAGCACCACTCTAACACCAACCGTTTATGTCCTTGTGTCAGAATGGTATTTTTCGGTTCTAACAATACTTTAAAATATTTTCAAGTACAAACACGCACACACACACACTCACGGCCCACGCCCTAGCTAACCCATACATGTTATGATATCTGTAATCGCCCGTGAACCCAGAACCTTTATGCTCCCCGTAGAATTAAAGCGTCTTGCTGAGAACGTTTGCACCACGAGGGGAGACAGTAGAGGGCGCTGGTGATCACACCGAGGCCTGTGAAGATGACGCGTTTATCGGTGCTCTGAGTCACGCGTCATGAAATGTTCCCCAGGGACCCCCGTTCAACTTTCCCCTCAGGGGGGCCCACCTCCCAAAACTGGGTTCGGAGAGGTGTTCTCCCTCCCTCTCGCTCTCTCTCTTTTGGCGATTAAAATATATATATATAATAAACTTGAAATCCTTTCTGTCTGTCTGTCTTTCAGCTCGGGGATTTACTCGTGTAAATCCGTCTGACTTAAAAAGCCTCCACAACAAGATCTGAGCTAATACACGAGTAAATCCTGCAGCTGAACTAAAAACAGCCAGAAAGGATTGCAAGTTTATTTTGTTGTTTTTTAATCGCAG
Source organism: Pollachius pollachius (assembly GCF_949987615.1). Taxonomy (NCBI): domain Eukaryota; kingdom Metazoa; phylum Chordata; class Actinopteri; order Gadiformes; family Gadidae; genus Pollachius; species Pollachius pollachius. The sequence continues at coordinate 3,978,499 of NC_136949.1, forward strand.
AGCAGTTAATGCAGAAGTGGTTAGCTTTGTTTACACTTACTTGTTAATTAGATAAATATGAATGTGATGACACCAGAGCCGTTTAAAATAAATAAATAAATAAATAGCTCTGATTGACGCCATGTTGTCCTCTGATGCGTTCCTCTCCACTTCTGTCAGGGCCACGGTTCACAACATCACATCCGCCCGTGGCGTCGACTTAAGAGGTGAATATATGCGCTCTATATATGTATATCTATACGTAAGAAATGTAATACATTAAATCATGGAATTACCATGATTACAAATGGAGAAATTGTTGATTCCTTTCGTAATCTTTGCTTGTGTTAAAAGTCCTTCATCTATGAAGACATGTCTTCATAGATTTAGGAAACATGGCGAGACAAACTACTGGCTGATTCGTCTGATTCTGTGTATTAAGATTCACTTTTACCATTACATTTATTTAGCTGGCAATTCTGTCGGAAGCGACTTACAATAAGTGCATTCAACCATGAAGATATAACCCAAAAAGAGTTACATTGAATTCAGCAAAATAAGCGAATATGCTACATTATAGAGAAATGTATTCATGGGACCAGATACAGTTTCCACAGCTGTGTTTTCAGTCAGAAACGGAAGACGTTTAGTCTTTCAGCTGTCCTGGTGTCAGTGGATCTTCATTCCACCAGTCTGGAGCCTGGACAGCAGCTGGGGTCTCCGGACCCCATGTAGTAAGGGAGCAGCAAGCCGTTTGCAGTCATAGAGTTTAGTAGACGGGCTGGGCGGTATGGTTTAATACCAGTGACTGGAATGGGTTCTGAGCAGCCACTGGTAGCTGGTACAGGGTGCGGAGGAGTGTGTAGAGTGGGAGGATTTGGGTAGGTTGAAGACGTGTCGGGCTGATGCATTTTGGATGAGCTGCAGAAGACGAACGCACACATAACAAAATTGGCAGACAAACACGGGAAGCTTCAGCAACAGCAGAAAGCAAAGAACCTGGAGCAACTGAGATTGTACTGGACTTAAAAAGCCTCCATGACAAGATCTGAGCTAACACACGAATAAATCTTGGAGCTGAAAGACGGACAGCCAGAAAGGATTTCAAGACGGATTCCACATTAGCCGGTGTATAATTCTCAGACAATAAGTTTGCCTATAAACTGACAGTGTTGGACTCGCTGTCGCTTCTCACTGTGAAAATACAATAACCGTGCCCTTCTCAAAATGTAATGTTGGGCTCGTGCGCTCGTGTCCTTAACCTGGTAACCGGCGTGACCTGTACTCGAGGCCGGAGGGTGTGGAGTTTTCTCTCATTTACATTTAGGGCATTTAGCAGACCCCTTTTATCCAAAGCAACTTGCAATAAGTTAATTTGCCATAAGAAAGTGAAACAATATATCGCTGTCGGTACAGTAAGGATGTGCACTAACTAACAATCGCTAGGTTAACCCATTCCCCGTATAGCCTCCAGGTAAGATAGCTAGGATAAGATGCTACATAACTAAGTACTATAACTAAATACAACAGACAATAAGTACGTACATTAAATGCCAATCAATCAACAAGTCAGCGCCTTCTCTCTCCAGTATTGTGCGTTTAGAACACAGACAACAATGTACACAACATAGCAACAGAACAACGACACATTTACACCCTCACCTAAGTATATCCCAGCCCCTTAACCCCACTCAATGTCTCTGCTGCAAAGGACCCAGGAGGGCGCCAAAGGTCCAACATGGCGACCGTGCCCAGGGTCGCCACAATATTGTAACTTTAACCCACTCGAGGTTCCCCCGATTTGGGAAGACCAGGATCACTCTCGCAGCAAAAGGCACTGCCCTTATTATGTAGAAATAGTCATACTGCACATCAAATTAAACATGAGAAACTCTGCTACGAGTACATATGAGTCATTTTTACACACACCAAACACAACTCAAACACCAAGCATATCAATTAGACAAATTAGACAATTAAAAATAGGCTGGAGCTTAAGAGGTTAAAGGGAGATGTCTAGCAGAGGGTGCTTATTATTATTCTCTTCCAATCAACACTGTTGAAGAGGAACTGTGATTATCAGGAAGCCGAAGAAGAAAAGGAACATCAGCAATAACCTTAGATTTATCGTGCCACAGTAGTTTTAATATTAAATAGGGATATTGTTTTTGATTGCGTTGCTCAAACGAAAAGCAAGAGGCCAACACTCTGCGTCATAAGAGGGATTGATTGAAGATTGGTCTAGAACAAATGAACCAAAACCGTCTTATTCAATCACCACTCTGATTAAAAATCGTTGCCACCGTGGTAAATGCAACATTTATTTACCCCATGAAAAATGAGCACGGTCAAACGGAATAGGTCTCTCTCATATACGTTATGGAAGGTTTTAAAATCCCAGAGACGGATTGAGGTGTAACACACGTGGATGAGTGATGACTGGGTTATTGATGAGGGGACCTGCCAAGACGTTAGAGTACTTACTTATCATGCTCTTAATCACAAGGGAGGCGTCAGCGATAATAACAGCCACCTCTCAACAAGCCCGGGTGGAGATAAGGTTCTGTATATGGATGAGGTCTCTTCAAACGCGCACGCTGTCGTCTTCAGTCGCACGTGTGGTTTTGTGTGTGTGTGTGTGTGTGTGTGTGTGTGTGTGTGTGTGTGTGTGTGTGTGTGTGTGTGTGTGTGTGTGTGTGTGTGTGTGTGTGTGTGTGCGTGTGTGTGTGTGCAAGGGAGAGAGATTTGTAGAGAGAGAGATGCTGTCTTTGTAGCTACAACATCATTATTCAACCGACAATTGTACTGAGTCTGTTTTGCTTCTTTTCTGAGGCATTATTTATTCTGCAGCGGCAGCGCTATTGCAAATCCTGAATCAACTCTTTTATTATTTAATCTATTCTCATTCCTCAAATCCATTATTACTAGGTGGATTCAATGAAGAGCTTCCGCACGGCTGTGTAGCGGTTCTGAACGTTTCTCCTCTCCAAATATGGGCGACGTCCTTGGGCCAGATCTTTTATACGACCAGACATTAGAGAATCATGTTCATGCGCTTGAGCCCTTTCACCTGAGGTGAGATTCTGAGAAAATAACGACTCCCAGTTCTTTCAGCTCCACTTCCTCCCTAGGTACACACACACAAACCCACACAAGCACACACAAGGAAATAAGCACACATACACATTAACGCACACACACAAATGGAGATTTGCACACACACAAACACACACACACACATCAACACAAACACAAATACACATGCACACACATGTGTAGTACGTGGAGGGACACACACAAGCAAACACACACACACACACACACACACAGACACACACACACACACACACAAATGTCCAGCCCTCCTCCACTCCAATTACCAGAGCAAAGCACAGTGAATCTTCCCTTAAGACTTAAGTCAAACTGCCCGTTAAAGCAACATCACATGAATCTCAGTACCTTCTGTTCTCCTGAAGACCATTTACGTCTCAGGCTTCCATTTGTATTGTGCCGCATCTTACTATAACTGCAGCCACCGTAGGTGATTCAATCAATTGATTAGGATCAATCGATCACCATTTTGCAGCTTTTTTTCACATGAGTCGTGGTTAACAGAATTCATGGTTTAGGCTGAAGGTGGCTGGATATAGTGTGTGTTGACGTGTGTGTGTGTGTGTGTGTGTGTGTGTGTGTGTGTGTGTGTGTGTGTGTGTGTGAGTGGGGGGGGGGGGCATTTTAGTTGACCTTCTGTCTGAGTCACACTTTTTTCCTCCGTCACCACCTTGTTCACGCTGCACGCTACCCCATAAGAGGATCTCTCGCTCTCTCTCTCTCTGTTTCTCCCTCTCACTCTCTCTCTCTCACTCTGTCTCTCTCTCTCTCTCTGTCTTTCCGTCTCACTCTTTCTCTCTATCTCTCTCTGTCCCTCACTCCATCTCTGTCCAACCCTAACCCTAAAATCTCTCTGTCTCTGTCTCTGTCTCTCTCTCTCTCTCTCTCTCTCTCTGTGAGGAAGAACATCACCCTGACCCTTACCGCCCCCAGTTTCAACAGAGTTGAAGCGGTTGGACTGTCGTTACACCATCCAACCCTTCCCTCCTCCTCACCCAGCCCACCCAGTGCAGATATGGAGTATTTCAAAGTACCTCTAGGCCTACATCTTCTTCAGTCACATTCACTTGGATTGGGCCAGTTAGCCGTCACAGTGGAAGATATACAGCAGGGTTAGCAGGACAGGTCAATAGCAGCTCCATCGTTAGAGAAATTAACTAATTCACGGCGGCCCTTCTGGGCTGCAACGGTTGGCCTGTACTGGTAATGTTTCCCTGCTTTAATAGATTTGAATCAGCATTTTAAAGACCTTTGTTATCGTTGTTTTAAAGGAGCTTTACAAAAAATGATAATAATTGGACCTTAGTTTAGAGTCTTAAAAATAAAGTCAATTATTATTATATATTTAAACAGGAGACCTATTCAATAAATGAACGCATATGTCTAGGATTCTTGCTATTTTGGTAAAAGTGTGCCTTTTGTTTTTGGTTGGTGCTGTAAGTGCCAGTAATCAATCGATTATTCATCAGAAGTCAGTGCTGATTTCTCTCACTGCATTCCCAGCAGTTGTGTGTGAAAAGCTATTCGGCCTGAGCTCTCATTACTGCTACAACATCAGCGTGTTCTCAGCTTTAGGGGTTGGTAATACAGCAGAGAGAGACTCATCTCTTCTCCGTCTCCTTTCATGTCAATTGTTTCCCCCTGGTCTGTGAGAGGAAAGGATGCAGCAAGATCAAGGTTTGCAGCAAAATCTGAAAAGAGGAGAACACCTTCTGATGTTTGCTGAAAGGATGACAGACAGTTGCCTCAACCCATCGGAGACCTTTCATCCACAGGAAATGGAAGGAGAACGTTGAATTCTTGCAGACTTTTAAAAATTGTACTATTTTCAAAGAATACACCAGATTTTTAGGAAGCAACTATGAGGAGCTTGGTAGCGTTTCAGTTATACAAGGAATGTAATTAAAAAGTAAAATCAGCTTGAAAAGTAGCGGCACAGCGGTTTAAAACTGGAAATAAAAAACCAAGATAGCAGCGCAAAAATGTACAAGAGCGCTTTTTATTCTTCAATAAGATCAACGACTGATGTTAATTGATTCAACTTTTTTTGTTTTCCGTTTTATATTTGTTACGCACATTCAATGACAATAAGGAATATTAAACATTTTAATCTCTTTTTAATAGAACAATCTGACTTTATACACATATTTGAACCAATGTCCAGGCACAGATGTAGAATGTAGACGATCGCTCGATAGATCCGTAGAAAATATGCAGATCCCAGAGGAAAACATAGGAGTGATGGAGGTATGGTTCCATGGTCGGGTGGAGGGTTTGGTGGAGGTTGTGGGTGGAGGGTGTGTTGTTAGAAGTCTTTATCCCAACCAGAAAACTCCTCATCCGCCTTGGTCTGGTCGCTGGGGAAACGGTCAAAGTTGATGTAGCAGGGACCCTGTGTGGAGCACCAGAAATACACTCTTCACATATCAAACACACTGAGTGGAGAATACGATAATTACATTTACATTTAGGGCACTTACAATAATTACATTTGTCAGAAGGAAGAGAAACAACAATATATCGCTGCCGCTACACTAAGGATGTTCATAGAAACGAGTGCAAAGCACTAACAATTGTTTGGTTAACCCATTCCCCGTATATAACAAAGATAGCTAGGATAAGATGCTTCACAATGCTAAGTACTATTTTTAAGTGCAAGAACGTAGGGCTGGGCGATTAATCGAATTATGATTGCGGTTTCAATTTTAGCGTCAAACAATCATAAAATTAACATAATCTAGTTTTTCGTTTTTATTTTTTTATTATAATTTTTTATAATTTTATAGAAAGGGCAGAACAGCTGATACATATCTGTTTATTATTTTAGATTGTAACATTTTCTTTTTGACCATTTTGTGTATTTTTTTAAGGCGAAATTTCAAAGTTCTCAGTTGCAAAGTTTTTTTTGGAAGAGACATGCTGAATAAATAAAACATGTTTTCAAACTCAAAAATAATCGTTTGAATAATCGTGATTTCAATATTGACCAAAATTATCGTAATTGTGATTTTTTTCCAATAATCGAGCAGCCCTACAAGCAGGGCCGGCGCTGACCGTTTCGGTGCCCTAGGCAACTCGACATTAAATTGCGCCCTGGCCAATTATTATTATTATTATTTTTAATATAATTTTTATTAATTAATCAAGGGCGCCACTAGAGGGCGCCCCCAACACATTTGCCGCCCTAGGCGATCGCCTGGGTTGCCTATACTGAGCACTGGCCCTGCCTACAAGGACGTACAAAATACATTAAGTACGTAGACACTGACGATACATATTGAGGACGATATTGATCACAGCCTATGACAAATCCCTGTGCCTGAACCGGCTGGTCTACGCACCCAAACGGACCGAGTCTATTAGGACCTACCTTGCGGACCAGGCGTACGGTGGGTGCCTCTACCTGCCCCACGCGCAGCTTGTGCCAGTTCATCGTGCTGAACCACCTGAGGAGGAGGCAACGCAGACGTCAACACACACACAATGTACTGGAGACATGGAGCTAGGCTAGCCTGCTATAGCAACGACATAGCATAACATGACATGACATAACATCACGTATCAAACTGAAACTAAAGCGGTCGCACAGTGTGATGTTACATTATAATGCTTGCCTCCATTTTGGAAGTATGGAGCATAAGAATGTTTTTGGTAGTGATGGTATTTTCTTCCATTGTTTAGTAGCTAATCTTGAAATTATTTGTCATTATGGGGACGCATTGTTGTGTTTGAAACTAACACAGCGTTTCTCCTGGGAGTCATGGCAAAACGGTATATTTACATATATTTTGAATTTGAAAGTACTACAACTCTCATGAGGTATCACACATCCCAAGATGCATCCTGATGAATAAGCCCTGTGGATGACGGCATTTGTGTTATCGTTAAATCTCAACTAGACACATGCTTCTATCAGTCAAGTATTATCAGAAACACGTTTGATGTGACCAACGGATGAGTTCTAGAAAAATAAAACATTCTATCATTCAATGACATAATACGTTTCCATGGTTACCTGTGGTGGCGAACATCTTTGATGCCATTCTTGGTATTTCCTAGCCTTTGACCCGGCCTGGGCCTGCCAACCAAAGCACAGTTCAAATCCTACATCACCATGAGCTCATGTCAGTTGCTTCTAGCACAAACAGGCTCTTCAAAGCACACATTATGGGTCTGCTCTTTTTATGTACCAGGGCACGGTAATGGACTAAAGAGGACATTGCACTTTGATCTTTGATCATTACTGGTGCTTTGACACACACAAATGAAATACAACTGGCTCAAACGTTGATGTTCTGAGGTCCACACCTGTTTTAGTCTGTTTTAGGATGACACTGACTCAGTGGGAAAAGGTCTATTTATCTCACCTGCACAGCTTGCTGACGATGGACTTGGCCGCTTCGTTCAGGTACGGTGGGTACTTTATGACTCCATCTAGGATCTTGGCGTAGATCTTCTGGGGCTCTGAGCTTGAGAAGGGGGGGCTGGCAGTGGCAGGGGAGCAAACAGCGGAGGTGTTTCATTATTAACTCGAAAAGTAAACGGTTTCACCCGGCTTTTCAACCGTGGCATATTCCGTCGTGCAATAATGCTGCCCCCTACTGGACAAATGAGAGAATGCGGCACCCTACTTGAGAGATGAAGTCCTCAGAGTTTTTCAAAAGATCAACGTGACTTTTGATTCTAATTGAACGTGATTTGTTGTGTCAATAAAAACCGGCTGATGTTTACAGCTATTAGCCTGACATGGCCTGACAAATTCAAAAATGTGTTTTAGACTGAATACTCTCAGTTCATTAGTTTGATTTCAAAGTAGAGTTATTGACAGGCCAGTGATGCAAGTAACGCGTTACTTAGTTACGCGTTACTGGCCTCGGACCACTTTTTTCAGTAACGAGTAATCTAACGCGTTACTATTTCCAAACCAGAAATCAGATAAAAGGTACTCATCAAAGTCACTGTGCGTTACAATTTTGTAAGGAGGACGGAGACCCCAGAGCAAGTAAAACATGAGCCGATTCCTCTGGTTTTCAGGCTATGTGGCTATAGCCCTGTCGGATAAATCAAAACAGTATTCCATACCATGCGGTGCATGGATGCATGGATGCGTCCCAGTGTAAGGTGAGGTACCTTCCGGCCAGCAGCTCATAGATGAGGACGCCCAGCGACCAGAAGTCCACCGCGAGGTCGTGGCCCTGGTTCTTGATGATCTCAGGGGCCATGTACTCTGGGGTCCCCACGAAGGAGTAGGTCTTTTCCCCCCGCACCATGTCCTTGGCGAAGCCGAAGTCCACCTGCACGCACGCACAAATACACACAGACGCACATATTAATGCACGCACACATGCACACATTTACAGACATGCTCACACACAAACACACACACATATTCACACATGCACCCATAATAACACACATGCACATATTATAACACGCACACACACACACACACACACACACACACACACACACACACACAAATGCCTATCAAAATTGCAAATCCTTATCAATTTGTTTATAACCATACACATAAAAAATCTGCCTGTTCACATACACACACTCACACACTCACACACAAGCATACACACACACACACACACACACACACACACGCAAACACAGATGAACACAAACATGCTGTAAACATGCATACTTTCCTTATCAATAAGTTTATATGCATAAGCATAAAATAAACATGCCTGATAACACACACGGACACACCCACACACACACACACACACACACACACACACACACACACACACACACACAGCTTAACCCCCCCTGACCCACCAGCTTAACGTAGCCCTTGGAGTCCATCATGAGGTTCTCTGGCTTCAGGTCTCGGTAGAGGATGTTCTTCTTGTGGAGGTACGCGTAAGCCTCCACCACGCAGGCCGCGCAGAACACTGCGATGGGCTCGTCGAAACGCCCTCTGAACCAACAACAACAAACAATAAAACTCCATACACTGTCTACAAAATGGCCACACACACGATCGCTGGCCTTGCGCGTTTCAGGAATGTCGTCCGATGCCTACAGTTGGAGGTAGCTCTCTCTCTTTCTGCCTCTGTCTCTCTCGGTCTCTCTCTCTGTCTCTCTCTCTCTCTGTCTCTCTCTCTCTCTCTGTCTCTCTCTCTCTCGCTGTCTCTCTCTCTCTGTCTCTCTCTCTCTGTCTCTCTCTGTCTCTCTCACTCACTGTCCCCCTCTCTCGCTCTCTCTCCCTGTCTCTCTTTTTCTCTCTCTCTCTCTCTGTCTCTCTCTCTCTCTGTCCCTCACTCTGTCTCTCTCTCTCTCTGTCTCTCTCTCTCTGTCTCTCTCTCTCTCTGTCTCTCTCTCTCTCTCTCTCGCTCTCTCTCCCTGTCCCTCTCTCTTCCGTCATTTAACGTATTTTTGCAAAACATCTGAGGCGATGTGTGCGTGGCCAGACTGGCCAACATGTGTTAGAGGGTTTGAAGGCGTGTGAAGCGGTGGGTTTCCTTACACTTCTTTGAGCTTGGTCCACAGCTCCCCTCCACTGCAGAACTCCATGACCATGTAGATGTACCGGGAGTCTTTGAATGCGCCGTGGAGCCTGGACCATTAGAGAGAGAGACAGAACAGAGGGGAGAGAGAAAAAGAAGAGACAGGGAAAGACAACGGGTTACTGATAGCGACAGACACCCTTTTAGAGAAAGGCTTCTCTTGCAGATTTTCAAAGGAGTCAGCCTCGGTCAGAATCATTTCTCAAATTGCTTTGCGTGAATAATTCCTTTCCAGGCGCCTTTTTCCTTCGTCATTAACGATCCACATCTAACTCGGACCTTAAAGGGCCCCAGCCATGGGACATAGTGACATCACAAGTGTACCAGCATACCCACTGGACTGTACCGAGGCGTAGGCTAATCAACACCCCCAGCTGGTGGTAAAATGGGGCCATTTTAAGCTATTAAGAGTTTGTGACCAATCAGCTGACCTGACGATGAAGTCACACTGGATTGCTTTAAGGATCTTCTTCTCGAACAGCATGTGCTCCTCCTGTCGCTTGGCAACGATGTGCTTCTTGCTGACGCGCTTCATGGCGTAGTATTTCCCGTGTTTCACGGAGGTGACCTTCAGCACCCCAGATCAATACAAAGAATTACGGTGAGTAGTGAAGAGGGGTTGTGTTCGATTTACAGTGGCCTTTATGACACAAAAAGGCACTTAGCAATCGACATGCATGAATGGATGGATGATCCATCACACCCACACACACATACACACATATGCATACAGCTATACACACACACATCCACGGCAACACAGACAGAGATATACACACGTAGACACACGAACACAGACACATACATGAAGAAACGCGCACACACACATACACATATGAAGATACGCATACACACCCAAACACACCCACACAAACACATGGAGTTACGCACAAACACACACACATACACAGACACACACAAACACACACACACACAGATAGATATGCACACACACACACACAAACACACAGACGCACACATATGAAGGACGTGGAGGGACGCACAGAAGCACACAATCACACACACACACACACACACACACACACACTCACACACACACACACACACACACTTACCAGGCTAACGCGGCCAAAGCCCCCCACTCCTAGTGTGACAGCCTCTCCCTGGTAGCGGCCCTCCTGGTACAAGGCCGGGACCAGGTCTTTGAACTTCAGGGACGTGTGGAGACTGAGGAGGAGGAGGAGGAGGAGGAAGAGGAGGAGGAGGAGGAGGAAGAAGAGGAGGAGGAGGAGGAGGAGGAGGAAGAGGAGGAGGAGGAGGAGGAGGAAGAGGAGAAGGAGGAGAAGGAGGAGGAGGAGGAGGAGAAGGAGGAGGAGGAGGAGAAGGAGGAGGAGGAAGAGGAGGAGGAGGAGAAGAAAAATACAGTAAATCTGATAACCATACCAAAACTAACACAACAAGCAGTATCTTTCTCCCGTCCATCTTGCAGTAAGTCTAGCGGTATAATTAGCTGGTAAAAAAAACTTAATTTACACATATACTTGGTTAGAACGACTTTAAAATGAGTACACTTTTATTTATTGGGTCAACTGTGTTTTCCTAGAATAAAAAGTGTGAGTCGACAACTCTGAGTCAAAGATCGTTAAAACAAAAACCTGTCACTGAAGCAACAGCCGCACAACGATTGCATCTTAACCTCTAGGATGCTCGTTCTTGTTGTGTAACACTCTTCCAGACACCTCAGGCCTGTGATTAGTGAGTTGGAGGTTTCATAACGTCTTAACGATGATTAAATCGGACAAACACACAGAAGAACGGACAGACGGGACGACAGACGGACATAAAGAAGACAGACAGACAGACAGATTCTTACCTGTGGTTCTCTGGAGTTTCAGCCTCCTGCAGCACTTTGGTACTAGAGATGGAGGAGAGAGAAGAGGAGAGGAGAGATGGAGGAGAGAGGAGAGGAGAGGAGAGATGGAGGAGGGGAGAGGAGAGATGGAGGGGAGAGGAGAGATTTTTGAAAAAAAAAGTCAGCTGCAGTCAGAATGATTTCTAAAGTTAATTTCTAAGTTCAAAAACTGCCCTGCCATGTGACCTAGTGACATCACAGGTGGGAGTGTCTACCTGGATGTATGGAGGAGAGATGAGATGGAGGAGAGGAGAGGAGAGATGGAGGAGAGGAGCGGAGAGGAGAGATGGAAGAGAGGAGAGGAGAGGAGAGGAGAGGAGAGGAGAGCAGAGGAGAGGAGAGCAGGAATGGAAAAGAGTAGAGATAGATGACAGGAGAGTTGTAAGACAGAAAGCTCATCAGTGTATGCTCTCACACAAACTGTAGTGTTAATTTTAGTTTCGTACAAAGAGGTGTCAGAAAAGGAGTGAGAGGGGAAATAAACGTTATCTCCTCCGAGGACATACTCATCGAAAAGCTCCAGGTGTTCCACAGGGATGGTCTCCTCAAACACCCTGAGATTCAAAGAAACAACACAGGTGAAGACAGGTGTTTGCTTGCAAATGGGATCTGGTTTCAACAATTACTGAGCAGAATCCTCTCCGTTTGTCGTGACAGAGCAAAGACACCCAGAGAGCTGTGATATCCATTGTACACATGAGCGGTTCTAAATGAGAACTCACTCTTTGTCGATGGATAAACACGTGACCGGGCCGTCGGCCGTGCACGTAGCCGTCCTCCTCACCTCCCTGCACATCCCCCCGAGGGGCAGAAAAACATTCATCCACATGATACTATAAAAATACTCAAAAGAAAGATTAACGGAAAACACCAAAAATATGAAATCGTTAGACGGGTCGAAGGCGATATGAAACTCTAACTATCACGCACGCAGAATGTTAAAATACAAAGCTGCTTAACTAAGTAACGAGCAACATTCCGATCACACAGCGTTCCGTCTGCCGCACTCCGATCAAACCGTTGCTATGGTTACCGGATGAGGGCCTGCTCCCCGAAATGCTCTCCCTTCCCCATCCGGCGGATCTGCTTCTGAGAGCCGTTCACGTTCTTCGACACCAGAACCTTTAGGGTGGACACAGAGACCATGGAAGAGGGGAACAGAAGAGGGTGAAGAGTTTAGATTCAGTTCAATAAAATCTATTTTATTTCTATAGACCTTAATCACAGGTTCAGTCTCGAAGGGCTTAACAGGCCATGTAGTTATGAACCCCCCCCCCCCCCCCCCCCCTCCGACCCTAGCCCCCCAGAGGGCAAGAAAAACCTCCCTTAATTAGCAAGGAATAAATCTTGAGAAGGAATGCAGAGTGGGGGATCCCTCCTTCCAGGGATGGTCAGGAGTGCAATGCAATAATGCAATGCAATGATTTACATACATACATTCAGGCAAAACACCAGCAATCATTTCGTTTATAAAACAAATGTCTATGGTGATGGCTGCTGCTTGGATACCTAGTTGTGAAACATGTCTTGCGTTTTGAACCTCGTCCAACGATGTGTGAGACGGTGAGAAACACACAGGGGTGAGCAACACAGTGTGATGCAACATCAGATCGACACCAGCTCACCTCGCCTTTGAGGATGATGTAGAAGGTGTTTCCCTCCGCTCCTTCTCGCACGATGGTGTCCTTGTCCTGGTACTTGACCTGAGACACACAAAACAGAGCGCACACAACACTCTTCAGATACTATAACACCAACCCCGACGCAATGTAGACAGACACTAGTTTCAAGTACTAAAACATTTGTCCTTAAAAATATTTTAAAAAAAACTAGTAGAAAGGAAAGGTTGGACAATAGTAGATTTAGATTTATCTGATGATAACCACTAAGCTTCTACTGTTTAACACTGTTAGACATAAGGGCGTAGGAACCGGGGGGGACGGAGGGGACGTGTCCCCTCCAATATCGGAGACAGGCGCATTTGTCCCACCTAAAAATGATACCGGATCTGTCAGGTTTCCGATATGTGTCCCCCCCAATGTTAAACTCATTCCTACGCCCCTGGTTAGACATATCCACTGAGAGTCCCTACCTCCTCCATGGAATCGATGATCTTAGACAGCTGGACATCGTTCAGGTCCTTCAGAGTTCTGGACCTGAGGACAAGAACACAGAGACAAAGGGGCTTTGAAAACTACTACGGAAGTCCATCTGGCCAAAACAGACCCTGTGCGGAACCGTTTAGCAAAATCACAGTCAAAATCAAGTGCTACATTATCAGTGAGACGTAGCCGTTGTACACGATAACGTAAATGTGAATTCCAGTGACACAGGGCCGTGTTATCTCCACTCACGTCTTCAGGAAGCCCAGTAGCTCCCCACGTTTCTTCTTGGACTTGTTGGTCATGATGGTCCGGTACGTCTGCCTCTCCATGCACCACAGCCGCACCGCAGACTTGGCTGGAAGCACACATCCGCTAGTAAGAGCTAGTCCCGAAGCATATCATAGTCCGACAGTTACCTAGTTTTGGGACACGTTTAGTCAAAGCAATTTACATTGAACTCGGATACCTGAGTGTCCTTAAAGAGCAAGTAAGGGGTCAGGCGTCCTGCTCAAGGTTAGCTTGGACAGCGGGGATCGAACCCAGTATCCTGCCGGCACTATCTTCAGTGATGGACCCCCTGTGATACCCATGCACCTCACAGAGGCATCAAAAGTCGCAAGGGCGGTTCCGTACCTTTGACCGTGGCCGTGCGCTTGCAGTTATACAAGATGGCCAGCTCACCGAAGACATCGCCGCACGTCAGGGATCTGAGCTGTCGACCCCCCTGGGTGACGACAAGCTCCCCCGCTGAGAGAGAGCGAGAGGGAGAGAGAGAGAGAGAGAGAGAGAGAGAGAGAGAGAGAGAGAGAGAGAGAGAGAGAGAGAGAGAGAGAGGGAAAGAGAGGGATAGAGAAAGAGAGAGAGATAGAGAGAGAGCGAGTGAGAGAGAAAGAGAGCGCGAGAGAGAGTGTGAGAGAGAGCGAAAGTGAGAGGGAGAGAGATGAGCGCGAGAGAGAGAGAGAGTGAACGAGAGGGAGAAAGAGAGAGAGTAAGCGAAGGAGCGAGAGCGAGAGGGAAAGAGAGAGAGCGAGAGAGAGAGAGAAAGAGTGAACGAGAGCGAGAGGGAGAGACAGAGAGCGAGAGAGAGAGAGAGAGAACGAGAGGGCGAAAGTGAGAGAGAGGGAGTGATAGAGAGAGCGAGAGCAAGAGAGTAAGCGAGAGAGAGAGAGAGCGAGAGAGGGTGACAGAGCGAGAGAGAGAGAATGAGTGTGAGCGAGAGGGAGAGAGAGAGTGGGCGAGAGGAAGAGAGTGAGAGAGAGAGAGATAGATAGATAGATAGATAGATAGATAGATAGATAGATAGATAGACAGACAGACAGACAGACAGACAGACAGACAGACAGACAGGCAGAGAGAGAGAGAGAGAGAGAGAGAGAGAGAGAGATCATCATCATCATCAGAATCACGTGGAGACAGGGAGACGGAGACAGCGACACATAAACACATGAACGGCCGGACAAAGAAAAAGAAATCGGCCGGACAGAGAGCGTTTGCCTATCGAGCCCCCTTCCTATGGAATAGGCTGCCACAAGTGATCAGGGAAGCTGACTCTGTGGAGCTATTCAAAGGAAAGCTCAAAACGCACCTCTACGATCTTGCATTTGGAACATAGGATTGTGAAAACGATTGTGAAAATGCGAAGTGAAGACCATTCTGGTTGTTTGTGTTTTGTTAATGCAGTATACATTCCCGCTATGTACTGTTCCGTTCTTATTCACTATTCTGTCTGTTCTAGCATGTTGCGGTGACTGGACTGGATGCCTGGACTCTCCTCATGGTCAACCGGCCAGCACCACATCACCATTTTTGTGCATGTATTTACCTGTATGTCAATTATGGCACCCATTGCACTCCTGACCATCCCTGGAAGAAGGATCCCCCACTATGCGTTTCTTCTCAAGATTTCTTCCTTGCTAATTTCAAGGGAGTTTTTTCTTGCCCTTGTGGGGGCTTGGGTTAAGCCCACTTGTTAAGCCCTTTGAGACTGTAATGGTGATTAAGGGCTATACAAATAAAATTGAATTGAATTGAATTGAATTGAACCCCCAGGTGTACCTGCCACGATGTACATGGTGTCCCCCTCAGAGGCCTCTGCTATGACCTCCTGCCCGGGGCTGAAGTCATGTGACACCAGGAGGTCCACCATCATGGCCGTCTGCTCGTCATCCAGCCGGCTCAGGAAGTCGTTCTTCTGGATCGCCTTGACGATCAGGTTGGTCTCGCTGGGTGAAATTAAAAAATATGTGACTGTGAAAATGGTTTGCTCACGAGCCGTGACGTATAACATTCGTTATAGGAGAGTAGGTACATAACTAGATGTTTGTTGCTGTTGTCTTTGTTGTTACATAACACACAGTGTTTTATAGCTACTGAGTCGTGACCCTTAAGTATTGTTCATGACAGCAGTTTTTACAGTTTATAGCTCCTGTTGTGCTTTATATTCTCTGTAATAACGCTTTACACATGATATATTTCAAACTGAACGAGAAACACTCTGGGATGTCGATGGCAGCCCTGCTCTTGGTAAATGGTAAATGGTACAGCGCTTTTCTCACCAGTGGCCACCCAAAGCGCTTCACAACATTGCCATCATTCACCCATTTATGCACACATTCGAAAAACGACGGCGGAGTCAGCCATGAAAGGCGACAGCCAGCTCGTCGGGAGCAGTTAGGGTTAGGTGCCTTGCTCAGGGACACCTCGACACTCGCTAGAAGGAGCTCCCCGGGGACATCGAACTAGCAACCTTGCGGATACCAGGCAACCCGCTCTACCTCCTGACCTTCCGCCACCCCATTTTCATTTCCTTTGCATTTCATTTGTTGCCGAGCGACATCGCTGTTCCATCTCGCAGTTGATTGCAGCCAATCAGAGGCAGCGGTGGGCTGTCACTCACCTGGTGGTCTTCTTGACCTGTGTGCGGGTGATCTGCAGGCCCTCAGGGATTGGCTCGGGCGCCATGACGGCGGCGCGGCTCTTCCTGACCTCGGGGGCCGCATCATTACTGCTCTGGGAGGGAAACTCTGTGGCGCCGACCAATAGGAACGCAGGGATGGGGAGGTCTGTCAGCTGGAGCTGTTTGTGTGTCTCTATTGATAGATATTAGTTTGTGTACGTGTGCGTGTGTTCTTGTGTGTTTGCATGTGCTTGTGTGTGTGTGTGTGGGTGTTCGCGTGTGTGTGTGTGTGTGTGTGTGCTTGCATGCTTGTGCCATATGTGTATGTGCTTGTGTGTGTGTGTGTGTGTGTGTGTGTGTGTGTGTGTGTGTGTGTGTGTGTGTGTGTGTGTGCTTGTGTGTGTACAGGCGTCGTGCCAGGTGTGTGTGTGTGCGTGTGCGTGCACTGGGCATCTCACCTGTGTCTTCATATTCACTCAACAGCTTCTCTTTCTCCTGGAGTCGTTCCTCTGAAACAACCAATGGAAGAGAGTTACACTCTGCACTCTAACTTCACCAAACAACGCTGATGAACACGAGTCTTCCTCAGCATCGAATGAACCAATCACAAGTCTGACTCATGTTTAACTGCATATTGCAACACTTGATATTTCCACACGGTGATCCTGTTCTTGTTTGGCATTACGTTTGATTCATAATCGTGAGACAGTTTAGAGTTTAGATAGCATATTAGGCTTTGTATATTGTTGTTGATGTGTTGTTGATGTGTTGTTGATGTGTTGTTGATGTGGTTGTTGATGTGTTATTGATGTGTTGTTGATGTGTTGTTGATGTGGTTGTTGTGTTGTTGATGTGGTTGTTGTGTTTCGCCCACCTAGATCCTTGTTCTGCCTCTTCAGTTCCTGGTTGATCTGACACTGTTTCTCCAGCTGCTGCCTCAGCTCCTCCAGTTGTTTCTCCATGGCTGCAGGGAGTGGACGGTAGTACAGCATTACAGTATCACAACACACAGGTCACACGTGGACCACCATGCTGAGCACCATCACGGTGAACCACACACTACACGACAGCCAAACCAGCCACATCGCGGTGACGGACGTGCAGTATGTGGCGGTTCCAACCGACAGGCAGTGCGACAGTTTTCCCTCTGTCACACTGTGGCACTAGCGCAGGATGCTAAAAGCGCGACTACTTTGAGTCCCCTGTAGCGGGGAGGCTTTGAAGTGCTCTCTGCAGGATGAGCTCCAGCACGGCCCCGTCTGAATAATGCAGAGCATCAGCTACGGGAGACGCTTCGGAGACCCCCGACCACCGACCGGTTTTATGCAGGCCTCCTTTACATAACACATGAGCAGGGAACGGCTCGGAGAGACCCAGACGTTATTGGCTTTTACTTGGCAATTTAAGACCTATGATTAGAGTGTTTCAGTATGTCAGACGACCCGGCTGACCCACAGTCCTGATGGTGTTTTCATATTGACTATTTTCTGAACATGAATGCACTGACTAGCTGTACCTTTGTTTCGATTCGTTTCAGGCGACCATTGTACCATATGTCTATCCATTAGGCATCTAATGCTTCCCTGGAAAGCAGATGTTCCTGTGGATTCAGAGAGTTTTTCCTGGCCATTTCGAGAGGGCTTCGGGTTAGGGGGCATCGTAAATGTGGGCATGTTGTATCATTGTAAGGGGACGTCATAAAATGTATGGCCCTTGAGGCTCTAACTGTTAAAGTCCCTGAACATATGGAGTCATCAGTTTGATTGACATCAGCTGGGTCCAACCGGATCCATAGCCAACCAGGAAGGAGGAAGTTAAAGGACATTTTGTAAATCGGCATTTTGTAGGGTTAGCCCTACTGAACCGGGTGAAAAGACTACAACCCTTTCCGTTTCTGGTTCCGGTCCGGTTTCCGTTTCATTTACAAAATGCAGATTTACAAAATGCCAAATAAAACACGACAGAAACTGTATTTCGCTACGATACTTGATGAGGAACATCAACGAACACCACTAACCAATCAATGAGTTTCAAATTTCTGAAAGCGAAGGTTTAGGGGTGTTTTAAGGACAGGTTTGTGAATGCCCATAGCCAGCCGTTGTGAAGCAGGCAGGGGCGATTCGAAATTAGCCAAATACTGGAGACAGGACCAATGTTCAAAATTTCGGTGTTAACCACTCTATTTCATCCTAGATAAACCAGAAAGGGGGCTCAATGTTCAAAATACCGGAATTGTCCTTTAACATTTAGTTGATATTATTTCTACACAGTGTGTCACAAATGCACGTTAATTTATTAAACAGTGTACGGGCAGAGGACCTATCTCTGCCAGTTCAGTCTACTGGTCCTAGTGCACTGGGACATAAAAAGAACACGCCCTTAATTAGTGTTATGACTGACAGCTGTGTTTGTCCTACAATGATGGTCCTTTAATTAAAAATGGTATGTAAAGAGTATGGCCGGCTTGTCCCTAACATTTGTGATTGGTCGAGCTTATGATGAACACCGTTGGTCGTTTAGGTGTCACTCCTCATCGTAGATGTCCCACCTTAATATCTCCAGTTACAGATATGGGACTTAACTTTATATGTGTGCATCTACAGTTAACACTTTTTTTATCATTGCTTTGACTTTTGCACTAGAGATGCCAAAAACACTAAACCAATGAAATTTTTATACCAAAAAACAAAAACTTTGAAGCAAATCCAGGTTTTTGGAGACACAGAGACGTTAAGGTCTGTAAAAATTAAATGGACCTGACTTAAAGTCCCGTAATTTGCAGGTAGTGTGGTTCTGTTTGAGTGACATGTTTTCTCATTTTGAGATCCATTTATAATGTGGAGAACTCATCTGAAATGATCAAAGCAGACACATTGATCCCCTCTCGTCCTCAGGCCTTGATATTCATATCGTCATATCGGTTATAAAATCATATTGGTGCACACAGACAAGTACACACACAAAATACAATTTCCTCCCTTCTGGTAACCTTTCCATCGATAAGTTTACAATAGCCCTGATTGTGATAAATGACCACCATTAAACTTTAGCCGTCAATTACAAATAGCATTTGTAGTGTGTGTGTTTTTTGTGTGTGTGTGTGTGTGTGTGCGTGCGTGCGTGCGGGCGGGCGGGCGTGCGTGCGTGCGAGCGTGTGTGTGTATTCCATATTGAACCATCAAACACATTGCATCAGTTTAAAATGTGGCGTTGCACTATCAATCAGACCTGCTTAAATACTAAGGGTGGCACAGCCCGAGTGTGTTTGGCTGTAATCATTTGGTTGACCCTAATCACCACGCTCTCACCTTGGACATTGGACATCGGAGGTGGGGTTGAAACTCAACAGTCTGCCCATTGTTGAATAGACATTGTGGACTGTTCCTGTGTTATTTATATGGATGGACCACATAAAGCTAGTTTTAATTTATTTAAAGAACCATTCTCTCCGTGTTAGAGGGTTTAGAGGAGAGGTTGTTCTGGAAGGATCCAGCCATGCTTTGCCTGTGTCTTAAAAGGAGTGGGAGTTCTTGAAGATATGGGGCCTGTTATTAAATCAGTTAAGAATCGATGAGTGAAACTGTATTACATGGGAACAACCTTGTGTTGTAGTCAACAAACCAAATCCAATTTAACTTTATGGTACTGTTGTCATGGTGACCTGACAGTTTGATTTTCCTGCAAGCAAGTTAAACTGCCTTTTTAACACGCACAAGTACCCAAAAAACCTCAACATTACCCATGTCATGAGACGCGAACGCACGAATGACCTTTTTTCGAGTAAAAGTAAAGAAAATTTGGAAAATGTGGCGCAGTTGTGAACGTTGTTGTGTGTTAAACCTTTATGGCCCATGGCTCGGGCCACAATGGAAAGTTACACATCATTACGTAATACCGGTGGTATACCTGGTATGCTGTATGTGTTGCATAAAATAAGCTGAGGTTATGATACTCATGGGGACACACTGAAGGACTGGGCGTGAGCATGGGACCAGATGGGGACAAGACCACCTTTCACAGTAAACGTCATGCCATCGTATCCGGACCCTTTCGCAATTTTTGAATTGCAATTGCCTGATTCCCACGAAATACACAAACTAAAACCAACAACAAATGTGAAAGCTGGCCCAGTCAGTGCCAGATAGTTAAGAGCATGCATGTCTCCGGTCTTCTTTAACACCCAAACCTCTACAGTTCAGAAGGCCTGCAGAGATGTCTTCAGAGCTGCACTCACCTGGAGCCGGCGGTGGAGATTAGGAAGGGTTCAAGTCCAGGTCCTCTGATTGGTATCAGATCAATCTGTAGGAGTCGAAGGGCTAGCCCGGGCTGGAGTGTGTGTAGACGTCTCGCTCTGCAGGTACAGCCGGACTCGGCCCACCGCTGCCAGGTGAATCGTTTTGGATCGGCAGTGGATCGGCGAATGTCCGGGATGCACTCCCTGATCCCATGCAGACTGGACGCACACCTGGGCAGATACAAGCGTGAAGGAGCTGTCAGCGATCTGTCTGGTTCACAGTCACGCACACACGCTGAGCTTCTCCTGGCAGGGCTCTCACCTTCTGCTATTGTCAGGTCCCTATGCCATTATTTTTTTCTCCCTCTCGGTCTATCTCCCTCTCCCTCTCTCTCTCTCTCTCTCTCTCTCTCTCTCTCTCTCTCTCTCTCTCTCTCTCAATATATCTCTCTATCAATCTCAGCAGCTCCGGTATTGAATCATTAACCACCAGGCTCTGAGACTCCGCCCTTCCCATCAGGTGGGAGAAGATAGGGGAGATTTATTTTTTTCCCTAACCCGGGAAATTGTTCATTTGAAAAAATAAATAAATAAATAAAATATTGAATGTTAAATAGATATCTTCAAAATAATAAATTATATAAATACATCGTGTGACTTAAAACTAAAAAATATATTATTTTTGGAGAGCTAATTAATATATAAATAAATTGCCTACCCTACATTTAACAAAGAAAATATGAACGTTGAAATGCAAACATTGCTTCATATTCCATAAGGCACATTTCCCATTCATAGCGAAGCCATGGTGTGTGAGTGATGCAAATCTACCCAGCGCACCTGCATTCCCCTGTGCACCTGACGTGACATTTAATCCGGAGCTGGAATCTAAAATGCTGGAAAAATGTCACCTCTATCAGGATGTTTTTTCCACAGCTGTGAACGTCCCAGGGCCCTAGGGCGTCATTAAAGGTCTCTTAACGAGGAGACGTTCAAGTGTTCACATGGTGGTCGGCAACTCGAGTCTTTATGGCCCTCTTGTTAATCATCGTCAGTCCCTCGGGTTAATCAATCTCCAAAACACACTGGCGAGCTGCAGCAAGTTGCTGTGATAAACCATGGGTCTGGGTCGGGTCTGCTGGCGGTAACGCGCCCGGGTGACCGGCAACAATGCCTGTCGTGACCTTTTCCTGCTCCGAGGTTAAAGACTTGCTGCAAACAAGCAACCAAAAGGAAACAACGCTGTGGTCCTTGAAGGGGTGTGTTGACAGCCGAGCTGAACAGGAAGCGGAGGGTTCAGCCTGCGGGGAACCTGCGGGGAACGCAGCCCGATAAGGAGAGAGGGCGGGGTTTCTCTTCTTGTCTTCGTGCATGTGGATAAAATCGAAATAAAAGACGTGAAATATGATTCGTATTTTATTTCAGTTTAATCGTTTTTTTTTTGTTTTTTTACATTTTTACACATGGCAAATAGTGGTCATTGTGAGAGAAGTTCATTCAAGTGCTGCCAAGCTGGGATTGATATTGCAATGGTTTATAGGCATTAGCAGGGCTGGTGTATTTCATTTGTTACAAAAATAAACACATAATGTAGGACGGAATCGCATGATTCTGAAGTGGTTATTTTAATGCCCATGACAACTGGTAGTGCAAACATTTGACAGCTTCCTAGTATCTCACTTCCCCTTCCAATAGGCTATAATGAGTTGTATTTCCTCTTGCAAAGTCTGGCACGACAACATGTGCACGAATAAACAGAGCAAAACAGGAGCATGGTGACAGAGGCACACATTCATGGTCGTAAATGCAGTACTGTGGATGATATACGAGAGCATAAAACAGTTATTGAACGCTGAGAAAGGCCACAGTGGTCAAACTAAGGAGAATATGTGTACCTTTCACTAAATCCTTTATTTTATTAATAATTAATTAATGTAAATACATATTTATATTAGATACTTATTTTGGTGTCTACCGATACATTCTACACGTAGCATATACATGTATTATACATTGGTTAATTATTAGCCAGTTTCCTAGAAATGTGATTTCTAGGAAAACATTATTTGTCAAACATTACAAGGAAAATAAATAATTACAGCATTCTGTTTCAATGAAAGACATAATGTCACGTCAATGTCATGAAGTCACAGAAAAACAATGACGAACATATTCAGCAAACAGCAGTGGCATCTTTGGAAAAATTATCAAAGACGATTCAATTGCATTGACATCAGAACCCCACAATCCAAATTGGCATTTAATAAAAACGCTCTGTAAAATCAAACAAACTGCTTGTTAAAAGAATCATGGAAAAAGGCCTTTATAGCAGTTAATCTGAGGTTGTGTTGGTGGGGAGATGGACGCTGGGGAACTGCAGACACTACAGTTCACATTCTGAGGCACCTGAATGGTTCCTCCTGTGCGTGGAGACATAAGCTCAAAACCAGGCCGTTTCACGTAGACAATGCATGAGCAAAGACGTTATGAAAGTGGTATAACATGAAGAATATATAATAACAATAATAATATAAGAATAAGAATTACATAATTATATCATACTACTTATAATAATAATACAAATGATAAGGATAAATATAATTATTATTATATTATAATATCATAATAATATAAAGTTCTCATAATATTAATAATCAAACAAATAATGATAAAAATCACTTTTATTATATCATAATACTACTTATAAAAATGAAAAAAATAATAATGATAAATATAATAATAATTATATCGTAATTGTATCATAATTATATCATAAGAATCATATCATAAAATTAATATTAATAATACTACTACTAAAAGTACCAGTACTACTACTTCTACAAATAAAATAATGCTGATCTTACTAATGAAGCTGTCTCTGTGTGTTCCTGGGTCTTCACCCAAACCCATCCGGTTGGGGGGGTCAGGCGCCCACCTCCTGCTGCCTGCCACAGGCCTGCACCAGCTCCTCTGTGTGCTCGAAGCCCGCCTGCATGAACTGGCCGGCCAGCCGGTCCATGAAGCACTCGCCCCGGGGCAGCAGGCCCTCCAGGAAGCCAAGGTGGCCCCCGTGGGCCGTCACCAGCAGGGCGATGTTGGTCAGCTGCTGCACCATCGCCATGGGGAGGCCTAGGAGGGGGGAGGTAGGGGTCAGAGGTCAGGGGGTACAGAGACAGTCAGGGTCAGGCAGGTTTAGATAAATGACAACCATGCATGCAACTGATTTTTATTCATTTGTTAGCTTTGTTGCAGCCAATAAAAGACCAATATAGTAAATTACTTGTTTAAGATGCAGCCGATAAGCAGGCATTCAAAGGCATATCAAGATTAATTCAGAAAGGTTGTTAAGGAATGAGTGAGAGTTATGTCCATGGATGCCTACAGTCAGGCCGTGGACATCAGGGGATCCGAAACAGAGACAATTGTGTGGGATTCGAACTGGTGCCCAACTGATATATATCGGTCGTACGATTTTATCGTCTGATATTCGCCTCGCACAGATTTATCGATCTCTGCGTGTATGTTTACCGATATACGGCGATATGAAAACTTTATTTGAGCACGTCCATGTAAACACTCCCAACACTAATAGTTTTACATTGTGTTCTGTGTGTTGGTTAGTAGCTCCTCCTATGCAGTTGATTGGCTCCTTCAGCTCATGGTTTAACGCAATGTTGCCTGAATCATTGCCGGCGGGGGATGAGCAAATGCAAAGGAGCTGCTCCAGCCCCAGAATACAACGATATATGTATATGCAGAGAATATCGGCCGATATATCAAAATCTGACGTTTTTTTTCACCCCCAAATATCGGTATCTGCATCGGCCACTAAAATCCAGTATCGGTCAGGCTCTAATTCGACCACCCTCACCACCACCCAAGCCACCGTGTCCACCACCCTGCCCCCCACCCCCTTCCCTGCGGGGCCGTAGACCCCGGTCCACTCACTGCTCCCGGGACACAGGGGGTCGTCGGCGGCGTTGAGGCAGAGGACGGGCGTGGCGGTCCTGGGGAGTTTGATGTCCGGGTTGGCCTCGCTGTAGTAGTCGGCGCACGACTTGTAGCCGTTCACCACAGAGGTAAAGCGCTCGTCGAATTCACGGATGGTGCGCGCCTGGACGGAGTGAGTCAGAGAGATCAGAGAGGAGAAGAGCCATCAACACGGGATGCGTGATGAACGTAAAAGGGAGTTACGTTGGCATTTACATTTATGGCGTTTAGCAGACGCTTTAATCCAAAGCGACTTACAATAAGTACGTTTGTTAGAAGAAAGAGAAACAACAATATATCGCTGACGCTAAAGTAAGGATGTTAATAGAAACAAGCGCCAAGCACTAACAATCACTAGGTTAACCCATTCCCCGTATACAACAAAGATAGCTAGGTTAAGATGCTGCACGATGTTTAATACTATTTAATACTATAAAGTGCCAGTAAGAGTTTAATCGTAAAAAATTAGCTTATTATTAGGAAAGCATGCATTCTGGGAGTGTTAGGACGTGGAATAGGCCATACCTTCATCACATGGTCTATGTCCACCACTTTGTCCAATACCTTACGGTTCCTTTAAAAAACAAAACATGACATCAAAGTCCTGAGTAAGACGTGGGACGGATTCTTTGAAGGGATGGCTTGAGAGAGGGGCGGTAAGGGTTAGGGTTAGGGTTAGGGTTTGGGTTAGGGTCAGGGTTTGGATTAGGGTTACGGTTAGGGTTTGGTTTAGGTATGGCTGGGGAGAGGGGCAGCTCGACTAAGGGTTAGGGTTAGGGTTTGGGATAGGGTTAGTGTTTGGGTTAGGGTTAGGTTTAGGGTTAGGGTAAGGTATGGCAGGGGAGAGGGGCAACCCGTCTTAGGGTTAGGGTTAGGTATGGCTGGGGAGAGGGGCGGCTCGTCTTACGGTTTGGGTTTGGGTTAGGGTTAGGGTTTGGGTTAGGGTTTGAGTTAGGGTTTGGGTTAGGGTTTGGGTTAGGGTTTGGGTTAGGGTTAGGGTTAGGGTTAGGGTTAGGGTTTGGGTTAGGGTTAGGGTTAGGGTTTGGTTTAGGGTTAGGGTTAGGTATGGCTGGGGAGCGGGGCGGCTGGTCTGACCTGCTGATGGCGTTGCAGAGGTTGGCGGCCAGATGGCGGTTAAAGAGCAGCCAGTTGATTGGCCGCTCCACCGACTCGGCTGACTTCTGGGTGTTCCAGCAGACAGACAGGGTGAGGGCCGCCACCAGGCCGGACCGGGGGCCCTTATCGGCCAGGTAGTTCAGCACCAGCATGCTTCAGAGACACAATAGGGTGAGAAAATATAGTATCAAATATATCAAACAAAGGTTTGTTTCCATCAAATGTATCTGTTTTTGTGAATTGATCAGTTATAATCTGATTGGTCCATCTGTTAATTGATCGGGTTAGGGTTAGTTGATCGGTCGGTTATAAGCGGTTATTCCCAGACAAACACAAGAAAATTCCTTAATAAACAAATTGGGAACGTTATATACCTACACACACTTCAACATGCACATGCACTCAAAAGGACAACGAGAAGACAACACCGCTGCTTCAGTCAGTTACAAACAAGGGAAATCACCATGGACAGAATAACAAAGAACAACAACCCCCAACACGACAGACACACTCCTAGCAACTATTCTCCAGAGTACCAACCCAGCCGAGCATTCCCAGATCTTAGGGATGAGAGGCACCAGGAATTCCAAGGGGGGCAGATTTCAAAACTGGGGCTTTGAGGTAATTTCATCTGGAATAATTGACGGTGGATTTATTTATCCTGAAGTCACAAGGTTAAAAAAAAGAGTCAAAACCAAATCTAAAGCGACACTTACCCGCCCATAGAGACCCCGACACCCAACAAGGGGGCGTGGGGGAGCAGAGCTTTAACGTGGAGGATCACATGATCCAGGTCTGCAGTATTGGCAACACAGAAGGTGTAGGGTGTCTGGGGAAGAGGAGCATGAGGTCAGGGGGCTGGGTTGTATTGTTGAAGGGTGGAATTACTGTAGCCACTCGCTGGCTGCCTTCACACTGCCACTCCCACTGCTGACATTCATTAACTTCACATCATGACAATTTAGTGTTTTTAGGGCTTTTTAGAAGTGCCTTCAATGCAGTCACTTACAACAGGAATCAATGTATTGATGTATTGATGCACTAATGGATTGCTTGAATACACGATTCCTTTTGTACCATCGACGTTCTGTCTACAAACCATGCCCACTTCCAATGCATTATGGGGTATTCCCGTTTGAATTTGAAGTGGAGGGATTTATTGACTGCAAAGAAATCGTTACTGCAGATGGTTGAAGGGTTTTAAAATAGACATAAGTAAGAGTAATGTGACATGGACAGTGACCTATTAAGCGCTAGGGCAATGCTGTCTTCTGTCCCTAAACCCTTTCAAAGCAAAGGGGACATTTAAGACCACTTAGACAGATCCAGAGATGTACTGGAGTTGAAACGATGAGTTTGTTGCTAGCATTGGCATGTTGTCAATGATTCAGGCTGACCCTCCCGACAAGCATGGAGGTGAAGAGTTACAAGATACCGAAGATGTACCTCATACGTCTTCAAAGTACAAAGGGGAAGTTATAAGGGAAGAGGGGAAGCACTATTATTGTGGCTGTTAATGTTCACCACTTGAACACTTAACACTTCACTACACTTTATTACTTGTTTAATTTCTCTTCTAATTATTCCCTGATTTTTTTTAATCTATTATTGTGGTGCTGCTACTTACGTCTACATATTTTCATTTTTACTTATTTTTTCTTTTACATCTTGTATGATTGCTGCTATGTGACTGTTGCGCAACCAAGCCTAAGAATTGTTCTCTTGTGTAATGGTACGATAAGATGTAGTAAGAGAAACTCTGAATCTCTGAAGGGAGGAGTACTGTACAGTATGTAGTGTTTGTCCATAAATGCACTGTAAGACTTTGATGTAGATTTACAGTTAAATTCTGACAGTAATCTACTGTATTTATATTATACAGTAAGATTACTTAAAATAAACAGTACCCTACTGGCAAAACCGCTGCCAGTACTTAACAGTACTTAAGTTTTACTGTGTGGGCGCAATGGATGAAGATACTTTGTTTGTCAGACGATGGACTACGGTACTGGTTTGTTTGGTAAACATAAACATGTCCTGAGGCTTCACCAGCTGAAACATAGTTCATCTCTAGCTAGGAAACCGGTATGAGGGATGACACTGGGTCATGGGTTCGAACCCTTTAGGCACATTTTATTTTTGAATTCCAACATTGCCAACCATGTATTCAATACTAACATTAATACTGGCCTACACGGAACACACACTGCATATTTACTAACGACGGTTGAAGTTCTACATGAACACTGGACTCACCAGAAGCTCCTCTCCATCGAAGCCTCGGTTGGTGAAGACCACACACCTAGAGAGAGGGACGTGTGGGAGCATAACTTCAATCCTGGGCCTGAACACAGGCACCAGAAAAACAAACAACATAACATCTCGACCCTGGGTCGTCTGTCTGTCCCTCTGTCTATCTGTCTCCTGGTCTCTGCCATGCCCGCAGTACTGGGGCTTTTCTCTAGCGATTTCAATGAGTCGGTATCAAAAAAAGAATACATTAGAATAAATAATAACTTCATTAAATTATATTATATATATTTTAGATAGAAAATTGTATAAAAGTGCTTTTTATTGCATAAAAAAGTCTGCCTCCCGTTCTACTAGTATTTGATAACATGCCGGTCTTGGCCTCTCCAATATTGGCGTACGATACAAAGGGCAATGCAGCGTCTATGAATATATGTCAAAGGTCTCTTCACCAGCATGTGGAGCTGAGCGGGTCACCAGGTGATATGGCTCACCTGGGCCACCTTGTTAAGTCCTGCGTCATCACTCTTCCTCTCTACCCTCCACTAGCAGTAAGGCTGCCACCACTATATGGTGGGATCAGCTTTGCATCCTTGTATAAACCCTTTGGTTTACACTGGTTTGCATTGATGATCTCCCTTTCCGTTGCCGCATGCTATCCTCCGAATGTCATCTGAATGGTGCCCGTAGGACCACAACGTGATCGGTCACTGAGACATTATTTAGCCATACATATTGACTTAAGACAGTTTGGGCGAGGGGGAGCGGTCGCCACTGACCTGTATCCACGTCGAGTGGCCTGGCTGACCACGTGATACACGTAGAGCTGGTGGCTGTTCCCCGTCAGCCCGGGGAGGATGAGGACGGTAGGCCGCGTGGTGGACGAAGGGTAGGCCTCGCTGGACACGTTGTCCACCCAGTCCAGGGAGATTCGACCGCCATCGGCCGTCTGTAGCGCCTCACTGTATGTAGGGCGGTGATAACGCTGTTTAATCCCACACACAAAACACATTGAAATTCTCTTCAAGACCATTTGACAGTGAACCCCAGATCTGAAGGATGCATTGCCAGAGTCAGCCAGATCGAGAAACATAGGCTATAATAGATCATATAGGGTCTCAGTCAGAAGAGGGGTCCTACTTGCGGTAGGTGACACGGGGTTTGGACTTGATGAGCAGCGGCAGCAGCGTCTGGAGCCGTCCACCCCAGCACCAGGGCGTGGGACAGAAGCGGTGAACCACTGCGGGGCAATGCTTGTGGAGGAAACCCCGGAACGCATCACTGCACACCAGCACCGGTGCCTGAATTACAACACACCGCATATAATTTCAAATGTGGACATCTGGACGGATGGATCAATAGATTAACTGCACAAATTAACGTGAAGTGGGTCGTACCCGATTACCGGCTAACACAGACAGTAATCCGCTAGAAAAATGGTGTGACAGCTCTCCGCAGCCTCCAACTAACCTGGCATTTGCGAGCCCATAGGTAGTACATTAGGACGGCGCTGCAGAGGGCTAGGGTGACAGGCCTGGGGAGGTACCTGCATATCCCCGTTACTTCCAAATGGGATGATAGAAGCATGACAAGGGCGATGCTGCCGAGGAGGACCGAGAAACGCTCCTAACAGTGTCTTCGTCAGACAGCAATGAACGGCACAACGGGTGGTTCCAGTTGGCATTTAACCGGACGCAGTCAAACCGACTATCACGAAAAAATGTGATAACGCATACTCTCACGTCATAAGAGTAATGTCATATCTTTGTTATGAGAGAATGTCTTTGTGATCGCGTCTCCCTCCCGGCGCGGCTCTCCTCCTCGGCGAGCGGACTGGGTAGTACTGGTCTCAGACAACTGGGGTGTTGCTGAAGATGATCCTGTCAGCAGCTCCCCGCCTTCCTGTCGGACAGGTTCTCCTAACAGGGCGTGAGGAGGGACCGAGGACCCTTTGACTCGCCACGGACAGGTGTGGAAGTAAGAAGATCGGAGCGGAAGAGCGCGTCTGCAGTAAGGCAGGAATCACGGGGGCTGCGGGGGCTGTAGACTCCGGAGATGATCCGGACTTGTTTCCGTCTACCCCGAAGCCAGGGCTTTCTGTGAGCTGTTTAAGCTGTTTTTGATTAAGAACATGGCAGGGATCAGATCAACCACCCGGGAGAAAATGTGGTGCTTTATAAGGAACTAAATGGACCAAGCAATATCCAAAAAAAAAGCGGAAACGGAAATCTATCAAGAGTCTCTCCCCGACTCTCCAGCATCCAAATAATATCAATAAACAAATAAATAATAAATCAGCAATTCAATAAACATTATCAAAGCTAATAATAGGCTTTGTTCACTGTATAATTGGTAAAACGGTTTAACGGGGTTTCAGGCTAAATAGTGTCCCTTTTGAGTACGAATGAGTGTGTGATTGCTTGTGTGTTTAATGCAAAGAAAATGAAAGTTGAATAAAGAATTGATTGAACTGTATTCTAAACTATCCAGTTATGTTTAGTTTAAAACCCTGGTAAACCTCAAAAGTCAGTTACTGTTGTTCGTTCGTTCGTCTGCAGGTGGAGCCACAGCTCAGTTAGCACTCAGGCTGCATTGCAGTCGACGCGTATAAAATGATCTTATCGTATTTATTTTATTTTGTAGGAATTGGCTATCAAAGATATGTTGTAGTATATTAATAACGTGACTTGAATAACATTCACAACGAATATTCACAGTTTCATTAGTCAGTTTAATTTGAACAAATGGTTTGGGTAGTCCAACCGCCATTTGGCCGAGGCTGGACGCTGTTTATGCCGAGTCGCCACTGTCCTCAATCGAACCGCCAATCTCGGCTTCCCTGTGACTTTACTTAGATTCGAATTTAATTATACCAGGTAAAACGTACGTGAATAATACTCATTTTATTTTGTAAAACGACAGGGTACTGCCTACGATCGTTAACAAACATAGCATTATCAACCGTGTCCGGGTGTTCTGCCAATTTCTGCCACCCATCAGATTTTGCTCCCCATATTCTTACAGTGTAGCCTACATGGAGTGAGTAGTAGTGTAAAATAACTTGTTTCTGTAGTGGGAGCATCGTTTGATAGAGGCAGTTGATCAACGGATTAAATACACTACCAAACACATAAGGTAGCACTTTTTGAAAGGGTAGCATGATTCGATAGATTGATACTGTATAATTAAGTCATTATTGGAGATTTCAGGGGTGCAGTACAGTATTTGTCTTTTACACCAATACTACACCGTGTTGTTGTTAGTGTCATGCGCATGCGCAGAATGGTAAAAAGGTAAAGCTAAAAAATCTGACAAGGGACGGGAGCAGAAATTGGCAGAACACCAGCGAAGTTATTCTGGAAGGAATTGAGTGACATCGCCGACACAGCCCTGCGGTAATATCTGAGGCAAGTAAACACACAAGATTTCAAAGAAAATGGACATCTAGAGGGGATTTAGTTAGCCTACTGCAGAGGTTTAGGCTAACTTTTTCTCATTTGAAAAATGTTTCAGGTCATTTCTTGTCCAATTTAACTATAGCCTACATAGTAAACACATACAAGTAATAAAATGTCAACCTCAATTTGAACAGAAAAGGTTAGGTACCGCTGTTTTGCCAAGGCTGCACTGTAACGTCTATTCACGGATGCGAACCCACTACTGAGCGGCACGGGGGCTTTGACCTGCTCCGTTTCCGACCTGGGCCCGTAACACCCCTCCTTAGACGACCTGGTGGTCCGAGGCTCCCCCAGAACCACCATATCGATACCGAACTTAGCATGGACACCCGTTCGACATAGTCCGGTACAGAGCAGAGCTCCTCAGCTCAATCGAACCACCAACCTCAGCCTCCCAGTGACTTGGATTAGAGGCACACGCCACCATGCCCGGCAAAGTTCATCTGGAAGGAATTGAGTGACATCGCCGACACAGCCCTGCGGTAATATCTGAGGCAAGTAAACACACAAGATTTCAAAGAAAATGGACATCTAGAGGGGATTTAGTTAGCCTACTGCAGAGGTTTAGGCTAACTTTTTCTCTTTTAAAAAAATGTTTCAGGTCATTTCTTGTCCAATTTAACTATAGCCTACATAGTAAACACATACAAGTAATAAAATGTCAACCTCAATTTGAACAGAAAAGATTAGGTACCGCTGTTTTGCCAAGGCTACACTGTAACGTCTATTCACGGATGCGAACCCACTACTGAGCAGCACGGGGGCTTTGACCTGCTCCGTTTCCGACCTGGGCCCGTAACACCCCTCCTTAGACGACCTGGTGGTCCGAGGCTCCCCCAGAACCACCATATCGATACCGAACTTAGCATGGACACCCGTTCGACATAGTCCGGTACAGAGCAGAGCTCCTCAGCTCAATCGAACCACCAACCTCAGCCTCCCAGTGACTTGGATTAGAGGCACACGCCACCATGCCCGGCAAAGTTCATCTGGAAGGAATTGAGTGACATCGCCGACACAGCCCTGCGGTAATATCTGAGGCAAGTAAACACACAAGATTTCAAAGAAAATGGACATCTAGAGGGGATTTAGTTAGCCTACTGCAGAGGTTTAGGCTAACTTTTTCTCTTTTAAAAAAATGTTTCAGGTCATTTCTTGTCCAATTTAACTATAGCCTACATAGTAAACACATACAAGTAATAAAATGTCAACCTCAATTTGAACAGAAAAGATTAGGTACCGCTGTTTTGCCAAGGCTACACTGTAACGTCTATTCACGGATGCGAACCCACTACTGAGCAGCACGGGGGCTTTGACCTGCTCCGTTTCCGACCTGGGCCCGTAACACCCCTCCTTAGACGACCTGGTGGTCCGAGGCTCCCCCAGAACCACCATATCGATACCGAACTTAGCATGGACACCCGTTCGACATAGTCCGGTACAGAGCAGAGCTCCTCAGCTCAATCGAACCACCAACCTCAGCCTCCCAGTGACTTGGATTAGAGGCACACGCCACCATGCCCGGCAAAGTTCATCTGGAAGGAATTGAGTGACATCGCCGACACAGCCCTGCGTTAATATCTGAGGCAAGTAAACACACAAGATTTCAAAGAAAATGGACATCTAGAGGGGATTTAGTTAGCCTACTGCAGAGGTTTAGGCTAACTTTTTCTCTTTTAAAAAAATGTTTTAAGTCATTTCTTGTCCATTTTAACTATAGCCTACATAGTAAACACATACAAGTAATAAAATGTCAACCTCAATTTGAAAAGAAAAGGTTAGGTACCGCTGTTTTGCCAAGGCTGCACTGTAACGTCTATTCACGGATGCGAACCCACCACTGAGCAGCACGGGGGCTTTGACCTGCTCCGTTTCCGACCTGGGCCCGTAACACCCCTCCTTAGACGACCTGGTGGTCCGAGGCTCCCCCAGAACCCCCAAATCACTACCGAACTTAACATGGACACCCGTTCAACATGGTCTGGTACAGTGCAGAGCTCCTCAGCTCAATCGAACCACCAACCTCAGCCTCCCATTGACTTGGATTAGAGGCACGCGCCACCATGCCCGGCGGAGTTCTTCTGGAAGGAATTGAATGACATCGCCGACACAGCCCTGTGGTAATATCTGAGGCAAGTAAACACACAAGATTTCAAAGAAAATGGACATCTAGAGGGGATTTCGTTAGCCTACTGCAGAGGTTTAGGCTAACTTTTTCTCATTTGAAAAATGTTTCAGGTCATTTCTTGTCCAATTTAACTATAGCCTACATAGTAAACACATACAAGTAATATAATGTCAACCTCAATTTGAACAGAAAAGGTTAGGTACCGCTGTTTTGCCAAGGCTACACTGTAACGTCTATTCACGGATGCGAACCCACTACTGAGCAGCACGGGGGCTTTGACCTGCTCCGTTTCCGACCTGGGCCCATAACACCCCTCCTTAGACGACCTGGTGGTCCGAGGCTCCCCCAGAACCACCATATCGATACCGAACTTAGCATGGACACCCGTTCGACATAGTCCGGTACAGTGCAGAGCTCCTCAGCTCAATCGAACCACCAACCTCAGCCTCCCAGTCACTTGGATTAGAGGCACGCGCCACCATGCCCGGCGGAGTTCTTCTGGAAGGAATTGAGTGAGATCGCCGACACAGTAATATCTGAGGCAAGTAAACACACAAGATTTCAAAGAAAATGGACATCTAGAGGGGATTTAGTTAGCCTACTGCAGAGGTTTAGGCTAACTTTTTCACATTTGAAAAATGTTTCAGGTCATTTCTTGTCCAATTTAACTATAGCCTACATAGTAAACACATACAAGTAATAAAATGTCAACTTCAATTTGAACAAAAAAGATCAGGTACCGCTGTTTTGCCGAGGCTGCACTGTAACGTCTATTCACGGATGCGAACCCACTACTGAGCGGCACGGGGGCTTTGACCTGCTCCGTTTCCGACCTGGGCCCGTAACACCCCTCCTTAGACGACCTGGTGGTCCGAGGCTCCCCCAGAACCACCATATCGATACCGAACTTAGCATGGACACCCGTTCGACATAGTCCGGTACAGAGCAGAGCTCCTCAGCTCAATCGAACCACCAACCTCAGCCTCCCAGTCACTTGGATTAGAGGCACGCGCCACCATGCCCGGCGGAGTTCTCCTGGAAGGAATTGAGTGACATCGCCGACACAGTAATATCTGAGGCAAGTAAACACACAAGATTTCAAAGAAAATGGACATCTAGAGGGGATTTAGTTAGCCTACTGCAGAGGTTTAGGCTAACTTTTTCTCTTTTAAAAAAATGTTTTAAGTCATTTCTTGTCCATTTTAACTATAGCCTACATAGTAAACACATACAAGTAATAAAATGTCAACCTCAATTTGAAAAGAAAAGGTTAGGTACCGCTGTTTTGCCAAGGCTGCACTGTAACGTCTATTCACGGATGCGAACCCACTACTGAGCAGCACGGGGGCTTTGACCTGCTCCGTTTCCGACCTGGGCCAGTAACACCCCTCCTTAGACGACCTGGTGGTCCGAGGCTCCCCCAGAACCACCATATCGATACCGAACTTAGCATGGACACCCGTTCGACATAGTCTGGTACAGTGCAGAGCCCCTCAGCTCAATCGAACCACCAACCTCAGCCTCCCAGTCACTTGGATTAGAGGCACGCGCCACCATGCCCGGCGGAGTTCTTCTGGAAGGAATTGAGTGACATCGCCGACACAGTAATATCTGAGGCAAGTAAACACACAAGATTTCAAAGAAAATGGACATCTAGAGGGGATTTAGTTAGCCTACTGCAGAGGTTTAGGCTAACTTTTTCACATTTGAAAAATGTTTCAGGTCATTTCTTGTCCAATTTAACTATAGCCTACAGAGTAAACACATACAAGTAATAAAATGTCAACTTCAACCAAAAAGATTAGGTACCGCTGTTTTGCCGAGGCTGCACTGTAACGTCTATTCACGGATGCGAACCCACTACTGAGCGGCACGGGGGCTTTGACCCGCTCCGTTTCCGACCTGGGCCCGTAACACCCCTCCTTAGACGACCTGGTGGTCCGAGGCTCCCCCAGAACCACCATATCGATACCGAATTTAGCATGGACACCCGTTCGACATAGTCCGGTACAGTGCTGAGCTCCTCAGCTCAATCGAACCACCAACCTCAGCCTCCCATTGACTTGGATTAGAGGCACGCGCCACCATGCCCGGCGGAGTTCTTCTGGAAGGAATTGAGTGACATCTCCGACATAGCCCTGCGGTAATATCTGAGGCAAGTAAACAAAATGTAAATGGATTATGATCATTGCTCATTCATATCACTCAGAGAATAATGACAATCAACGCTTCTTCAAATGTGAGAGATATGATCTTCCTATGAAATCACAATTCAAAATACTTTGTTTCTATTAATAACATGGAATTGTGTTTGAGGCTTCATCACACACACATACTTTTACCCACATCTCGGGTAGGTTGTACCCT
The DNA here is from genome assembly GCF_949987615.1 of Pollachius pollachius. Taxonomy (NCBI): domain Eukaryota; kingdom Metazoa; phylum Chordata; class Actinopteri; order Gadiformes; family Gadidae; genus Pollachius; species Pollachius pollachius. The sequence continues at coordinate 4,014,530 of NC_136949.1, forward strand.
GTCATTTAAATATATTTAGCTTATATACCAATACGTCAACGCCCGGATTCATGTCTTTAAGTACATTATCTTTTTCCCTTGGCAGATATTTCACTTCCGCTTAGCAGATTCAAATTAATTTACATATTTTCTCAGGACAACAGGCAATTTGTTTTACAATTATTTTGTTTTAATAAAATTCATAATACATCACCCACAATTTACTCAAGGGCCCCTATATTTTAAGTATATTCTGCCAGTGCTATGATATTGATAAGCCATTTAAGATGCTTTCCTCAATATTTTTATCCACCCGTATGATTGAGAGATCAGCCAACATGATGGTAGTCCATACTGCATCCAGTTAGTTCGATTTATTGTAATGGCTAATAAAGTCACACAGGGTTCTCCCATTGGATCCCTTTAAATCACAGACACACAGTAAAAGACTGGAGATCATAGGCATGGTCAGTCAAAGCTGTTTAATAGGCGTCACATTGAGGAAAAGGCTCCCACTAAGATTTCCTCATGAAGTCGTTCACCTTAAGCACACCCACGCACACACACACACACCCCCATCCAGTATTGACAATCGTCATTAATGGACAGTGTCAACTGACGGTTCACCAGTTCAGCATATGTTATGAGCTCCCACTGCCCCCACGCACGCATGGCGTTCTATCAGTCTCGTTCCAAGTGATTTCACATCGATGGTTCTTTCCGAAAGGGACTGATGCGAACTGATGGGAGGGGCTATGTTTGCCTTAACCTGTGGTGTACCTGAGCTCTGAGTGATGGCTGAATAAGGGTGCGGAAGACCCGCCTACCTGCCTAGGTCATTAGCATCTGCAGCAACAGGCTTGCTAGTAGTCAGCGCTACCTGTTAAATAAGAGGATTTCATAGACTCTTCTTCTATATAAACATTTCGTTAAGGAAAAATACACCTGAATTCTCTTATATACAACAGAAGACAAAAAAAACATAACCTGCATATTCGTTATTCATTTTTAATATGTATATTTTCTGTATTAGAAATAGCTATTTTTTCTGAAATTTACTAGTTTAATAACCATTTCACCCATAAATCATAGAATTACAATATATACATAAATAATACAGAACCCATTTAATCATAAACAATATTAAAATATATGTTCAATAGATACAAATGTTTTTTAATCCTATATTTCAACAACCCTAACAGGAAGTCCTTAGACACTCAGTTGTAAAGCCATTCTCCTCAAACTATTAAGTGCAAACAATTTTTCTAAACAATAAAGACAAAAACAGATTGCAGCATCCAGCGTCGAGAGCGGGGGGGGGGGGGGGTACACAAGTCATGTGTGAAGTGCTTCTGAAGCCGTCTTTGATTTGAATTCGCTCACGTGTCGACGCACCTCATCCCAAATCGTAAATGAATGGAAAACCCAACAGTAAGACGGACACAACAAACAGTGCAAAATATAGTTAAGATGGGTGATCTGATTAGGTTTGAAAGCTTTTCTGTAGTTGAGGAGCAACACAGGGACGAGAAGCCACCGCACTGTCCGAGGCCCGGGACTAAAGCGACCCCTTGCTGTCTTCCCTCATTATCGGCACAGTCCATGGCAGATTAGATGATATAGGTGCAATACACACACACACACACACACAAAAACACACACACACACACACACACCTTGGTCATCCTGACGTACATATTAAGCTTGTACAAATGTCAAAGCTTACATGAAGATGTGCCTTGCCTACTCCTAAACCAACAGGCATCCTCGACAGGCCAAGTCTAGCCTATTTCCAAAACGATGCCTATTTGATTACACTCAACACACCAACACACTTCCCTCCCCTTTCGATTTCCTAGACCACCTTTCGTGCTCACTCCCAAATGCCCTTCTCTCTCTTGACCTGTAAGCTGCAGGTTTCGACCAGTTTGGCCAATTATTTGCTATTGAATGTAAAGCAACCCGAGTGTCGGGGGCGTCCTGGCGGCGGCTGGGACGGCGTTCGCGATGTGTGCTAACGGAGCAGCGCTGTGGGGCCTGGCCCGGATCAACGCCCTTAGTCGGGCTGTGGAGCTGTGGACCAGCAGCACCTGGGCTATACTACGGTCCCACTGGGAGGGGTGGCCGTGTGGCTCTGGGATGATAGCAATCCCTGTGGAAAGACAAGACAGGCAGAGACACTTTGATAACCAACCAGGCAGTGATTTTTTTTATACATTAAAAGGTGAGGGGTGTAGTTGGCACACAAGTGTGGGGGGGTCATCAACCGGAAAGAGGCAAATCTTCAACAGCCGTTCAAACCTGCGGATCGAGGAGTTTCGTGTCGAAGGAGTTGAGGAATGGAGAAGCGTTTAGTCGGGGTGTGGTTGGGGGGTGGGGGGGGTGCCTGGATGACTCTAGGGGGGGGGGGTCGTCACATCACCGAGTCCACCACGGGCCTGTCACTCACCACTTTCCCGGGCCGGGCCCATGTGCAAACAAAACCTTCCTGACACGCTGTGACCAGACAGTCCTCCAGGAATATCAACACGGTGAGTCTCTCGTGCGCAATCTTCTTGCAAACCAGCGGCTCCAGCAGGGGCACCTCCTCCATGCGGGGGCACAGGGTGGTCCCCAGGGTCTTTGCGGCGTCGGCCTTGGCCGTCCGCGAGGAGCTGAGCTGGTTGAGCTTGTCGCTGCTCTTGCTGTTGATGTGCCCCATGCTGTGGTTCCGCTTGTGGTCCTTCTCGTGGCGGTCCTTGCGCGAGTCGTGCAACGACAGCGTGGCGAACTTGCTCACCCCCGTTGCAATGAATGTGCTGTCTATGATGCTGCCGCCCTTGCTGGCGGAGGTGGTAGTGGTGGGCGTGGGGGTGGGCGTGGTGGTACTGCTGTTGCTGCTCGGGTGGCAGTTGGGTGTAGTGCCCCCTGGGGGGTTGGAGTGTGGTAAGCTGTTAGACCGCGGCAGGGTGGCCGGAAGGGAATTAGTAGGGTTGCCACTGTTATTACCAGTGCTCCCTGTATTGCTGCCATTCGTCCCGCTCGAATTGGCGGCGGCGGTGGTGGTGGTGGTGGTGGTAGCAGCGGTGACGGTGCCAGCCGCAGGGGAGCTGGTGGCACTCATGACGTTCGTGTGAGTCCTGGTCCGAGACAGGGGAAGATGTGGGAAGAGAATATCCTCTGTGAGGTCCCACAGACACATCTGTGTGTCCTGGCCCACTGAGCCGAAACGGTAGGTGACGCTCACCGGCCTGCCGTCCGTCGAGTTCCTCTTGGAGAGCCGCGACTGGGCGCTGTTGGCCCTGTCCCGCCCCACCCCAAAGTTAGTCTGCTCGTGGTACTCCTCGTCGCTGCCACTGAACTCCGCCGGGAGGTCGCTGTCCTCCACGCTGGTGGTGCAGTGGTCGAACGCCACCACGCTCACCCACGACTTGTGCCCGTGGCCGCGAGCGATCACCCTGCAGTCCGAGAACGACCACACGGTCACCAGGTCGTCCTCCCCACCAGCCACGATGTACTGTCCGTCGGGGCTCCAGCACACGCAGAGCAGCCCGCCAAAGTAGCTCTTCATGGTCCCGTGGAGCTCGGCGGCGTCAAAGCCGAACACGCGCAGGAAGCCGTCCTGGCTGGCGCACGCCAGGAACTTCCCGTCGGGCGAGAAGGCGAACTCGTTGAGGGCGCCCTCGCCCACCGTCCAGCGGAGCAGGGGGTTGCGGGCCGACTTGCTCTTGCAGGTGTGCACGGCGTAGTTCTCCCCTTGCTTGAGCAGCTGGTAGTTGGGCGGCGTGGTGCCGCAGGTGTTCTCCACGTTGTAGAGGTACATGCTCCCACTGGAGTGGGCCACCAGGAACAGGCTCTCGGAGCCGGGCACCCACCGCACGCAGGTGACCCGCGACTTGTCGATCAGCCTCTGGGTGGGACGCAGAAGGAGGAGGACGTACACGGGGATGGGTTACTAATGAGGAGATGACACGATTCAAAAGATCCCCCCCCCCACACTAAACACGAATATCAAGCATTCAGAAGCCACAGTGAATTGGATGCGACAGGCTGCATAGCACCCACTTCTTCGTTGAATAGCTTGCTGGTTTCCTTCTTTATGGGGTCGATGAGCTGCACCTGGCCGGCTGAAAAGCCCACCAGCAGGGAGACGCTGTCAGCTGTAGCCGTGAGGGGGTTGAAGTCGTGACATGTCGGCTGCGTTCCTTTGTATATCCTCTTATCTATCGGTTTGCTAAGATCAGCAGCCTGTGAGCGAAAAACAAGAGCAACAAAGAAATGTCAGGGGGAGTCTATGGCAGAGGTTCTTCATTTTTTATTAACAATGTCATACCTCAATGTCTTGCATATCAAAAGGAAGAGGCGATGAAACAAAACATCCCTATTCCCACGATGGCAGCACCACAGCTGGCTTTTCGTTACAATTAGGCTAACAAGTATGGGTTTGAGAGGCAGCTCTATAGATGACTAATTTTGTCATAAATTAATTCATGGAGTTATGTACAGCATTCTGCGCCACTCTACACATGACAGTAATCAACAACATTGCAAGTGCATACAAAGAGGTCTAGCTGCAATGACATCATCACTGCAAATCAAACCACTTGGTTCACATGGCCAGAAAGTGCAGACATAGCGAGTCAGCCTCCATTGCAACTAAACATCCTCAAAAACAGCATTCAAACATTCACAAACAAACATTCAGTGTGACAGCAAAATGTGCCTCTTTAACTACCATGAGACACAAATGCCAACTTGGCATGGAGACTGCTGAATAAACAATTAATGCCAACAACATATCCCAGAGCTGTCCACCAAGGTTAAACCAAGTCATTAAGGGAGGCCACCCCTTCCTTGTTTAGACCCTGTCATGTTACATAAGCCAAGTGAGACGCTGTCCAACCATTGACTATAAACACGGGAAGCTTTGGGATGTCTAGTGAGCCCAGCCGCAGGCCACTAAGAGGACGTCTCGACCTGTTAATCGCCATTCCCTCCCTGGAGTGCCCTTTCATGACACCATAAGGCTTAGCGGATTGCTCTTAATGGTGATAACCTCACCACTTTTGCACTTCTACGGACAGCTTGGGTCATCCTCTTTGCATCTCTGCATGCATTCGGTTTCACAGAGATCAACGTGTGTCAAGTATGATCAACTTGGATAAATTGACACTTGAAACATTGACCCCTTCAGAGACTCAACAGAAAGTTGCTCCCACAGGACCCAACGCTGATGTGTGAAACAAAAAGCATGCCGACGCAAAGACGACGACCCAGGCTGTCCGTGGAGGTGCAACAGTGGCGGGTCTGTCTTCCCCCCATTAAACCCAATCAGATCAGTCCTATATTTGAACGAACAGGGCGCACTACGGGGGGCACGGCGACCACAGCGCCTGCGACGCGGACGTCCTGGTGAAACCTTCCTGGAAGAAACCAAAACAAACAGTGACGGAGTGACGGAGCTGGGGGTGAGCTGTCTGGCCTGGTCCGACCATCTGCGCACTTCATCCACACAGCCCCCCCGAGAGTGACCCCTGACGGCCCCGTCAGCCGGATGACATGGTGGGCTGGGGCTGGGACACGGGGGGATAGTTTGTGGGACTTAGTGACGGGTTACCTTTCGGACGCCTTTGTAGATGTAGAAGTAGAGCTCCCTTCCCACATTGAAGCAGATCCTGTCGCCGTTGCCCGACTGGTCGTTGACGTTGACGAACGACACCTTGACGGGGTTGGAGCCCTGCGAGTTGAAGGGCACTCTGTTCGGGCGGCTGTATTCCGAGTGGGTGAGGAGTTTGTAGACGCCTTCGCGGGTCGTGAATTGAGTTTTGATTTCGTTCGTCTCCTTCCCTCCTCCCTCCGCCGCCATCTTGAAAACTGGCGTTCATGCCGCTGAGCGGAGCCCGGATCTTACGCAGTGCGCAGGCGCGGCCGTAGTGGAGAGCGCGCAGGCGTCCTCTGCTTGTTTGTTTGTTTGAATTGTGTCTTGGAAATGTGTCTCGGAGCCGTGTGTGTGTGTTATATAAGGCGTGATGCATGCACTTTAATGTACACAGAGAACTGAAGTAATTCCATGAGGTTGGGGTCGTTTGGGTGTCCAATCGTAACGGTGGGCCTATCTGTCCCAGTCCCCCCCCCCCCAGTCCCCCCACTCATTTGGACCTGGGCTGGTGTGTTAATACCCTTGGCTGGTAGCCAATGTAATTATCATTGAAAATGTCAACATATACATTGTCTAATCCTTTTTATCGCGTGAGTTGAAATGGTAGGCTTACTCATGATACTTGGATAGACCAAAATAATCGGACTAAAAAATATAATCTCAATGTCATCTCTTGTGTTACACAAGACAGCGGTACAGTCTGCATGCAATCAACTGGAAATATATTATATTGCGTAACCAGTCATAGAACAGACGACAACGCCATCATCTGGTAAACAAAAAAAAAAGATGCAGTCAAAACAGCTACACTAGACCAGAACCTTCTAGTCATTTATACAGTTCTACTGGCCTTCATAAAAAAGATTTACAAAAGAATGTTTTCCAAATCATTGTCCTCATAATTATACCCATAGCCTATATGTTAAGTAATACGCAGGACTACATAGACCGACCTGATAAAGATTTGCAAAGGCCTTCATCCAAAGGCAAATCATCACAGTAAGCACCCATTCAGAAGCTCTCATGTAAATGTGCATAATGCGCTTCAACGGCTATCCCCTTTGCCTGTGAAACCTGTGATGATAACTTAAATCTTGGATCAATCTGGACCAACTAAAGACTGGCGCCTTGTGTCTTCTTTCAGAGCTTTGGGGCCAGTGTCGGTATTCTTCCCTGCCATGGCGGCAGGTGTTAGAACAGGCCGCAGAACCACACAGCTGTGGCACCGACCGGAGGTCTGGGAGATAGTGTGGGCCAGGCCCAGGACAGGCTATCAGGAAAGCCCTCTTGTCTGAGTGACATGCACCCCTTGTGACTCTGTGGCCCTATAAGGGCACATGAAGTTTAGGGCTCAGGAGACCCTTCCCTACCCCCCACCCAGCCAATACCCATACTGTAGTAGGCAATTCTTCTGGAAGCTTCTGAATGGGTTCTTCGAGAAGCCCCCCCCTTGAGTATAAAAAGACAGATGCATGTGGAAGGGCTAGTACATAGAGAAAGAAGCCACAAGAAGACTTTACTCAAACCAAGAGGAGAGAAGCACATATTTGGAGAGATTGAGGCGGACATATTCTAAGATATAGTTCAAAGAAGACTATCCTAGTAAAGGTAAGGCTGGACTATCAAGACAAACTAGTCGTTGTTTAATTCATAGTATTCAGTTTAATTCAGATTTCAATGGAGTTTAACGTTTGCAGAGAGAATTTAAAATGGGTTTAAACGCAGTGGATGAGTGCTAGGTACAATATAAACCGATGAATCTCTTAATAATTGATGAGGAAGGGTTTATTCGAGTTGTTTCTATCCTTCTTCTATCCTGACTTTGTGAGGCCACAAAGTGTAAAGAGCACATGGCTTACAGCATGACCCCCAAGAGTAGCAATGGCCGCTTTGCACAAAGAGCAGTAAAGGAGTTTCTTTCTGCAGCCCTACTCATGTACAACAGTTATCAAGGACATTTTACTGATACATAGGAATAAATGCGGGTATTCAGAAAATCTACTACAATAACTAATACTACTACTAGACTGATAGTTAATGAGAACTGCTACTACTACCATCACCAAACTACAGTACACAAATAAGTATAATATATTATTTGATGGAATCATAAGGAAAGTCTATATTGTCTTTCCTTCTAAAGATATATCTACATAAACCTAAATTCATACATTTGCTCATTGCAGGCCTTTTACTACAGGCCTATAACTAAACAAAGTTTTCTTTATACAAATCTAAATTAAATAATCATATATTGCATTTAAATGTAATAATCATGTTGCATTTCCTTATTTGCCAGACATGTTAACCTTATTCTCAGTCTTTTGAGAGAGGGCTTCATGCGACACACCTCGCAGCTGTTGGCAGCCGGGTGTGAAAGGCATGGTAGACCCCTCCCCTTTTTTGAACTGCCCATCTTTGATTGGCAGAAGGAACATGTGTAACAGGAGCCTAGCAGTTCCCTTGTCACCCCCCAATTGCAATGCACTCACTTACAGGCGTGGGGGAGGGGGGGGGGGGGGGGCGGGGGGGGTTGCGCTTTAAACAATTCAAAAGACAAATTGTTGTTTCTCTTGCAATCTCTAGGCTTTGTTTATAACATTATTATATTCTCTCCTGATTCAGATGCCAGGGAAAGCCGGTACCATGGAGGAGGAAGCGGAGACCTTTGCCTTCCAGGCTGAGATCGCTCAGCTTATGTCTCTGATCATCAACACCTTCTATTCCAACAAAGAGATCTTCCTTAGGGAGCTCATCTCCAACTCTTCCGATGTGAGTAAAATCAATTGATTTGTTATCATTAGTTTTAGCCATATGAAAACACTTACGCAAACTATGATATGGTGTTAACGTCAAGCATCGATATTTAACTTTTGTATTCCATTCGGGCAGGCCTTGGACAAAATCCGATATGAAAGCTTGACGGACCCAACCCGACTTGAGACCTGCAAGGAGCTGAAGATTGAAATCAGGCCCGACCTGCGCACTCGCACCCTCACCCTGATCGACACCGGCATCGGCATGACCAAGGCCGACCTGATCAACAACCTGGGAACCATCGCCAAGTCTGGCACCAAGGCCTTCATGGAGGCCCTGCAGGCGGGAGCCGACATCTCCATGATCGGTCAGTTCGGCGTGGGTTTCTACTCGGCCTACCTGGTGGCGGAGAGGGTGACCGTCATCACCAAGCACAACGATGATGAGCAGTACATCTGGGAGTCAGCAGCTGGAGGCTCCTTCACAGTCAAAGTTGACACCGGTAAGCCTACCCTTCACTTGACCTCCAGCTCTTGGATTGTAGACTATTCATACACAGCCTGGCATCAACTGACTCCTCGCTCCGACGCTTTCAGGGGAGGACATTGGCCGCGGCACCAGGGTGGTCCTGCACCTCAAGGAGGACCAGTCTGAATACTGTGAGGAGAAACGCATCAAGGAGGTGGTGAAGAAGCACTCGCAGTTCATCGGTTACCCCATCACCCTCTACGTAAGTTCTCACTTGACTTTAATGCTGCTCACTTTATGAGCATGTTATACTTCAACCTCAGCCCCACGACCGACACTTCATCAATCTTAAAACTTATTCCAGGTTGAGAAGGCCAGGGAGAAGGAGGTGGACCTGGAGCAGGGAGAGGAGGAGCCGGAGAAGGACGCGGACAAGGACAAGGACGCGCCAAAGATCGAGGACGTGGGCTCGGACGAGGATGAGGACACCAAGGACAGCACCAAGAAGAGGAAGAAGATGGTCAAGGAGAAGTACATGGATGCCGAGGAGCTGAACAAGACCAAGCCCATCTGGACCCGTAACCCCGACGACATCACCAACGAGGAGTACGGAGAGTTCTACAAGAGCCTCACCAACGACTGGGAGGACCACCTGGCCGTCAAGGTAGGCCTGCGGTTCGGCAAAATCCAACGGCGATGCTGTATGTACCGCCAGTGTGTTCCCCATTCAGGTAGCGATGTCTTTCGGCGCAAAGCGTTAAGAATGTCCTTTCTTTGGTCTCTGCCAGCACTTTTCCGTGGAGGGCCAACTGGAGTTCCGTGCGCTGCTCTTCCTGCCCAGGAGGGCCTCCTTCGACCTCTTTGAGAACAAGAAGAAGAAGAACAACATCAAGCTGTACGTGCGCCGGGTCTTCATCATGGACAACTGCGACGAGCTGATGCCCGAGTATCTCAGTGAGTGGCACGCTAATGCCAAGTGCAAGCTTTTCTGACCACGATGTGAGCTTAAGTGTGTGTACTAACCGTGATCCTTGTCTCCCTCTCCCCCCCCCGTCCCCCATTAGACTTCATTAAGGGCGTGGTGGACTCTGAGGATCTCCCCCTGAACATCTCCCGAGAGATGCTGCAGCAGAGCAAGATCCTGAAGGTCATCCGCAAGAACCTGGTGAAGAAGTGCCTGGATCTCTTCACCGAGCTGGCCGACGACAAGGAGAACTATAAGAAGTGCTACGAGCAGTTCTCCAAGAACATCAAGGTTGGTTTCAGGCCGCTTGGGTTCTCCCCTCCTTGTTTTTGCTATCAGTTGTTATAGCTCACCTGGAAAATTCTGCGACCATTTTTATGTATTTATTTGTATTCAGTGGTCATTTTTTGTTTTGTATACATAGATTGGTGATTATTTAATTATTTAAAATCAATATTTTTTAATAATCACTAAATGTAACTTTCTGCCTCATAGCTTGGTATCCATGAAGACGCCCAGAACAGGAAGAAGCTGTCGGAGCTCCTCCGTTACTACACCTCCACCACGGGTGATGAGATGGTCTCCCTCAAGGACTACGTGTCCCGCATGAAGGAGAACCAGAAACACATCTACTACATCACCGGTTCGTAGTTTCAGCTAGACGTAGTCTACTTCTTTTGAATCGATTGTTCTCGCTGATGCTTCCTTTTCCAAGAGGCTCCGAATCTGAATGTTTCGTGTGGATTTCTGTTTGTTCAGGTGAGACCAAGGATCAGGTGGCCAACTCGGCCTTTGTGGAGCGCCTCCGCAAGGCCGGCCTGGAGGTCATCTATATGATCGAGCCCATCGATGAGTACTGCGTCCAGCAGCTGAAGGAGTACGACGGCAAGAACCTGGTGTCGGTGACCAAGGAGGGCCTGGAGCTGCCCGAGGACGACGACGAGAAGAAGAGGGGGGAGGAGCTGAAGCTTAAGTTTGAAAATCTCTGCAAGATCATGAAGGACATCCTTGACAAGAAGATCGAGAAGGTACATTTCCCCTTTCATTCAAAGATGAGACATTTTATCGACGCAGTAAAGCCCTCCTCTCATCGCCTCTTAGCCTTTCACAGCCTACTGCAGTTTCAAAAACCTTTTTATTGATATTGTTACTTAATATTTCGTTTTTAATTCTTCTTATTCAATATTATGTTAATGTTTTGCATGTACCGTGTTGCTCTAAATATTCTAAGCACCAACTTCACAGAGGTGATCAATTATATTCCTGAGACACATCAACCTCATTACCCTGTTCCTCCACCACAGGTCTCCGTCTCCAACCGGCTGGTCTCCTCCCCTTGCTGCATCGTCACCAGCACGTACGGCTGGACCGCCAACATGGAGAGGATCATGAAGTCCCAGGCCCTCCGAGACAACTCCACCATGGGCTACATGACGGCCAAGAAGCACCTGGAGATCAACCCCACGCACCCCATCGTGGAGACCCTGAGGCAGAAGGCGGAGGTGGACAAGAACGACAAGGCCGTGAAGGACCTGGTGATCCTGCTGTTCGAGACCTCCCTGCTGTCTTCTGGGTTCACACTGGAGGACCCCGCCACGCACGCCAACCGCATCTACAGGATGATCAAGCTGGGTCTGGGTGAGTAGCTGTCACTCGGCGCGTGTGCGGAGGCGAAACAGGCTGGAGATGTCCGGATGATGGTTCTGGTTGCAGATCTCTGTCAAGGGATGTCTTGCTGATGGCTGTTTTCTGTCTCTTCAGGTATTGATGACGATGAGGCTGCGATTGAGGAAATCATTCAGCCCAGTGAGGAGGATATGCCCGTGTTGGAAGGGGACGAAGACACATCAAGAATGGAGGAAGTTGATTAAATTATTGTGTACTTATGTACTTATGTGCCTTCAACTTTCCTTCAACTTCGTCTTTTTTTTTTTAATAGCTTTAGTTCTTCCAGATATATTTTATTTTACAAAACTGCAATATTTTTTAAAATGTCATTTTAGCAAATTGTAACTACCTTAATTCATATTATTATAGCAATCCACCATGGTTATATTCTAAATCAGGTATCTAATTCAGACCTAATCAACATGTATTGATTTCGATCTGTCTTTTTGTACCTGTTAAATGTTTTTTAAGAAAGAAATCCGATTTATAATAAAAATGTATTTATACATGTTCTAAAATTGGTCTTACTATGACTCTTGGGGAAATTTCTTGACAACATCTGTGGTCTTTGCGGAGCAGTCACCTCTCTCCAGAGCCCGCCTACTTTACTACTCAAAGGGGGCCTGAACGGAGCGACAAAACCTGATTGACAGTCCGACTAGCCTATCCGCGGCACGGCAGGGAACATTCGAGACTAGACCGTTCTCGAAGGTTTGAAGGCTTCGATATAAAGTGAGCCCAGCGTTATTCTGGTGACTTCATCCGGCTTGGCTGAGATTACACACAGGAGTCTGCACTTCCCGGCGGGATCTTCCTTAGACAGAAACGCAAGGTAAATAAATTAAGGCTCGATATAAGAAACAATATATTGCTAGGATGCTGAAGGGGCAAGTGCTTTGAATTGGTGCATTATTTTTTAATATAGGCTACTGACAACGGTTAGGAATACATGAGCGGTGCAATGGCTGCTATAACGTTACATTTGTTGGTAAAATTGAATGTATAAAATATAACACGCTGCGCATCTTTCATTAGGCCTATATATCGTCAAATACTATCTCCTAAAAAAAAATTAAGTCTAATATTAATCCTGCGTTAATGTTTATAATAGTAGTTGATGTTACAAACTAGTATAACGGGGTTGTATTGTGTTGTGCTATTATTATTTTATTCCTGCTCAACATGCCTATTTATTAGGGCCGGTGGAAAAACTTTTTAATTACTTTTATTGTGGGGCATAATCGAGGTATTAGTGTCTGAGGAGACCGGTGTGATCTGCTGCTTCTTCCCGTGGTGCAGCAGCATCTCACAACGACCATCCACAGAGATGGATATTACACACATAATGATCCCTCTGTTTTAAATCGCTATTTAGATTAGAGGCCTGGGATGGCGAAATAGGATGATGCATCCATGCTTAACGCGTGGAAAGGACCGTGAATTAAATCGATGGTAACGAGGAGGAGCTTTCCTCATGAGAGCTGGGATCCGCCTGGTAGTTTCTAGAACCTTGTCGTTGCCTCCTGAACCGATAGGGGGAGCGGCACTTGGCAACGGCTCCTCACCGCGAAACATTTAGCAGTTGGTCTGCAAGGTTCATTCAAAGGTTGTCATTTGATGTTCAATGAAAAGTCATGGCAAGCTTGCTTATCTAATTTTAAGGCAGAAGCAGACCTTTCTTGTCCTGATTTTAGGATGGTTTATGTACAGAATGTGTGGCGCTGATAAGAACACGCTGGTTATCCACCAGGCAAGCATCAATTAGATCTCATCAGTTTATAGGTACCTCGTTAAATGGTCATTACATTTTTTCAATTATCCTTTTGCCCAAGCTATGAACGGACCCAACTCCATCAATGGTATAATTATTATTCATCTGACTCCAATTACGTTTCTATTCAAATTTTCCATGTTCACCAATTTCAATTGTATCAATGAACATTAACAGTGTGGCAAGTTGCACAGCGTTTTTTTAAACTAATTTCAGTTAATCTCGACGGTACATTTGCATATTTGCATTGCGTTTCTTGTATGAATAAAGGCATTCTATACTTATCTCTAAAACAAAGACAAGAAACCATGTCTATAATGTTGACCAAGAAGTTAGAAACAGCCAGTTCCATTATTGTCTCAAATATGTGCAGACTGGTTAGAGATAAACCAAAAATAAAAGGTATTTTCAAACATTGAATGTCATTCGCGTCAGTCTTGACATTTCCTTGTTCCCTCTGCCTAGATGCCTGAAGCACACGATCAACCCATGGAGGAAGAGGCTGAGACCTTTGCCTTCCAGGCTGAGATCGCTCAGCTTATGTCTCTGATCATCAACACCTTCTACTCCAACAAAGAGATCTTCCTTAGAGAGCTCATCTCCAACTCCTCCGATGTGAGTCGCTTGGAGAAGATGGTCGTCCATGTTTCTTTGATGTTATAATTTTTTTTATCTTTGTTATTCACAAAGGGAACATAATAATCCACAATAAATCAATGTATGTACAGTACAGTACATTACACAATTCACCACATACCACAGAAATAATTCCATTAATCTGTGGTCTAATGTGTTATATTTCCCTATGTTTGTGCAGTCAATTCCATTTCCATGTCACCTAAGATTTTAAGACGACGTATAATGATGATAAACACTGCTTCAATATTTGTAGCATTACTAAAAGTGTGATTATGAAACCCTTCATCACTTCATGTAACCCATGAAACCATGTCTTCCTTACAGGCGTTAGACAAAATCCGTTACGAGAGTCTCACCGACCCCGCCAAGTTGGACTCGGGCAAGGACCTCAAGATCGAAATCATTCCCAACATCGCGGAGCGCACGCTCACCCTGATCGACACCGGCATCGGCATGACCAAGGCCGACCTGATCAACAACCTGGGAACCATCGCCAAGTCGGGCACCAAGGCCTTCATGGAGGCCCTGCAGGCGGGAGCCGACATCTCCATGATCGGTCAGTTCGGCGTGGGTTTCTACTCGGCCTACCTGGTGGCGGAGAGGGTGACGGTCATCACCAAGCACATCGACGACGAGCAGTACATCTGGGAGTCCTCCGCCGGCGGTTCCTTCACGGTGAAGGTGGATAACTGTAAGTGAACGCTCTTAACGGTTCCCCAGATCCAAGTTTCTCTCCGTAACTGGAGAAAGACCGACATCCATCTGGGATCTCAGTTTTTCAAAATTGTACGTTTTTCGTTTTTTTGCATGTTCTCTGAGCAGCTGAGTCCATCGGGCGTGGCACCAAGGTGATCCTTCACCTGAAGGACGACCAGATCGAGTACATCGAGGAAAAACGCATTAAGGAGATCGTGAAGAAGCACTCGCAGTTCATCGGTTACCCTATCACGCTCTTTGTAAGAACAACATGCACCTGTGACATGAGCTGCCTTGAATAAGAGCAAAAAAAAAATCAATCAATTAATGAAAACCTTTCATTTTCATCTTTCATTTTCGTGTCAAATAATAAATGAATATATACATTTCTGATTAATGTATTCATTCATTATTTTTCATGAAAATGAAATTCATTCATTTTGAAAATGAAATTCATTCATTTTCATAGGTCCTTGTCCTAACAACATGGTGGTTTAAAAGTATGTTGATATCTCACTAATGGACGGTGTGCGTGTGCTCATCTAAGATGGAGAAGGAGCGCGACAAGGAGGTGAGCGACGACGAGGCCGAAGACGAGGACGGGCAGAAGAGCAAGGAGAAGCACGGCGAGGACGACGCGGACAAAGACGAGGACAAGCCCGAGATCGAAGACGTGGGCTCGGACGACGAGCACGACGAGCACGACCACGGCGACAAGTGCTCGGACAAGAAGAGGAAGAAGAAGATCAAGGAGAAGTACATCGACCACGAGGAGCTGAACAAGACCAAGCCCCTGTGGACCCGTAACCCCGACGACATCACCAACGAGGAGTACGGGGAGTTCTACAAGAGCCTCACCAACGACTGGGAGGACCACCTGGCCGTCAAGGTACGGGAGCGGTGGTCTCAGCCACGGGTTAACATTAGGGGCGGGAATCACGGGGTCCCTCACAATACAACATGCAATACATGGCCCACGATACCGATGAAATCGCGATATTGCGATTCTGCGATAATCTCTATATATATATATATCACGATATATGTCTAACTATAAATGCAAAATGACCATGAAAAGGTAAAGGTGATGATGGTTGGTGAGGTCCCCCCCTTCACTGTAAAGCGTCTTTGAGTGTCTAGAAAAGCTCTATATAAATTCAATCAATTATTATTATTATTATTATTATTATTAAAGTGCTTGGTTTCTGTCTTTATTCATGGTACAAACTGAGTTTGCACCATAGTTGCCGTACGTTCTTAGACGTTTGAACTGGGAAGGGTAATTCCTGAAGGGGGGAAGCAGTGGGCACCACCAACACCCCATGTGCTTCCATTCCACAGCACTTCTCGGTGGAGGGTCAGCTGGAGTTCCGCGCGCTGATCTTCGTTCCGCGCCGCGCGCCCTTCGACCTCTTTGAGAACAAGAAGAAGAAGAACAACATCAAGCTGTACGTGCGCCGGGTCTTCATCATGGACAACTGCGACGAGCTCATCCCTGAGTATCTGAGTAAGTTGTGAGGGAAACTCTGGCCACCAATTCATGAGGACCGGGTTGGCAGCCTTGTGTGAAATATTGAACCGTTATTCCAACCGCGTCGTTGAGTTGCCACTTTGATAGGGCCAGACTGAGGACAAACCGTCTCTTCTGTTTTTAGACTTCATTAGAGGCGTGGTGGACTCTGAGGATCTCCCCCTGAACATCTCCCGAGAGATGCTGCAGCAGAGCAAGATCCTGAAGGTCATCCGCAAGAACCTGGTGAAGAAGTGCCTGGAGCTCTTCATTGAGCTGGCAGAGGACAAGGAGAACTATAAGAAGTGCTACGAGCAGTTCTCCAAGAACCTCAAGGTGGGTGACTTCAGGTTATCAGTGGGAAGTGTTGTGGCCCTCTTGAATTTGTATTGATCAAATCCTCGATCATCGTGGTCCTATTTGTTACTTGGATATTTTGTGTTGGATGAAGAAGACCAGCCACCGTCTCTGAACACGACCGTATGTCCCTGTGACCTAACCCTTACCACCTGGCTGATCCTCTTTCCCTATTAACAGCTTAAGCTGCTTGAGACCATTTGAAAGCTCCTTACTGCCATCTTCTGTCTTGTTTGTGGACTGACATCAGTGTTGTTAACAGAAACCTGGGCTCTCATTGATCAAGTTTGCGTTCTGATTTTTTTTCGTAAACCATGTGTACCATTTTAAAGGGGAAAGGTTGAGGGAGACATTTTACTGCCAACCACATTTGCTCTCATGCAACAGTCTTAGACAGTTTAGTTTAGAAAGCTTACTCTAGTTTAGAGTGTACCCAGAAAGGTTCTCTACTTTGATTACACCTCTGTCTCAAGAATTTATGTTTTACTCTGTGATAAATGTATATCCTCTATGTTTTTATTGGACGTGTATTGACCGTATATGGTTATTTATGGGCTTAAATGTAAGGAAATTTGAATTTTTTAATGTATGCTCAGCATAAGAACACTAGATGAATGCCAACTTTTGTCACACTTTTTGTGCGTATGTACACCCTATATTTTATGCGCACGATAGAATTTAGAATCTCTTCTACCAACTGTAATAAATGAGGGCCCTGGCCTCTAAAGCTGGAATATAAAAAGCACCTACCTTGCCAATGATTCTAATCCATGGACATCTCTTTCAGCTGGGCATCCACGAGGACTCTCAGAACAGGAAGAAGCTGTCGGACCTGCTGCGGTACTACACCTCTGCTTCTGGAGACGAGCTGGTCTCCCTGAAGGACTATGTGACCCGCATGAAGGACTCCCAGAAACACATCTACTACATTACTGGTGTGTATGCTGGGTCAACCAACCAAACCATCTTCAGTCACAGGAATATGTTCAGTGACCATTTTGTATTTTCACATTTCATGTTTTGCTTGTTTCTCATGGAAAGTGAGAATGCAAACTATTTCCTTTGTGCTTTTGTGCCGACTTCATGAAGATGAAAGTGTTTGGGGTCCTTTTTTATAAATATCCAGGAATGTATGAATACAGGTTGGCCATAAGAAAGGTCTCTCATTTACCCAAAGATCTGACAAAAGTACCTGTATTTCAGGTGAGACCAAAGAGCAGGTGGCCAACTCGGCCTTTGTGGAGCGCCTCCGCAAGGCCGGCCTGGAGGTCATCTACATGATCGAGCCCATCGATGAGTACTGCGTCCAGCAGCTGAAGGAGTACGATGGCAAGAACCTGGTGTCGGTGACCAAGGAGGGCCTGGAGCTGCCTGAGGACGACGACGAGAAGAAGAGGGGGGAGGAGAAGAAGTCTCAGTTTGAGAACCTGTGCAAAATCATGAAGGACATCTTGGAGAAGAAGGTGGAAAAGGTGAAAGGGAGGAACGGGAGTATTGACAAGTCACCAACTAGGCTTGAAGTGCGAGTGAACCCTAACACAGCCTAACCCTGATACAGCTCAAAGTCAAACCATATGAGATTTGAGTATAAATGCATTATGAGGGGGAGGGGGAGGTGTTATCCCCATGGTTACGATCCCTGGAATTATTTTTTTCCTAGCTAGTACTCCTTGTTAATGATGAGCGATGGTAACCCTCTCTGGGAGGCAGTCAGGAATCTTAAGCGCTGCCCAGAGAGCGCACCACGAAACCAGACACAGTGTGGTGTGCGGCATGGATCGGTCACAAACAGATTGGCCAGACTGGCCACACAGGAGTATGAGCTTGTTCTTTCTAAATCGAGGTAACGCGTTAGCAAAAATGGCACAGAGTACTATGTTCAAGGTCATAGGTGTTTAAAAACCAAGAGAACAGGCCTTTGGGTTCACTGGCACTTTAGGGAACACACTGGAACATTACTGACACAACCTCTATGTGTCAGTAATTACTCAACATGTTTATTCTCTGTCGTTAAACCGCCTGAATCCTTATCTTGTCCCAGGTAACCGTCTCCAACCGGCTGGTCTCCTCCCCTTGCTGCATCGTCACCAGCACGTACGGCTGGACCGCCAACATGGAGAGGATCATGAAGGCTCAGGCCCTCCGAGACAGCTCCACCATGGGCTACATGGCGGCCAAGAAGCACCTGGAGATCAACCCGGACCATTCCATCGTCGAGACGCTCAGGCAGAAGGCGGAGGTGGACAAGAACGACAAGTCCGTGAAGGACCTGGTGATCCTCCTGTTTGAGACGGCGCTGCTGTCCTCTGGGTTCACCCTTGATGACCCCCAGACCCACTCCAACCGCATATACAGGATGATCAAGTTGGGCCTTGGTAAGTACCTGAGCCACCAGCCCAGGGACAAGAGACCCTTTACACACAGGCGGAAGCCTAGCACAAACAGGGCCACCAATTATAGCTCTGCTGCTCGTGCGTAGCAGGGCATCCTCATCCGTTGTCAAAGTGTGATATCTTCACTGCTTTAGTCTACGGCCTTCGCCCTGGTTCATAAACAGACTTGTGTTTAGTGTTATGAGTGAGAACTGTGTTTGTCCTGCGATGAAGTGTCATTGCATAGTCTGGTCCACTTTGGTCCAACATGGCACCCGTTTGTTGACATGTGTCCCTCTTCCTCTCAGGCATCGACGAGGACGACCTGACCACGGACGAGCCAACGTCCGCCCCCGTGGAAGACATGCCTCCTCTGGAAGGAGACGAAGACACATCCAGGATGGAGGAGGTCGATTAGGATCTCCCGGAATCCCTTCTGTTGTCTAGCTTTGGAGTTAATATAACACAATGTAAAGTATTCAATGTGGTTGAATGACATTGAAACCTTGCATTGACTACATGCACTTGCAGTTCATTCCTTTTACAATTGTTATTATTTTTTTGTTAATTTCAGTTTTTTTTCTATCATGTGTGTTGTTTTTGTTGGTATGCATTCCAAACTTCTAAGTGTGTTCACACTTTTACTGTAAATAAATATTACTGTGATTTGGAATGGTGGTACCCAGAAATAAAGTTGACCATGTTGACCAACTTTGGTTTCCAATAGATTGTTCCTTTATCAATCAATGATAATGTTGTCCTACTCTGCATGGAGTAACAGGATTCTTGAGCAAGTTTGGAAGGTATGGGAAATTACCTTAAAGTCTGGGCATTGTTATGTATGGAAATTTAAAATAATGTGTTTATTGATACAAGGAAAAATATTTTATTTAAAAAGAGTGGCGACACATTAATATGATCATGAGTAAACCCTAAGGTTTGTGCAAATAAAATGTGGTAAATTTAATAAGTAGTCCAGTAATAATTTAAGGATAGTGAGAGGGTTATGGACAATGTTGCTGAATGACAAGTATTTATCTCGCCAATGAATAGGCCGTGTCAACATTTGACATTTCCTCACTTAATGACTGCATCATTGTTAAACGATAGACAGGCTAATTTCGGCCTAGCCTTGATTTTCCAGTCTCTCTTCTGAGTTAGGTTGTTATGTAGGCCCTCTTCCACTCAATCCATAACTCGTTAACCAAACCAGAATAAATTGAATATCAATTTATCCAGAGATATATATTTTTTATTTATCTTAATCCAGACACATTGGTCAAAAAGGTAATCGATAAAGTCCACAAGGTAGGATAATGCATGCAATGCTCTAAACTGAAGTAATGAGACATTATTTGTGACACAGTACGGCAAAAGTATTAATAGCCCTGTTATCAATGTTAATTCGCCTTCAAACATTTCAACGAGCTAGAATTTGACGTTACCAGTCAGCTGACCACCACACACCAATAGCGTGGCTGCGACGGACAATAGCCAATAGCGTGGCTGTGGACGGACAGCAGCCAATAGCGTGGCTGCGGAAGGGCAGCAGCTAAGCCAACAGCGTGGCCATGGACGGGCAGCAGCCAATAGGGTTGCTGCGTACGGGCCACCCGCCACAGTCCGGTGCCAGAGGAGTTGTCAGGGCTTCAGTTGTGGAGTATTCCGAGAGGGAGTGGGAGGGGGACGTCTGTGCGATGCCGAATAAAACGAAAAAAGAAAAGGTGAGTTATATACAAGAACGATGTTCAGAGCGAGAATAACGAAGTGTGAATAAGCGTTACTTGTAGTGAAAAATACGCTTTTTAGAACACTCGACATGAATGAACACAGTTGCCCCATCACCTAGCGAAGAGGCCAGCCTACCCACATCCATCAGCCGCTAGGTTAGCTCGTAGGTTAGCATTTTTAGGGTATTTTTAGGTTCTACACAGACTGAGCAGTTGTTTGTTTTCGCACATTCTTTCAAATCATGGGTTATTGTGAGATGGTTGCACACGCAAAACGCTCTCTTCTCCAGTGACGTGTCTTTTGCAGACGGTGGGTGACTGGCCACATACTTGCCAATGTGTTGGAAACGAGTGTTGCTATTCGTGGTCAGCCAAGCTATATTTGGATGGAACCTATGTGTAAAATATTTAATACGTGTGTATCCATAATGCTGTGTCCCCACCCAATGTACGACATCCCCTTGAGTGGTACATAACGGTTTGCCGTTTTCCCAGGATCCCTCCAAGTCTGGAAAAGTGGGCAAGGCTGGAAGTCAGGAGAATTCAGAGCATGAGGTAGGCTAACTGGAGACATTTACCCACAGTCCTCTCATGTGCGACCAGACGACACTGATCTGTTCCACATAGACAACCACACATACTAATGTATTGTATTGTATTGTTTGAATGACATTGTTTTATAGAGAGTGTTTCCAGATCAATTACCCTAAACAAATTATGGATTTTGAAGTATGGATTTTCTTGCCCTGACCTAGAGTAATTCAACTTAATTGATTTATATGTTGCTTTAAATTAAAGCAAAAAGAGAAAACATACCCTTTGGCAATTCCTGAACTTTAATTAATGTATTATAGGAAATTCAGCAATTCACTTGTGGACAGGCAAACAAATTGTGTTAATTGTTATTGCTGTTTAAACGGACAGGCATCAATCCTTTCATAAGGATCTCTGCATTGCTCGGAGATTTATCATCATCTGCTGTTATCTTCCTTCCTTTATGTGTTTTTTCCTAATCTGTGGTACACTCCCTCTTCTGAGGCACGCAGATCTGCTAACGCGTCAACCCAGTGTCAAATTAAAAACACTATTCACCTCCCTGCCGCTGCTGTTTTAGCTCCTCTCAGTAAGCCCTCAGCCTTAACCTTAGATTATTGTTGGCCTTTAGATGTCAGTTTGAGGACATGTTTAAGATGATGAGCATGTTCACACAGAAATTGGCTTCTTCCACTTTAGTATTGGAGGATCTCACTTTAATCAGCTTTGATTAAAGTGTTTAGACGATCTTGTGAGATGTACTAATGCATATAACTAATGATTAACTAATTGCATGTTTCCTAGTGAACATCGCATTTCAACTGTAAAGTGCACACAGTGCCTTATTTGTATTTCTATATTCTTGAGGTTGGGTCAGCAGCTGGTCTGCCTCAGGGTAGATTTTCCCCTTCATGTAATTAATACAATCAGCCTTACAGAATTTCCCCTGTTTGTGAGCCATGGCTTTTCTCCCCATGACTTATGTGTCTTTTTGTGGTTATTAACATGCAATGCAAATTCTGTTCTAGTCTTGCTCTTCTTTTTATGTGAACATTTTTTACTTGTTTATTTTGTTTGATTGTGCATTTACAGATGGACCTTACACAAAAACTTATCTATTTTGCGTTAAGGTAGATAACTGGCAAGAATCATGGAGAAGATAAATTCTGTCGGGCCACATGATTGCATAATTCTTCCCACAATGATGACCGTCTTGGCTTTATTTACCTCATTACCAGTCCGCCTGGCAAGCAGGCCCGACCACAAAAGCCATGACATAATTGCCTCAGACGGTTGCCTACTTTTGTTAGATTTTAAGTTAATTACACAAACCCCTTTCCCCTGTGAATCACGGAGGAAACTTCACAGCTGCAGCTAGGGAAGCGAACACTGAGTGGTCAGGTGGTGTTGTCAAGTGGAACCTAACAGGCCTGTGGGATCAGCTAAGATGCCACCTAGTACATTTATTAGATTCCACAGTGGGTCTGCCCAAACCTCTACGGGGCTTCTATTGACTCCATAGACAATCGTGAATAAGAGACCAGATGATTTTTGAGTCTTCTCCACAGGTTGCTCGTATGGGTGATAACGGAGGTGTCCTAAAATAGATTATGTTGTGGTTTTCTATCGTCAATGTTTTGGCTTCAGCTAAATCCGGGGAACTGCGGGTCTAGATTAAGTTGTTTTCTAGTTTATAAACAGGATTAACTTGAAGCCATCATCGTTTCTTCTGCATACCAGACGTCAGTGTTAACGTTGAGAATGCTTTCGTAGGGATCTAACGCCAGTGTGTTTTTGTTTTGTTTCTAAGGAAGTGTGAAAGAAGCGCTCACTTCTTTTGGTTGTGCCGTCACTTGATACCGTTATGCATGGCAGATCCTGCCTGGCCCTAGTTCAATGCCGCTGACATGCAAATTTTCTACCCCCTCAGTCGGGCTCCAATAGGAAGGGCGGCAACAATGTCCCTCCCACCACGCAGCTGCTGAAGGGGAAGCAGCCAGGTTCCCAGACACCTGTCAAAAAGGACAAGAGGCAGAGCTCCTCTCGCTTCAGCCTGAGCAACAACAGGGAGCTGCAGAAACTGCCGGCCTTCAAAGGTATTTACCTCCCCACCTCCCCAACCCTCAGGGGCCCAATGGCTCCCAGACACTACTGTTGGCAACATACAAAATATCCACATTTTATAACTTGTGTGTGTGTATATATATATATATCTCTCATTTAAATGTATATAATAATATAGAAATTTTGTCATAATTGACCACAAATATAATTATCAATTAAATTAAGAAAGATATAGCAGCTACTGTACAGAAAAACATATGATACTAACGCAATATCTTGAGTTGTATCATTTTTTAGTAGACTTTAATGTAACAGTGACACAAAATCAGATTTTAAATGAATTGCGACCTCTCACGTTTCGCCAAATAAGGAGGCCAAAAAATGAACTGTAGTCCAAAAACATCCAAAGCATCCTCTCGCACACAGTCAGCATTTCGATGGTTACTCTTGAACAATGATGTCAAGTCCAAGGTTCCTCTCGTACTCTGAAAGCGCCTTTGTACACTTCTCTGATCTGTGCAATGTTGCATAACATTGCACGACCTCACGTTGCGTAACATTCTAGGTTAGGTTAATGTATTGCTCTCAAATAAACTATTAGGAAACGTACATGTATGCACTTGGATCTCATCCAGAAGCCCAAGTCAACATCAAATCCTGCAGGACCCCCAGACATCCAGTGTTTTTCAGGAGATCAGATGCACGCACTCAAAGCCAACTAATGTCAACCCCTATGGCCGCATAGTCACCCATGTTGTTATTTTTTTCACTTGTCCCGCGGCATTATGTTTGGTATGACAGAGGGATAAAGGAGGCATTACGCAAGACATGGAAACTAACAGAGGACATAGGCCTACATGGTGTGGACTTTGCTGTGGATTTAACCAGAGCGTCTATATTTAGTGGTAATCCCGAGATAAGGCTTTAATGCCATGGCACTTGCATTACAGGATGGTTTTGAGCCATACTCTTGTCCTGTCGCACGTTTCTTTCTTTGATGTGTATATGAATATATATGTTATAGCACTTCACGTGCATTGTATGCATGGTATTCTGCGGGCTGTTGTCTTGAGCATGTTGTGAAGGGTTTGACCCTACATGCGTCTCGCAGTGGCACAGTGCCTCAGCTGGATCACTTGCGCCACTGCAATCAACCTTTTTATTGGAAGGGAATTGGAAATTATGCTTTGTAATTCCAATTCACAAAATGCTTTGTATTATACATTTTTTTTATTATAGGTGCCCACTACTGAACTCCCCTCAATTGTTAAATTGTCATTATTGTCCTTGTCAAAAACAATGACAGACACAGAAAATTGTGTTCTGCTGTAGAGCATAAAAAACACATTGATACTATAGGTGGCATTTGCTCATGATTGGCCTTATACTGAACGTTGGATGAGACCATTTATCTTGGCACCAGATTCTTATCGGAATCATGGAGATGACTAAACCCCTCGGTGCCCACAATTATCAGTACTGTGCACGTGCACATCAGTACTGTGCACGTGCACATCAGTACTGTATACAGGCAAAGCAGCACAGTTCACAAGCCCATCAGTACTGTGCACAGGTAAAGCAGCACATGCAAATCATTAACGTGTACATGCAAATCAGCTCAATAAATGAGCTAAACAATCGTAGGCTAAACCACTGAAGCGTAAATCACTGCTGGAGCAAACAGGCTTAATACCAGAGATGGACTATGAGGCTTCATTTGCTTACATAAAAGATAAAGAAGTCAATACTAAGTTGAATGGAGACTTATTGTGTTATAAAACAAACATTGTTACTGGGTGAGATCCAAGGAGCACAACGCATGGTCATCGCCCGCAGTCCCCCACGGTCAAGGTCAAGGTCAAAGGTTAGCTTTGACAATCACTTCCTCATTGCAGTGTGCAACGTACACCGGGCACCTCTGCTGCCTTTGCTGTAACACAACGCGTACATTTATATATTAAACGCTGGAACGTGACCGTTGCATATGCATGTCAGTCTAATTGCATCGTAACTATTTTGCTGACATACTGAAACCTTAGTGGCTGAAGAACAGTTTGCTCTATGGATCTTTTGGCTAAATAAACATAATTCACTTTCAAATTTATATTCGTCAAAATAAACATGTAAACAATAAACAAGTTCAGAATGCCTTCCTAGACTATAGGTATATTTAAAATGAAATGGGCTAAACACAATCTGTCTTTCATGCAATACTGGAAAAGACAAGATGACTTTGCTTTATGGTGTGGTCATATATTAACGTATAAGTCCGCACAGGCTACATAGAGTCCAAGAGAAAGCTATTACTGCCTTTTCTGTTGAATACATCAAACCATGTGTCAATTTCCTGGTAAATGGAGTTGTTTGTTATCAACTGTGAAGTTAACACCAATCCTGTGAATTGGGTATAGTATGGATTGACCATGCCTGATTACTTTGTTACTTGGAAAAGCTCATTTGTCTTGCAGCGAGGCTATTCATGCAACAAGAATAAAATCCAATGCTTTTAAATGATTGGTTTGGACACCTATTCTCTCCTTGTGAGGGCCCGGTATTCCTTGTAAACGCCTCGTATACACCAGCCCACCCATAAGAACTCTGCGCTTTCAGCCGGCGATGTGCAGTGATTCAGCAGTGCTCCGGTATCGGGATATAGAGTCAAGCTGTGAGGCTGTTGTTTTTGTCTATTTTAAGAACGATAATTGGGGTGGCATGAAAATAAAACAGTTTCTGTGACTCGCTTGTGACAGCCTTGAGAGATAACCACAGTTGTTCTGCCTTCGGGCAAGGCACCGTTGACTGGGTGTGATCCAGCTCTCAAGGACTGAATCCTCCAAAACAACCAGGGCATGCAGTCAGTGTTGTTCCCTCGGTGGGCTGGTCAGAGACGGGCGGTGCGGAACGGAAGTTATAAATGCGGAATAAAACCAAACTCTGGGTTTTAATCGGTGTGTTTCAGTTCATTATCAGCAATCCGAGATCCTGGATGACGTCTTCTGAAAGTGGTGATGGAAGTTGTTATCAGTTTCGTTCATGCCCAAACAGGCACCCAATTCGCGCTGTTTTCATTCCAGGCATATTTCTGCCCTTCCTGAAGAGTCCTTCAATTGAGACGAGATCAAAACGTTGGATTTGGTTGTACTTTTTTCTATACTGAGGAGTACCCTTGTTGCTTTCTCCATGTTTCCTAGCAGAGTCTAAAACTGCTGTTTGTTGTGCCAGACTTAAAGTTTAAGTATCTGATCTCTCACTACGTGAGAGAACAGATACTCAAACTGTAAGTCTTCCCAGTTGAACAATTCAAAGCCTTTTTCAAACGACATGATTCCTGGCTGAAAGTGACAGAGTAACGAGGCTTGTAGAGGGCTGTTCCCTGTCTAAATAGATCCCAGCTGAAAGTAAGCAATAAACCATCTCAATTTGTCTCCACCTCCTGGTTAGAATGGCATTCACGTCGTCAAATCCCCCTTCTATCAACCTCCCAAAGAAGCAGGCCTTGTAGGATTCGTTATATACAATATTATCATGGAAATTCCTATGCTTTATTGTGCCATGCTTGGTTTTTGTTGTGAGCTCTACAAAGGGGTCAAAACCCTTTTGCTTTGGGCTGTCACTAATAATAAAGGCATAAATTTGATTATTTAGGGATTTAGAATTTTTTCCTTACCCGTTTGAAAGTGCTGTGGGAAAATCATGCAACACTAATTCAAACGTGCATCCTCAAAGATAATGTATTTGGACTGTAGGATGTTTTTATTTCCTTGTACTCAACGCAGGACAATATGGTAAATTGCTGTTTTTAACAGGACCATTGGTAAACCAAACCAGGGTCTTTCTCACTGCATACTAATCAGGTGAGGTGGTGGCAAGAAATTGTAGAATTTCAAATGACGCCCCCTGCTTTTCCACATACAAAGAAACACAACAACGACAAAAAGACTCATGATGCCTCACAAGTTGTCTTCCACCGCGTTGCTCAGAATAGCCCTGACCTCCGTAAAAAAGAACTCAGGTCTGCTGTTTGCATGTGTCAAAAAGAAGCAGGGGGGGGGTATTTATAACAGAGTATTGTGTGTTGCAGCTTAGTCTTTGTCAATACAACAGATCTTTTGATAGTCAGTTGTCCCCCATGACTAGGGGGCTGGCCCAACGATATAGAGCCCTTCATTTAGTCTGGCCAGACCAACCATCTTTACAATTGACTTCAATGTCTGTATGTAATAACAGGTCGAAATCTGTGCTTATTTGACCCAATTCTTATTGGTGGATCTCAAAACGGTGAATAGAGGCATAGTTCTGGTGGAACTGACCGATTTTGATGAATAATGCGACTAATGGAGTTAGACTGCAATGCTGATGAGGAAATTGCACACGTTGCTTTAACAAATGAGCTGTTTCAGTGAAAAACCTACAAACAAAGAAATATTGCAATTGGACCTTCCCTTGGATGCCTGAATACCTTTTTGTATACAATTATTAATAAAATGAAGCATGAAGCAGCATTTGTTTTGAGGAGTAAGCAGAAGAAAAGGGTTTTGACGTCACCATGTTATGGTTAAAGATCTATGACTCATTGGAGAATATAATGTCTATCTATGAATGTTTTAATTAATAAAGCTTTATTGTTGTGTTCAAAATGCATTCATATAAACTCAGTGACATGCTCGGCACACACTATTGTTTTTATAATCTGAATATCTTCTACTGCCTGGAATGGAAGAGGAGGCTGATCAAATGACAGTGCAAAGTCGTGAAGCTTATCTCGATTCATTCAGATGACCACACGCATTGACGCTCCTGATAATAGTCAAGGTTCAACTGGTGTACGTGCCACTCGTAAAGAAAGGGGAACGGGTGTTGTGGTTTGCGGCCGCTGAGACGATGTTGTTCGTTGCGTCAGCAGCGCGTCCTGTGTTGCCTGCAAAATACACTTCCTGCCTTTCTTTTTGTGTCGCCTACACCTGGGCTCAGGGTGTCCTCCCACAGAGCCATCTGCCAGGGGAACGTACACCCCCGACCCCACACAAGAACACAACACAACAGACACGCTCTGTCCCTGTCCCCTTGGCGCTGGTTATAGTGATGTATATCGAGCACTGGACTGCCGCAGCCTCTTGACTCGTTTATTTTACATGTGGTGATTGGTTTTGCATTATGTAAGCGGTGCTTCCTGTGTTGGTTTGAGGCCTGCGTCAGTAAGCTGCAGCTCTCGGTCCTTGGATTGTCTTTATTGTTCGTACTGGCCACTGAATGGTGTTCATTTTATTTCATTTCAATCCATTGTTTTTCAATGTTTGTTCGTGACCTCACTCCCCGTGTCGTATGGCTGGGTTTGATTCGTCTTGATAGTGAGGGACACAACAACGGACCCCCCCCCCCCCCTCCTGTCTGTTGGCTGGCCTCAGTTTGGAACTGGGTGCGGTCTGTTTTTATTGGTCTTTATTTTCCCATCCAACTATTTAATGTACAGCCTTTCACCCGCCTGATTTACCAACCTGTAAATCACGGCCTAGCCTCCGCTCTCCAAACCTCCTCTTGCAACAATCACAGCGGCCGTCACTCCTCCCCCCAACGGGCCCCCCGGCCAATCCCATCGCGCCTGTTTATTTATTCTGACAGGGAGGCCCATGTGACTGCAGCCGGCCAATGGGGCGGCCGCTGTGGGCTATGACGTCACTAACTAGCTGGTTCCCTTCAGCAGCAGGGGAGCTTCATTTTCTGCTCGGTGTTTGTGCTAAAATGGAGGCTGGCTCCTCGCCTTAGCACGGGCTGCCCTCTGCTCCGCTCCCCCCAGCCTCGGCACCCTGATGTTGGCATGCGCTAGAGCCGCCGACGACATGGTACTAGACGCATCTAGCTCCAACGGGCCCTTCCAGCCCATGGCCCTCATGCATTTTAGAGGTGAGAATACCTCCCGTTGCTACTGTGTGTGTGTGTGTGTGTGTGTGTGTGTGTGTGTGTGTGTGTGTGTGTGTGTGTGTGTGTGTGTGTGTGTGTGTGTGTGTGTGTGTGTGTGTGTGTGTGTGTCAGTCAAAGGCAGGCTGGTGAGGAATGTCGTTTCCCTCAACAATCCCTAGCTGCTAAATGCATGTTGCTGTGAGGATAATGGCACTGGGGCTGGCTCGCTACAGACTTTTCTAGAGAACAGGGTGGAGAGGGGGTTTATGTAGTGCTCGCTGTGGCCGTAGTATTTCAGGGGAGGCAGGGGGATGTTTGTGTTTTTTGCGTTACGCGTTCGGCGGAGTACTGCTCAGCTAGCTGTTAGCAGCGTGCGATTGTGTGTGTGTGAGTGTGTGTGAGAGAGAGAGCGAGGGGAAGGGGGTTAACAGAGGGGGGAGGAGGGATAGTTTTACTGCCTTTTCTGCCTCCCATCCCCCACCAAGACTGCTGATGTCAAAGGAAGTGGGCTGGGATTGTGTTTGTTTGAGGGCCGTATGCATCGGGGCTGAGGTTCCATTTTACTGATCAATCTAATCCTTATTGACCCACATCGGAGCCCCTGTTGAGAGATTATTCCACCTTTTTGAGTCGGTATGGAGGCGTTTGGTGTAAGCCTGCTGTTTCATGAATGAATGCTCGAGTTAGGGCACGAGCCTGGCCCACACTCACTGTGGATTTGGGAGTTAAACAGAACCCTTTACATTTGAATATGCATGATCACTAGGTCGAAGCCCATGGTTCTTGTTGTGCTTTTTATTGTTTGCTTGGTTCACATTGCAGCTTTATAAAATCGTACACTGCCCTCGGAAATGATGGACCCTCGTCTACATTCTACCAGCACATTCTACCAGAAGGAGAGAGGGCTTGTTTTCCAGCCTGACTATGTGGCAGTGGCGTTCTGGCCCCGGGGTGGCGTGTGTCGAGTCGATACCTGCCTGCAAGCAGGGACCTGTTGGGGAGTAAAGGTCAGGCTGGCAGCCATGCTGCGGGGCCTGTGTGGGAAGTCTACAGTTGCACAGCGTGTTCCTCAATATTTCAGGCTCGCACAGAAACCCCAGAGCTGTTGTGTAACTGGAGCGGGCCTGAGGTCGAGCTCTGGGAAAACGGTGGTAGCGTGAGATGCGACACACAGGCACACGCGCGCACACACAGAGACAGGCATGTGCACACAGAGAGACAGGCAGGCACACACACAGGCATGACACGCATGCAGAGACAAACACTCACAGAGATATGTACACAGGGACAAACAGACACATACACACAGAGACAAACAGACACATACACACAGAAACATGCATACAAAGAGACAAGCACAGACACCCAGGGACAAACACAGACAGGCACGCACAGATACGAACGCACACACACAGACACGCATACAAAGACACAGACACCCAGGGACACACACAGGCACGCACACAGACAGACAGGCAGACAGGGAGACACGCACACAGACACGCACGCAGACAGAGACACACGCGCAAAGACACTCATTAAGGTGGACGTGCCTTGCTCAAAAGCAACCGGTATGCTGAATGGAATGGTGTGTTGTGGAACGCTTTGGAAGATTATTCTCCTTGTTAAAATGCAAATGTCAGTACGACTGCAACCCAAGTTAGTTAAGACTCTTCACTCAGTTCGGTTGGTCATCAAACACTTCAAGCCCACTGCCTAACACTTGAGAGAACACTGATGGATATGAAAGCATTTCAATGTTATTGTTTGGGACATCTTGTGTTCACAGGCTGAGTTACTCAACATCTGCCTATTTCCGAAATCCGGCGTTGCATGAGAAAATATGAAGACATATAAACATATTCTTGAAATGTTACACAACCTGACCGAATTAAATTGTATTGATCTCTTAGCATTCAAGTTACTTAAGTCATAACATAATTGCCTTGTTAATGTTTTCAGGTTCATCTTGTATTTGGCTGCAAATGCATAAGTCAAGTAGATGAATTCGGCAGATAGTGATTATGGAATGTAAAAAACACTCTGATTGGCTTAGGATATAGCCAGTGAGGCACAGTGAATAAACAGCGTTAAGATAGTGGAGTTAGGTTAGATATCACAATTTGGACTAAATATGATTCAGGCAATTATGCTATGAGGCTAAAGATATGCAAACAAAAATTGTAATGAGCAGCCAAACCAACAGTAACAGAAAATTCTAATATTTGTATTTTATGAGCCTGTTAGCATCAAACTGTTGGACATTTTTGTTAATAAATGACTGTAAAGGGAAAGGTGACTAAACAACTACCCACAACATTTAGCAGTTTATTGTCTGTTTAGTAATTCATTAATCAACCAATCATTTCAGCAATCATGGGTTGCCTTTCATGACCGCAAAAATATATTATGGATTGACATAACTCATTGATTGGATTGTGCTACAAGATAATAGGATGTAATCCCTGGTTTGGCTGACCCACCAACCCCAGTAATTGAGAAAACTACTTTTAAATAACTCACATAAGCAAAGTGTCTTTCACACTGGAAGTGTTGAATAAATTCTCCGTTACTATCTGCGATGTACCTCGGGTGTGAAGTGTTGTTTTGTGGGAACATCCTTCATTGCAATTTATTTTCACATTCATATAGTTCTTGTTTTGCGGCTGTGTTGAATTCTTGACTGTTTTTCCCACAACAGTCAAGTCATGCAGCAAGATAACCATTTTACCCAGATGATGGTTTTATTCGTGTGTGTGTGTGTGTGTGTGTGTGTGTGTGTGTGTGTGTGTGTGTGTGTGTGTGCATGATAATATAGATAGACTGTGTAAATATTTCCAACTAACTCTCATACTGATAACACATACTGACATGTATATGATACACCCATGGCGGACAATATTCCACAATCAAAGGAGCCTCGTTGTTAAGCAACCATGGCCGAAGGCGGAAGCCATCTTTGAATCGCTGTTGACCTCCCCTAGACCAAAGTCCTGCTCTGAACATGTCGCCATGGTGATGTTCACACACACACACACACACACACACACACACACACACACACACACACACACACACACACACACACACACACACACACACACACACACACACACATATTGTCCGTTGAGATAATGGACGGCTTTCGTGGACTTAGTATCGGCAAAGGATTCACTGTTGCTAGGGTTATGGTCTCGAGTATACGTCACTCTAAAATGCACATTAGCCATACTATAAGACTATAATGTGTGTATATATACCAGCCTAAAGAGTTGCTCAACTAACGATACGTATTGTGTGAGCGTGCCTGATTGACTGGTGGTTTGATCAGGGTTTGGCTGAGTGACAGGGTGATGCGTGGTAACCGCAGGTTCTCCATGGCCGGATGGCCAGGCAAACCGAGGGGTGATGTCTACACACGGTGTGGCCTCTGAGGAACGCTGTGTTTGTGTTTCCTCTTGCCCGATGACCTGCTCCATTAGCCCTATCGGGGTGGCCTGGATTAAAACACTGTTCGCTTATTCTGAGCGGAGCTGCCCTTCCGTAGCAGATGTTTGAAAGTGGATGTCCGACGTCCCTGCAGTAAATGAAGGGCGGTTTACTTCCCATTTTGACCCAACCTCAGATCTAACCGACTCTCTCACATCACGTTCCACCGCTGACCTTTCAATAAGAAAAACGGATGTGCTCCACTTTAAAATGGCCAGGGCCTCCTGACACTCCTGTCGCTCTAGTCTGACTACCGTGCTCTAGAGTAAATGTCATGTCCTCAGTGTGGAGGTGGGCTCTGCGTTGACCTTCACAGCTTACGTGATAATTCTATGAGTAAGCATTCTGATTGTTTTCTCTCGCCACCACCCCTCCCATGCTTCCGGGCCGGGAACGATCGATTGGCAGTGGAAAGCCGTTGAGTGGGGAAGTCATGCATGCTCCCTGGCACTAAAGAATGGGCTGTCTTGTTGACAGTGATGAGTGTGCTGCCGTGTGTTCTCGTAATGGATCTGGAGGGGTGTTCCATCCCATTCGGGAGGACTCTTGTCGGCACGATGGTGTAAGGCATCAAGTACTCAAACGTCGGCTATGTCTCCTCTACTCCACTGCAAAGTAGGGGAGTGCCCCATGGCCAGGAGGGGGTGTTTGTGAAGCAAAGCCCGAGCAAAATGTGTACTCCTGTTCCTTGATGCTTCATCATGGGTTCTGCACTCGTGACATGGCCCGTAACCAAATGATTGCAGTCGGGAGGAAATTCAACATCACCGGGTTTGGATAGATCAGCAGTTGGGTTTCAATTGCTCGTTTACTCTAATTATTTTTAGGAATGATACTACCCCGAAAGCAGGGGACGGTAATTTGTGAGCCGTGATTAGGGATTGAGCCTGACTGCGCTGACCTTATTAAAGATGGTGTCGCTCACCCTGTAATCCGTCTGCACCGTCGCTGGTGCTCTGCCTGGTTTTAAATATGATTAGTGTCCGGCCTAACGATGTTTCTTACCTGTCCCCTTTGGAGGTTTCGCAGAAGTTAACGGTGATTCGGTAGCCTGGGAACCAGACAGATTTGGCGAGCTCATGTTTAATTTCCTCTGCAGACGGGACTGGCATCGCTCCCGTACAATCCACTATGAAGTAGACCGGCCAATCACAACCGTTTATCTCACATGAGGCGGTATGATTACGATGAAAGTGCAGAGATGGCTGCCGGTGCTGTATACCGGTCCGTTTGTTACGCTATCGAGACGGTAGTAAAGGAGCTCAACGGTATATTTTCACTAAAAAAAGAACGGACGTCTGCATTTAAGCTTTTGCTGAGAAGAAATATCTTATTTTCTGTCCCTTGCCTCAACATTTTCGTTGCTGTGATTGTTTGTTCTGTGCACGTTGGTGCAGCCCTTTGGACACCGAACATGAACAGAGAGGTTCCGATGCCAGGCTTGTGATTTGACTCCCTACTGCTTAGAAACAGCATTGGACAGTTGGCTGATGGTAGAGGACGTTCAGACAGCTATTTGTAATCTGCAGTCAGAAAGGATCATTTCTTAAGGTTTTTAATGGCAGTTCTAGGTTAAGTGGAATAGTTTCAATGTACTATTTATTTAGACACATTTTACCAAAAGGGAGTTTTGTAGGATGCATGTCATTAAGGAGATGAAAGGGTTGGAAATTGGGGTTTAAACCCATAACCCTTCATCTAGGACAGAGGTCAGGAACCTATGGTTCTGGAGCCGTACTTGGTGCTTTCAGTGATTGTAAACAGCTGACCATAATGCTGAAGTATATTGTATTACAAAAAATAAATGCAATTTTAACAAAAATAATGTAAACATGTCTTCAATTACAAAGCTACATTTCATTGGCAAAGTTACAAAGCTAGGTTCATTTCCAAGTCTGATTCAACATCTATTGACCAGTATTTACCTGGACACCGTTATCTACAATCAGAGTAGATCATAAACTGCTAGGAAAGGGAACATCATCCTTCTTTCCAGCCAAAATAGTCGAATATCCATTGAATGAATATCTTGCCTAAAACATTTGAAAAGCAATTGTGCAAACTCTTCTTTGGCTCTTTATCAACCATTTCAAGTTGTTTATTTATCTTATGGATCTGCCAAATTTACAGGTTCCCGACCCCTTGACTACGTTCATCCACACCCAAAGTACCGTGGCCCCCCATGACATACAGGATAACGGTTACACCCCTTGCCCACTGCATCCGTCCGTTGACGGATCTCATTGACTTTGCATGGGGTGATCCCGAACTGCATTGTGGGTCCGTCTGTTCCGTCGGCTACATCTCTTGCGTTCAGAAGTTGAGATAATTTTAACTTTCCAGGCTGCGACGGATCCGTCAGCCAATCAGATCGTGGCTCCGTCAGCAAATACCACTCCCCCATCCGTCAGACACGCCTTCTGTCGTCCGTTGACGGACGGATGCAGTGGGCAAGCTGCGTTAGGGTGTCAAGTGTTAAAGTGTTGAGAATGTATAAAAGAAATTGCTTAAATTATCCGCATATCATTAAAAGGCGAGAGGTAGGAGCGAATATCTACACGGATCAAAGAGAGAGACGACAGCTCCTGTTAGGATGGTCCTGTTACAGTCCCCAGAGGATAAACTGTGTTTTCATTCACGGGTGAATAACGGTGTCCGCCCTCTTCTCCCCGTAGATGTTCCCCCGGCCGAACAGGAGAAGCTCTTCCTCCAGAAGCTGCGGCAGTGCTGCGTCCTCTTCGACTTCCTGTCCGACCCGCTGAGCGACCTGAAATGGAAGGAAGTGAAGCGCGCTGCGCTCAGCGAGATGGTGGAGTTCATCACGCACAACCGCAACGTCATCACGGAGCCTATCTACCCGGAGGTGGTGCACATGGTGAGTGCGGGGGTGGAGGTTGGTGGAGGTGGGGGTTGATTAATGCAGCGGCGGTGGCCTGAGGGCGACGACTCGGTGGGATTTACTAACGGAGACGTTTATATTCCCATTAATTAGCGTATGCTCGGCTGCAAGGCGGAATTATGTGTGGATTTTATTTTGGATAGGTTTGACACACAAACAAGGTTATTTTAATATGGATTTAACATGTGAAGAATGATGTTTCTAAAAAACATCCTGGATGAAGACATCAGATTTTTGTATAAAATTCTCCAATATGATGCTGCATAGCTCATACTAGTGTTGATGCGGTAAAATTGATATTTTTGGGGAAATATCAGCAACGTGTTTATTCAAACCATCGGTTAGACAAAATTGCTTAACTTTATCACACTAATGAACAAAAAGAACAGTTTTACTTTGTTAGTTCCCCAAGCCAAGCCGCTAACCTGGTGCAGTGCATAACGATCGCTTGGTTCCTGGAGATATATCAGTGGCTGAACAAACCTTTGTATTATGGTCTGCCTTGTAACACCATCCTTTTGATCTTTTATTCAATTTCTCCGTCGCAGACTGAAGCCACGGCAATCGCCAGTGGCGTAAATACTCCCGGGCTATTTCGGATTCGTATAGTTCCAGCCTTACTCATGACCGAGTCACAGGACTCAGCAGCCTCCCAGACCCCCCTGTGAACCCGAGTGTGACTAAGACCCTGGTTCCTACGGGACTGTAGTCGCTGAAGCATACACAGATAGTTCAGTTGGTAGCGATTGAACCATGCATGGTTTTAAAACTCCAAGATGATGGTCATTCCGGTGGTCTGCAGTGGATGCTGGACGGCTGATGCAAGTAGTAGTCTTGTTGTGTTTCACTAACTGCTCTGTTTGAGGAACCTTTGTCTCCCCCATCAGTCAGTGTTGGCCGATGCCGATCCAAACCCTTCTTTTAATTAGTGATGTTTTCACTGCAACATTGTTGTGGCTGACGTGACCTCCTCCATCCCTCAGTTATTATTACGTCTGAATCGGTTTATTGATGCGCTTCTCCGAAGGCATCATGTGGCCAAGTTTGCCTTCACCGGCCCGGTTTAAAGCACTTTGATGTTTATCAAAGCCTTGCCTCGGTGCCACGCGATGACCTGCGGACGATCAAGGTGCAAATGTGGCCTCGTTCTTAACCCCGTCCGCTATTTGATCATTGCGGCAGGAAATGCAAGGGAGCTGTCGAATCAGCATGAAAATATCCTCTTACAGGCCTGGCAGACCCTTCGCCCATGGCGCTTTGAAGTCCAGCGGGCGCTTTAATCATCAAAGTGGGGACTTTGTCTGGACATCTTTTATGCTAATAAGCGATGGGTGAGGGTCAGTCTTTGTTTTTTGATTGTATTTTTTGACTTTTTTTTGTTATTTTGTGTTTCCCTGGTCCCAGTTCTCGGGGAACATGTTCAGGACGTTGCCCCCCTCATCTAACCCCACAGGGGCGGAGTTTGACCCGGAGGAGGACGAGCCCACGTTAGAGGCTGCATGGCCACACCTACAGGTACGTGTCACACCTGCAGGTTGGTCATGTGACTCCTACAGGTAGGTCATGTGACTCCTACAGGTAGGTCATGTGACTCCTACAGGTAGATCGTGTGACTCCTACAGGTAGATCATATCAGACCCTCAGGTAGATCATGTCACATCATGTGACCTATAATAGATGTAATAAAGTGGCATAGTATTTCATCACACAACATTCCTTATGTTTTATTGTTTGAGTGACTTCCTTGTTTGCTCCCCTTTCAGCTGGTCTATGAGTTCTTCCTGCGGTTCTTGGAGTCACCAGACTTTCAACCAAATGTAGCCAAAAAGTATATCGACCAGAGATTTGTCATGCAGGTGAGCATTTCCTTTTTATTTTCTGTTTCTTATGTGAATGTAAAATGTAGATACAAGTACAAAAACACATACAGTCAGCATTCGTCAAGTTCTGTCGGTTTCCAAAAATTTAAAAAGACACAAAATTATGATTGCTGTGTTTCCATCACGCTGTAGTGGTGCCTTTTCATTTCATGTTCTTCCTTGTGTTCATCCTCACAGCTACTAGACCTGTTTGACAGCGAGGACCCCCGCGAGAGAGACTTTTTAAAAACCACGCTCCACCGCATCTACGGGAAGTTCCTGGGTCTGCGGGCCTACATCCGAAAACATATTAACAACATATTTTATAGGTGCGTAGCGGACGAGGAGGGCCCGTTAAGGACATCTGTGGTTATTTACCCCTACTGGAGGCTGATGGGTTCTCTTTGTTAACCACCTGTGTGTTGATTGTTGTTCGCAGGTTCATTTACGAG
Source organism: Pollachius pollachius (assembly GCF_949987615.1). Classification (NCBI taxonomy): domain Eukaryota; kingdom Metazoa; phylum Chordata; class Actinopteri; order Gadiformes; family Gadidae; genus Pollachius; species Pollachius pollachius. The sequence continues at coordinate 4,052,277 of NC_136949.1, forward strand.
ACTGAACATCATAACGGAATAGCAGAGCTACTGGAAATATTAGGCAGGTAAGAACAGGTCGAAGCCCATCAAGCTTCTATGGCTCCCTTCTATTCTCCTGATTTACGATTTCTAAAAAAGATCACGGGTTGAGATAAGAATCTATAAAATGCAAAATATGCATATAAATAGCCTCTTTCACAACAGGCTTCTCCCAAATATGATTAAATACATAAACTGACAACCGGCTGGTTTATTAATAAGCATTATCTCTAGTCTAGAATTTCTTCTGGGTAAAGATATCCAGTGGAGCACGGTGGCTCCCAGTAAATCATTTTAATTTTGACTAGAGAGTATTGACATAAGCGGAGAAAGTAGTGATAGCGAAAGTGAAGTCTGCGTGGCCTCCAAGCAGAACTTCTTGGTACTTTCCTTCATGACCTCTGTGATCTGATATCTTTCAGCATAATCAACGGTTTTGCGTTACCACTAAAAGAGGAGCACAAGATATTCCTTCTGAAAGTTCTGCTGCCACTGCACAAAGTCAAGTCTCTCAGCGTCTATCACCCACAGGTCGGTCGTTACTTCCATGTAATGAGTCATCTCAATACACGCACGGCCTTCTTTTGTCTGATAATAACCGTTGCATCACTTGCTTTCTCTGTTAGCTGGCCTACTGTGTGGTTCAGTTCCTCGAGAAGGACAGCACTCTCACAGAACCGGTAAGCCTTTTGTAAGACTTTGTATTTCGCTCAGGATCCATTGACTCACGAGATCAATGATTACCATGTTATCCCGTTCACCGGCAAATCATTTGATTTGGACAATTGGATTACAATCTTATTGCCAAAAACTTCTAGATGGATTTTAGTGTTGTGGCTGGTTCAAACAATCAAATACAATCCTTTGGGTTTGGGATGGAGCCCCCATACCAAACCATAACCATATATCCAGACCATAAATCATAACCATACATCATAACCATGACCAATACATCCAACCCATGAACCATACATGCAAACCATAACCAATACATCCAACCCATAAACCATACATCCAAACCATAACCAATGCATCCGACCCATAACCAATACATCCAAACCATAAACCATACATCCAAACCATAAACCCAATACATGCAAACCATAACCAATACATGCAAACCATAACCAATACATGCAAACCATAACCAATACATCCAAACCATAACCAATGCATCCGACCCATAACCAATACATCCAAACCATAACCAATGCATCCGACCCATAAACCGTGGGTACTAAGGCTCTGGTTTCCCTGCAGGCTGTGACGGCGCTGCTCAAGTACTGGCCCAAGACCCACAGCCCCAAGGAGGTGATGTTCCTCAACGAGCTGGAGGAGATCCTGGACGTCATCGAGCCCTCGGAGTTCGTCAAGGTCATGGAGCCGCTGTTCCGACAGCTGGCCAAGTGCGTCTCCAGCCCCCACTTCCAGGTACCGAGTTTTGTTTTTTTTTCCGAGCAAAATTTGGCCAGGTTTCCACCCGATGTCATTGTTGCCAGATTGGATGGGAAACCTGGCCCAATCTGGCAACACTGGCCCTGTGTAGCAAATATAAGGGTTGCCAGATTGGGTGGGAAACCTGGCCCAATCTGGCAACACTGGCCCTGTGTACCCAGATCAGATCCTTGATGGTTTGGACCCGTGTGTCACATTTGTTGATGCGTGCACCAAATACTAATCGACACGTCAGATCACAGAATTTGCATTTGCACCAGAACACATTTCATATCACTCACTCAGGGGAAACTCCGTCACACACCCACTTGATTTTGAAACCAATATTAATTCTTCAAGTCAAATTCTATGTATATGCTGTCCTATCTATGGAGGAGGGGTAGGGTATTTTCAAAATCGACCTTGCTCTGGCTGGTTTCGCCAAATCCGTTAAATCGGCAATCTCTTGGATCTCTTGTTTGGTTCTTTTTGGTGGCAACGGGGGCAAATCTATGCCGCGACACTCGACACAAAGCTGGGGAGCGAGTGTGTTTTGGTAGCTCTGCCTGCCCTCAAACCAGCCCCTGCCTGTGATTGACAGCAGGGCAGGAATGACGCCACCGAATACAAGTCCTTGACATTCATCGTGCTGCAAATCAGTACATGAAAATCTTTAGAGAGATCTTCGCGATTGTCTCTTAAGTGGATATGGTATGCAAGATCCTGTACTGCAGGATCTTTGTTCACGCCCCTAATACGTGCCCCCCCCCCCCCCCCCTTTCAACCACATCCCTGAACAAACCCCCCTCTCCAGAAGAACCCCCCACCCTCTCTTCACGTCATCTGTGTGAAGCGCCTCTGGCCACTTTCTAGTCTTTTCGTTTTGATTCGTTCGTCCCCAACTTCTTGCCGGTGAAACATCCCCAAGAATGTATCATGTGTAAACATCATAACCATTAGAATGGTGGATATCTTTACGGGAGCCGATGGGTTAGGGTGGATCCATGAGGGGGTTAAGGGGTGCTGGTGGGTACTGCTACGACGCTACTGACCCCGGCCTGCGCTCCTCTAGGTGGCGGAGCGGGCGCTGTACTACTGGAACAACGAGTACATCATGAGCCTGATCAGCGACAACGCGGCCAGGATCCTACCCATCATGTTCCCCGCGCTGTACCGCAACTCCAAGACCCACTGGAACAAGTGAGTCACCCACTCTCTCTCTCTCGCTCTCTCTCTCTCAGTCTGGGCCTCTCTCCGCCCCCGCAGACCGTGCGCACACGCTGCCACCGGCCGTATGGTTCGTCTGTGTGTTTATCGCTTTTTTTATTTTTTTATATTGTGTCGCAGGACAATCCACGGGCTTATCTACAACGCTTTAAAGCTGTTCATGGAAATGAACCAGAAGCTGTTTGACGACTGCACCCAGCAGTTCAGAGCGGAGAAGAGCAAGTAAGGTCACACCCCTCGTCTCGCATTCTTGCACCGGCTCGAATAAACGCCATTCATCCGTGTTCACCCGCTACGCGTTTTAAGCGTCTTTGCTTCTGGTTTGACGTTTTGTACGGCAGTCTCTAACGGGTTTTGTAAATGTTGTCGTTTGGTCAGAGAGAAGGCCAAGTGGAAGGAGAGGGAGGATGCATGGGTGAAGATTGAGAGTCTGGCCAAGACCAACCCGCAGGTGTGTGAAGTTCATCCATTTCTCTGCACTTGTCTTCCCCTTCCGCAGGCTTTGAATAATCTCTAATATCTAAACCATGCTCATGAAGAACAGCCAGGCTGTTGGGTCTTATCACACTTCAGTTTGAATGGACTCGTATGGCAGCGACGGACTGCACCGGTTAAACCTCCCATCTCTGAATCCTCCCCCCTCCAGTTCCTGCTGTACGTCGACCTTGGGGGCACGGGCTCCCCCATGGACATGGAGACGGACTGCCCCCCGCTGGACGACGTGGCGCTGCTGAAGAAAACGGTGGAGGAGGAAGCCATCCAGGTAGCCCGCCTGCGGAGGACACCCATGTGAACCCCGACCCCCACCTACACCCCCACCTACACCCCTCAACCACCACCACCAGCTGTGGAATTCGTTTTTTATTTAGTTCTTCCTTTTTTTTATGTTTTCACGTCGTATCCAGATCCAGCGGGATCCGCGCAAGGACCGCCCGCTCATGCGGAGGAAGTCTGAGCTCCCCCAGGACGTGTCCACCGTCTCCGCCCTGGAGTCCCACCGGCGGGCCCAGGACATATTGCCCCTCGGCGACGGCGGCCACTAGGGCCGCCGCCCGCCCGGTCCGGCAGAAGCCAGCATCAGCCGCCGGCGCCACACGGGACGGCCCGGCCCTGCCAGCACACCCAGCCCACCAGCCGACCCCAGAGCCGAGCCCCCCCCCCCACCCCCGGCAAAAGCTGCGGGCAACGCTGGACTTTCTTTGCTTGACCGGAATAAAAAAGGCGCTCCACCACGTTCAAAGGCGGCCGTTCCTCCTTCCTTCCTCCTCTTCTCCGCTCCCGTTTTCCCGGCTTCTTTCCTCTCTTGTTTTTAAGTGTTTTCCGCTTTGCTCCGCTCTCGGTTAACGGGGTGCAGTGCTGCCCCCTTCTGGTCATTTCTCTCAGGTGTTTTCTGTGTGAACTGTCTCTCTTCTTCTTCTCTTGCCTCTTTTTAAGATGTCAGTGGTTGTACGGGTGACGCACGCTTGCCTCCCCCCTCCCCCCCCGCTCTCACCTCCACCTGGGATTTCTTTCGCATTTTAATTTAAAAACAAACCCATCAATTGTTTTCTTCCAAACAGCACACTGCGATTATCCCATACCGTGTCGTAATGTCCCCAAACGGCTTAATAGGGGTGTGTGTGTGTGTGTCAGTGAAATTCATGGCTGTATCCGTCTGTCCTCTAGAATACACGCTTGGATCCAAACTCCTCTGTTTTGTGGACGTTCCCCCCCCCCCCCCTAAAGAGTAGCTCTCCAGGTTATTCCGTCTGTGGGACCCCTGTCTGTGCGTTCCCTTGCAGGGGCCTAGTCTGGTCCCTGACCCCCCCGTCTGAAATGGTCGTCCGTGCACAACTCGGGTGTCGGCTCATCCACGTTGTAGCTTCTTTTTTTCCCCGCTGGCTCTGGAGGGGGAGGTGGAGAACTAGCCGGGAGGTGTTTACAAACCGCCCCAGGCCACGCTGGGTTCAGAGGTAAGCAGACTCTGGGGGTCTCGTGCTGGTGTCTTGCGGTTTATTCTTTGTACCCCCCTCCCCTGCCCCTTACCCTTCTGACTCCAGCCACAGCCCCCTTTGTCCCCTAAGGAACACCGTGGCCCTGATTTGCGGTAGGCTAGGGGCGGGGGATGTGTTGGACCACCGGCCTTCTTCTGTTCACAGTGCCTTCTGTAGTCCAGGGGGGGGTGCATCCACGGGGCTGGCGAGACGGCGCTCGCGCTGACGATGCCAAAACCCGCAGCGCGATGCGCAGCTCACGCCTTGTGGGGAGGGGGGGGGGGGGGGGGGGGTCCCACAAAACGGTTATGGTCAGGCTTGTGGGGGCAGGGGTGTATTGAGAAGGGAAGTCCGTCAGAGGAGTTGCTCGTCAACCACTGCAGCAAGGAAGCACTTCCTGGTGAAACTTGAAGCAAAAGGTCGCAGGACCAACGACAATGACACACGAGAATATAACAAGAAAATCCACAATGCTGTCTACCGCGTGGGTGTGTAGGGCTCCAGCACTCCAGTGTGCCTATTAATACAAGTTGGCAGTCGCCCCAAAGCACCCCTCCCCCCCCCCACACAAACACACACAGGCACGTATGTATACTAAATGTATATAACACACGTAACTTTGGGTTACCTGTACTGCCCCCAACACATACCCCCCCCTTAAGCTCCCAGGATCCCTTGCAACCACACTGCTGTACAAACCCTCTCTCTCTCCAGAAGGCTCTCTTCTTCACGTCATCCGTGTGAAGCGCCTCTGGCCGCGTTCTAGTCTCTTGCGTTTGGATTCGTTCCTCTCCAACTTCTCGACCGGCAAAACTTCTTGTCAGTGTTTTTTGACTGAATGTATTGCATACTGTAAATAACGAAAAAAAAATCCCGGATCTTTTCTGTCTTGTTTACCCCTATCCCCCACCTCCCCCAATTTTAAAAAGGACATTAGCAGACGGATTAGAGCGCTAACAAACTGAGAAAACGTCCCACTACCTGAAGCCATGGTGTTGTGTTCACGGCCCCATTACGAGACATACGGTAGGGCGTTGTTCAGGAGACGGCTTCAACGAGGTCCTCTCTGGAGCTCTGCTCACTTTGGGTTTCACTTCTTTTGTTCTCTGAAAAGAATGATTGTTGCAAGTGTCCTTTAGTATTTGTATTTGTACTACTCGTACTAAATGACTTCATCTAATATTGTACATATAATGTACTTTTATTTTGTGTTGAATCTATTATTAAATGGTAGATTTCATATTTTGTACAAAATACCTGGATAATGTACAGAATACAGAGGTTATTACGACTGCAGTCAGTTGGTAAGGGGCACAGACTTCAACACGTGAATATTTACATTCAGAACTGTATAGAATTTGGATAGTCGCTTTTATTTTGGATGACAAAAAAAAAAAGAATTTGAAATGTTGACATCTTTCCGTTTTGGGTTTCTCTTGGAAACGTCGTCATCCCACATGTGTCATCTTTGAGTGTGCTTCGATCCAAATCTCCAGTGATGTACATCTATCTATATACAGTAAATAAAGAGAACATGTGAGTTTTATATTTTCATCCTATACCTGCTGTGTGTTTTTAATTTTCTTGCCATTTCTTTAAATGTTTTTTTTTATAATCGATAACCTATCTTGGAACACAATTGGTTCATTTGGTTGAATTAGAGTTCAACGGTCTTTCTGAGCAACAGTTGGAACTTGTTTTTCAGATTTAAAATGGATGACAAAACCAACACGAAACATTAACGACTAATGTTAAACTATGTTAAATTATAAACGTTTACTAAACACACAGCACAATGGTGGGAAGAGGGGGGAGAAATAATGCATGGCACAGGGAACAAATAATTGATGCAGTAACATTAACTATCATTCACAAATGTAAACTATGATTTATAGTTTGCGGCGTTTTTTTGTGATTGTTGCGGCCAAAAATCGTTGATTATGCGGCACGTTTTCTTTAAAATGCGATGAAATATGCGGCATATTTATGCAATTTTATGCGATGAAATATGCGGCATATTTATGCAATTTTATGCGATGAAATTGCGGGAATTTGCGAAAAATGCAGCTTTTCGATGACGTTCACGTCGCGTAGTTACGTCACTTCATAACGTTCCCATGGCAACAGGGGGAAATGGCTGCTGTTGTGTGAAGTAAACGCAACATTTTTCAACTTTCTGCTAAGATATATGTGACTGTTTTGCAATGAAAATGCGGGGATTATGAAATCATGCAAGCCCCGCATAGTTTGCGTGGAAATATGCAATGTATGCATTGAAAGTGCGGCATATTTGAAAAAAATGCGGCCCCCGCATGAATATGCAGACTTTGGCTGATTATGCGTTGAATTATGCGATCGCATAATCGCGTTTTTCTGGAGGGACTGATAAATGATGGCAGGGTGAGAGAAACGAAATAATTATTGACCACGTCCAAAATCAATTTAAATACATTTTAGGTCTATAGTAATACATTCTGGGGAGGTGGTCTTAAAAAAATGTTGCAAAAAAGGTCTAAAAATAGTGTGTAATAATAGTATGAGTCTTGAGTCGCTTCTGCATTCCACCTAATTGTTTCTTTGGCGCCATCTGGTGGATAAAGGTCGGAATACAAAAATGCTCCTGCATAATCGTATGTTCCTTTAAAAAAACACATTAAACGCCACCGTCCACGGTGACTCATTATTTTAACGAGAGAGGGGCCAAGTGAGATTTGAGAGACACATTGGTGTGTGTGTGTGTGGTCGCTAACTACTTCCACCCATTTCCCAAGTTATATCTTCTCATCCTCACCGGAACCATAAAAGGTAAATGATCACTATTGGCTGTTCTGTGTAAGTATTACTGCACCTCCTACACACAGGCACCTTGTTTGCGTCAACGAGTAATTAGTCAGCGAACCTTTTCCACTGATGATTCGTAAGCAGAGCGCACGACGCACTCCAATCAGCCTAATTAGCACGCAGGCGGTCGTTTTCACTGAGAAACACTGTCATCATTAAACCCTCTCGAGGTCTGCACCTCATCATCCCTCATTAGAGACACGGCTCTGACGTGACCGCGGTCAAATGAGTGATACGTTGGATAGTCGGTTATAATATAAGACAATCAGGATCCAGCGGCTTCTTACTCGATTTAGTTAGAATCGTTTAACTTTGAACAGTAATTTACGGATGGTCCCTAGTTGCACCCCTGTTGGTTTAGAGCGTGCAACTAGGGACCATCCATAACTTACTGGAGAATTTAGTGAATATTCTACTAAATTGGTCTCACGTAGCACACCTATTTTGATTGCGGAAGTGTACTTAATTTATTTTACATCAATATTTGACTAGAAAATCATCTCCGTTTATTCAGGGACAGGCATTCAAACTAATCATTGGAGGTTTTTTTTTTTATTATAGATTAAATAGAAACACACAAACACAAGTAGTTAATTTGGCACCTATACATTTATTGACACCCAAGACATTGCAGCTTTTATGTATTTGTTCTGAAATATGAAGAAAAATGATTTATATAAAAACTACAACATTGGCATTACAACCCCTTCTATTACTCAATGCCTTCCTTAAGACATTCAAGCAAAACAGAAACATACAGGACAAGACAGTTCGTAGCTACCCACAGAGTTCACCTTCTGGGACATGGCCGTACCAAACTAGCTATGAATGCAGCTTTTCTTACAACTCCTAACAAACAAAGACGATTTAAGACTCAGAGAGACCTGGAATGAGATGGAAATGAGAGCAAGAATTGGTTAGGCTTCACTTGCTAAGCTCATTTTAAAGAAGGAAATCCTCTTACGGACTTTGCTCAAACAGCCATTTTGATCACATTTGCAAATTTCAAAAAAAATAAATCCTCTGCAATCATGAGCCGATGTCACAAACTATAATGAGATTATGACGCGAGCCTAACGAGAAGGGTCCTCACAACAGTCCTGTCACCCGCAGAGAACAATCAATACAAATCAGATTTGTAAACACTTTTCATTTTTCACCAAGTGTTCCCTAAATATCCTGTAAACAATGCTAAAAGGTTAGTATGTATAATTGTTTTTGTTCTATACATCTTAGATTACATTTGATCTGTTTGATTACAATAAACTATTTGATATAGTTATAACGTAAATGTTCAGAATACTTCTTTCTTAAATGCATGTACATATTATAAAAGTGACATAATTTTATGTGTAGGCCTATCTTATGTGCAAAATGCTTTAGTAAACTATAATTTGGCATTCATGACAAACCTTGGAAATAATATAATCGATTGAAAGGAACAAAAAATAAAGAAAATAATCAGTTGAAAAAAAAAAGTTGGAATTTCAAACCGCGGTCAAAGTCACGCTGGACAGGTCGTTCTCCCGCCATAAATATCCCTCTTCACCAGTAATACTGTGCAACGCGAGTGAAATAGCAAGTGCAAGTTGCTTGGCCGAGATCCTTCCATATTGTAGTTAACACTGGTGATGCGATGAAGGTAACTTTAGTGTAATGCTTAGAGTGATTACGCCCCCCCCCCCCCCTCACACTTTCATTTGTTAGATGGAAATGTGTTTCAAACATAAGTGTTAAGGCATTCAACGAGTTCTGAAGGCAGAGAGTGGGGCTGTGCATCAAACACGAGGTGAAAACTATCTATTAAAACTAATACTATTGTAATATCATGAAGCAAAACCTACCTACTCCTAACCTGAAACACTGACGGCACTTAAAGAAAAAGAAAACGCCATCTAAACTAGAATCTCGTCCAGGACTATATTCTCCAACAAAATGCTGTTTTGGTATGTAGCCCAGTCAAATATTTTTGCATCAATTAAAAGTCATCTAAACGGTCACTCTGAATAGGATAACTTTTTATCTACTGGGATCTATTTTAAAAACACATTCACTGAACACTCCGGTCCAGTCGTGAATCACTAGTGCCAGGTCTTACTCGACGGACAAACCTTCCGGCTCAGAAACAGCCACAAAGCCACGGAAATTAGAAAATGGAGAGCAGGCTTAATGGCTGTTTAAGTTTCTCAAGTGTGATCAAGAACGTTTGCACGCAAAACGACAACAAAATGTGTGATTTTCAAGACGGCAAGCAATTACTTAAGAACAGATGGCAGCAGTGAATCACCGATTCATTTTTTGTGTCTCTTTTGTGTTTAAAGTTTTAGATTAACATGCTTTATCTTTTCTCAGTGTCACAGCTAATACAGAACGCCGCCGCCGGGGAACGTTGCGAGGGTGAGACGGCGCCAGGGTGAGACAACGCGAGGGTGAGACGGCGCGACTTTAAAATGCAAGCATTTCGGTTTCGAAACCCCAATATAAAAACTAAAAGACAACAATCCAACAATGAATGAGAACTTAAGGCAGCGGAACTCTCCGGGAGGGAGAATCGAACCGACTCTCTCTCAGCCCGGTGTGGCTCAGCTTAGCTTACACCCTCCCTCTCTCCCTCTCTCTCTCTCTCCCTCTCTCTCCCTCCTTCACCCCCGGTTGATCGGGGTCGGCTGGTCGAGGGGGGCGAGGCTCACAGGTCATCGTCCCCGATGCCCTCAAACGCGTAGTTGCCGTGGAAATCGTTGCCGCTGACGTCATTGGCCGAGTTGGAGGCGCTGATGCCGCGTAGCGAGACGGAGCTCAGCTTGGTCTGGGGGGGGGGGGGGGGGGGGAGGTGAGAGAGAGGGGAGAAAGAGAGAGAGAGGGGAGAGAGAGAGGGAGCGAGGGGAGAGAGAGAGGGAGAGAGGGGAGAGGGAGGGAGAGAGAAACATCTCCTGAATTAACAAATATATATTACACTTATTTCATTCAGCGGATACTTTCACTAAAGGAACCCACGCAGGTGATTCATTTTTAATCTGCATTCGGATAAATGCATGAATGCATTTGGGATTTTGCATTGCATTGGGAGAATCAAATACAAACATCTACAATCCCCAAAATACTTACAGAGAGTTTGACCACTTGTTCTCGGTTGGGGTCAGGGGAGTCCTGGGGCAGAATAAAAGGAAGGGACAAATGTAAGGTCCAGCTCAACTGGATAAATGGATGAGGTGAGAAACAAATATATGTCAAATACTGTAGTGTCCAGGCTCACCAGAAGAGGGGGGGATTTCACAACTTGCTGACTGTCTGACCGGTGGATTGAGCCATTGTGCCTCTTCCTTAGCATCTAAGGAAACACACACACACACACACACAAAATTGAGGACTCTGCATTTTAACCCATCCCCAGCTGCAGTAAACCGAAGACCTTCTTGCCGTGAGGCGACAGGGCTATCCCCTGTACCACCGTGCAGTCACTGACCTTCTTGAGGCTTCCTCCAGACTTCTTCACCATCAACTCGTCCACCATGGACTGAAGGCAGATGCTCATCATGATGGCCTGAAGACAGACAGACAGACACACAGACACGCACACACACACACACGTCAGGGAATGGTGTGCTCAGTACGTTAAAATAGTCAGTACGCCACAGCACCACTCTGGGCTATTATCATACCTCCGGGAGGTATTTCTGCCACCTTTATTGATTTATTTTTGGTTGGTTTCTTCAAATCAATGTATCGATGTATACCTCTATATATAAATGATACTTTATTTATACATTTAGTTTGTTTTTGTTTGCATATTCTGTGTGGTGATGTCTTGCTTGACATGTTGATGTCCCATTTTGTTTTGTATGCAAGAATATTTCAATAAAAAATATAAAACGGTAAACAAAAAACTCTGACCTGAGGGTACGCAAACCACGTCGTTTGAAACTACTAAAATGACGTTTCATGTGAAAGTGAAAAAAAAGATCCCATTAATCCAGAAGCCCCGGGCAGCGGGGGGGTGGCGTCTGACCTGGGGGCTGGTGATGGTGACCCACTGGAGCCGGTCCTTGCTCATCAGGTACTCGAAGGCCAGCTCCAGCTTCACATCCAGCTTGGCCGATCCGCAGGGGCCCGCGCTGCCGTTGGCCACCGGGACCTGCTGCAGGTCCCCCACAGGACACACGAAACATCAGCGCCGTCGCCATCCCATCATAAACATCAGCGCCATCGTCATCCCATCTTTAAACATCAGCGCCATCGTCATCCCATCTTTAAACATCATCATCATCACCACCAGACTGTTCCATCCCATCGTCTAAACATCTTCATCATCACCACCAGACTGTTCCATCCCATCGTCTAAACATCTTCATCATCACCACCAGACTGTTCCATCCCATCGTCTAAACATCTTCATCATCATCATCACCACCAGACTGTTCCATCCCATTGTCTAAACATCTTCATCATCACCACCAGACTGTTCCATCCCATCGTCTAAACATCTTCATCATCATCATCACCACCAGACTGTTCCATCCCATCGTCTAAACATCTTCATCATCATCACCACCAGACTGTTCCATCCCATCGTCTAAACATCTTCATCATCATCATCACCACCAGACTGTTCCATCCCATCGTCTAAACATCTTCATCATCATCACCACCAGACTGTTCCATCCCATCGTCTAAACATCTTCATCATCATCACCAGACTGTTCCATCCCATCGTCTAAACATCTTCATCATCACCACCAGACTGTTCCATCCCATCGTCTAATCTTCATCATCATCATCATCACCACCAGACTGTTCCATCCCATCGTCTAAACATCCTCATCATCATCACCACCAGACTGTTCCATCCCATCGTCTAAACATCTTCATCATCATCATCACCAGACTGTTCCATCCCATCGTCTAAACATCTTCATCATCATCATCATCACCACCAGACTGTTCCATCCCATCGTCTTAACATCTTCATCATCATCATCACCACCAGACTGTTCCATCCCATCGTCTAAACATCTTCATCATCATCATCACCACCAGACTGTTCCATCCCATCGTCTAAACATCTTCATTATCATCATCATCACCACCAGACTGCTCCATCCCATTGTCTAAACATCTTCATCATCATCATCATCACCACCAGACTGTTCCATCCCATTGTCTAAACATCTTCATCATCATCATCATCATCATCAGACTGTTCCATCTCATCCTGTAAACACTTCTTCATTCCACCCCCTCTGCATCCTGTAATCTGCCTCAGCCCCCTCCATCAGCAGAACTCACTCATTACACGCCCGTGTGTTCTTACAGGGGCTACATCACATGATAACACCCCCCCCCCCCCCCCCCATGAGGAGGGCACGGTTTGTATGGCCTCCTGTGATTGGAGGTCTAGAAGAGCACACAACCAAACAAACAAACTTTATCGTGCTATTCTGGCCCAAGCTGACGACCCCGTGTGCGTTTCCTGTTTACGAGCCCCAGAGAGCGCAAACACGCTACTTAGAAGCTATTGGAGCTCTGCACATAATAGCAGTCAGTTAAGCGGTTTGTTTTCATTCGTTTTGTTTGTTTGGAGTAGATAGTTAGTAGTAGTTAGTAGTGCGCGTCTCCCTTCCTGTCCCCAACGCGATAGCCCCTCAGACAAGACGAGTTCCGGGCCAGAGGTTTTGGGAGGACGGATGGGGAAACATTGATAAGCCAAGTGTGTGTCGGGGTGTTAATTTAAAACACACACACACACACACACACACACACACACACACACACACACACACACACACACACACACACACACACACACACACACACACACACACACACACACACACACACACACAAACACACACACAGTTCTAAAGATTAAACTATGAAGAAAATGAATAACAAAGCTAACGTTTCTTGCACAACAGTCAGGAAGGTGGTTTGCATGCTGGGAATCGAGTCAACATTCGATTCAACAATAATTACCCTGCCAAACCCAATGCACTTACCACTCAAAATAATATTTTTCAATAAAAGTGCAAATGAGACTTTCTGAGTCAGATCTCTGAGGCTATGCTATGGCAACAGTATGCTGGTCAACCGTGAATCCATGAGCTTCTGTCCTTGGGAGTTGGAGGTAGGAAAACTGCCCATTGAATTCTGGAGATACTATATGGTGGTACATAGACACACACATGGTTGAATCAGAAATTACTTGTTGATTCTCATGTGGAGGTCAAGTCGCCATATTATGATATCGATACCAACATTTTATTTGTACTTTAATATAAAATTTGATATTATTTGCACTTCATGGAACTGCGTCGACAATCAGCCTTAAACAACTACTATTTCGTTCTTTACCATTTCATGAAAGTGATTTTTATTCTGTTGCATACACCGTTTGATGTTTATTGATGTCAATAACAGCCTCCTGTCTGCGACAACGCTCTTGGAAATTGTCTTTCGTAATCAATTTCCCGGATGAATTAAGGTTGAATAAATAATCAATGGAGAGACGGAGGAGTGTTTGTGCGTGCGTCGTGTGTTTGGCGGGTCGATGTCAGGCCCCCGCCCGGGAGGGTTGTTTGGCTGACGGGACTAACGAAGATGGGTGTTGGGGGGCCACCAGCCATTGGCAGGATTCTAGAGAGAGCGTGTGGCTCAGCGACAGCCACAAGGACGATATGGATCGCCTGATAATAAATGGAGAGAACTCCGGGGAGCGGGGACTGCGGAAAACTGCAGTTTTCAGAGGAAAACAAACAAACCCTGCGGAATTTGTTGAGTTCTTTTTCGTGTGTTTTTCAGGGATCGTCAAGCTTTGGAAAATATTTAGGTTTTGAAGGATTGTTTTCAGAGGGCAACGCAACTGTGGAAAAGTGTTATTTCAACAATGTTTTTCTGAGATGAATCCAACAGTGGAAAATATTTTCTTTTCTTTTGACAGAATATCTTCCAGGGCAATCGACCGATCCTAGAAAACAATATCTTAATACCCTTTTTTTTTTAACACACAACTGATCTGAGAGTGTAGAATATCTACTCAAGTCTTTCTCACTCTCCATATGTGTGTACGCAGGTTTGTGTCAGTGTGTTTCTATATATTTGTGTGTGTTTCTGCTTGTGTGTGTGTGTATGTGTGTGCGTGTGCGTGTCTGCATGTGCGTGTCTATGCATGAGTCAGTGTGTGATTCATGCCCCTCTTTCCTGTGTACGTGCCGTGTGTGTTTATACGTCTGCACGTGTTTAATTGCGTGAGTGTGTTTGCCTGTCACGCTTGTGTGTTTGCGTGTCTGCATGTGTGTTTGCGTGTCTGCATGCCTGTGTTTGCGTGTCTGCATGCCTGTGTTTGCGTGTCTGCATGCCTGTGTTTGCGTGTCTGCATGCCTGTGTTTACGTGTGTGTGTTTGCGTGTGGGTGTTTGCGTATCTGCATTTGTGCGTCTGCCTGCGTGTGTGTGTGTGTGTGTGTGTGTGTGTGTGTGTGTGTGTGTGTGTGTGTGTGTGTGTGTGTACGTGCGTGCGTGCGTGTGCGCGCGACTCACCGAGGAGGTGACCCTCCAGCACCTCATGCGCGTGACCTTGAAGCTGCCCTCCTTCATCTGCTCGCTGGGCAGCTTGACGTGGAAGTTGAGCTCGTTGTTCCCCGCGCTCACCATCACGTGGCAGCCCTGCTCCGGGAAGTCCGTCACGCACGGGTCGAACTTGGTGTAGCCGTAGTACTTCAGGGTCTGGCCCAGACGGATGAACTGAGCAGGAGGAGGAGGAGGAGGGATGTATGAGCAGTGACCGATTCTGTTTTTTTTGGAGACCCAAGGAGAGTCCTGAAGCAATTACTGGTAGTGGCTGAGGAGATGGCCGCACAACACTGAAAGACGCACACGCACAGGCACACAAACACACACACACACACAGACACGCACCTCCTTTTTGGAGCCCTTCTCCTGCAGGGACTTGAGCTGCCGGTGATGGTCCTTGTTGACGAGTATCCAGCCCCGCTCAATGTCAGACACCGTCTGGGTCACCACGGCAACAACAAGACCAGAGCGGGGGGGGGGTTAACCTCACTGAAGTTAGACAGGGCCCCTGCAAAGACCAATCTCCAAGCTCCCAAAAACGTTCGGTCACGTAACAAATGGTGATGTAAGTCTGATCCATCTCGCAATTGAAATTCCCTGCAGGTTTTCTAAATGATATTAAATGTAGGCTGCTTTTTGTTGTATGAGGCCTGGTTAGTTTAAAGTTGTGTCTGAATGAGTGTGATCCAGTGGTGAGGTCACCTCCCCCCCTCCCTTTCCAACGACGAAGGAGAATGAAAATGGAGGTGCAACCTGGCGTCTACACATAGAGAGAGGGCAATTTTCTCTCCTCTCTCTCAGCAATTTTCATTTGTAGAATATATCGTTGGATGGGTCTTTATTGACAAAATTCTCCATCATCAATGACTAGAGACATGTCTAAGTTGCTTGGCTGTGAGCTAGCTGAAATGTTATTCATTGCAACTTTAACTAAGATGAGGAAGATGGATGCAAAGAATATTATTATACTGTTGTACGTGTGTGCGCACAAACACACACACTCGCAATCAGGAAACTGTCCACATCCGTGATGTTAATCAAATCAGTCTTTACAATGTGCTTAAGAAGAGATGTGTGCATGAATGCCTGCGAGTGTTTGTGTTTACTATAAATGGGATCAGAGAAGGATCCTCGATGCTCCTGAACTCAATTTAAACTGCTACTCTTTGTATTAGGTCTGACTGTGTGTGTGTGTGTGTGTGTGTGTGTGTGTGTGTGTGTGTGTGTGTGTGTGTGTGTGTGTGTGTGTGTGTGTGTGTGTGTGTGTGTGTGTGTGTGGCCATAAGGAAGCAATAATAATCCAACAGAGGAATGTGCTGAAAGCTTAAAGAAATAAATAGCTTGGCCTTCCTGTTCCATCCCTGTGATCCAATATTGCCGTCGTACGGAAAGGAGAACCGAGGGTCTTGGCTGTTAATGCTGCAGAGATAAGGCCCAGAGTGGGCTTATCCTCAGACACGCTCCTCACCTGAGTGTACAGGAGGTTGAGGCCAACACGGTTCTCCATCACGTCCGCGTCGTACGCCATGTCCCAGTAGCTGAGGAACACAGAACACATGATGGAGCAGTTCCTCGGTTGCTCTTTCACATTCAGGGCATTCAACACTTTTAGCCAAAGCAACTTCCAATAAGTATGTTTGTGAGAAGAAGGAGTGCAAAGCACTGACAATTGCAAGGTCAACCCATTCCCCGTATACAACAAAGATAGCTAGGTTAAGATGCGACACAATGCCAAGTACTATTTTTAAGTGCAAGGACGTACAACATGCAATAAGTGCTTATGTCAACTGCCAGCACGCACAACATACAATAAGTGCGTACATTAGTACGTGCTTCCCTTTGAATCTCTCTTTGTGTCAGGATCGACTAGTAGGGTTGAATTGTTGAACCCTGAGTTCATATTTGACAGGGAAAACCTGAACGTTGCTAGTTCGATCCCCGGCTCCTCCTAGCCAAGTATTCCTGAGAACGAAACCCAACCCTGACTGCTTCCGACGAGCTGGCTAGCATGATCAACTCCGCCATCGGTGTGTGAATGTGTTTATGAAAGGGTGAATGGTAGGCAATACTGTAAAGCACATGGAGTGACCACTGGTTAGTAAAACGCTGTATAAATGAAGTCCATTTTCATTAAGTATCTTTGGATTGAAGTGTCAAATTATTGACAAATGTCTATATTAGAATCTCCTTCACACAACACACAAGGTCGTTCTGAAAACACACGTCCACACATGCATAGAAGTTTTAAGGAAACAATATAACACAACTGCACAAAACAAACAGTAAACTCATTCTCGATTTTCAACTCCATTACATTCCACCCACGAGGGAGAGACGTTCACTCAACCACATCGTGAGCAGTGTTACCCTTATGGATGGTGGGTAACATCATCCTCCAAAGCAATATGACAGGATGACTTCTGCTGTACAGATGGGAGTTAGGAAGCCTGAAAACAAACTCAGCGAGGATCTAATTAATTCTGGCGCATCACCCATAAACGAACGCATCACACGGTGAATTAAAGCCGTGCGTCCACATTGGAGTCAGCGCTGGAAACGTCACAGACGCACGCTGGCAGAAGAACCCCCCAGCACCGTCCGATGGGAAGGGAGAGAGTGAGTGCGAGTTTGCACGTGAGAGTGCGTGTGTCTGCCTGCCTGTGTGTCTGCATATGTGTGTGCACGTGCATCTGTCTGCATGTGTGTGTGTCTGCATATGTGTGCGTGTCTGTATACGTGTGCGTGTCTGAATACATGTGTGCATGTGCATGTTGTGTGTGTTATAATTTCATGAAGAATAGTCATTAATGTAACTTGTATTTCCCTGATTCGCAGTGAATTAACCTCTGAACCTGAACATTTACAAACGTGTAAATGTTCAACCGACAAACCCAATATGAAAGCCACTGAACCTCGACCGGCCCGAGTGCCTTTGGGCTTCAGGCATGGCAGAGTGGGGGGGGGGGGCTGATCCGAGGGGATCAGGCCCCCCCTCCAACTGGGCTGCTCTTAATCAAACACAGCTGTCCAAAATTACTTCTCATTAATAGTTGTATTACTACAAATTACTTTGACACTTCTGGGGGCGGGAGGCCTGAGACTCAAAGTCGTATTCACGCTTTTTTCAAACAGACCCCGCAAAGGATATGAGAGAATGTCATCAGCAGGCTGGCATGTCCCCCCTTGGATTGATTCACTGTTTGCTTCAGGGCCGTCGCCACAGATGTCATCGGGTCCGTCTCTCTCTCTCTCTCTCTCTCTCTCTCTCTCTCTCTCTCTCTCTCTCTCTCTCTCTCTCTCTCTCTCTCTCTCTCTCTCTCTCTCTCTCTCTCTCTCTCTCTCTCTCTCTCTCTCTCTCTCTCTCTCTCTCTCTCTCTCTCTCTCTCTCTCTCTCTCTCTCTCTCTCTCTCTCTCTCTCTCTCCCCTGCTTTAGTCTTTGACTCCCTCTCTCCCCTGCTTTAGTCTTTGACTCCCTCTCTCTCTCCCCTGCTTTAGCCTTTGACTCCCTTCCTCTCTCTCCTGCTTTAGTCTTTGACTCCCTCTCTCCCCTGCTTTAGTCTTTGACTCCCTCTCTCTCTCCCCTGCTTTAGCCTTTGACTCCCTTCCTCTCTCTCCTGCTTTAGTCTTTGACTCCCTCTCTCCCCTGCTTTAGTCTTTGACTCCCTCTCTCCCTCTCCTGCTTTAGTCTTTGACTCCCTCTCTCCCTCTCCTGCTTTAGTCTTTGACTCCCTCTCTCCCTCCCCTGCTTTAGCCTTTGTCTCCCTCTCTTTCTCCCCTGCTTTAGCCTTTGACTCCCTCACACCGGGGTGTGCATTGAGACGCAGGATATTTTTAACATTCTGTAATCTCCTGCAAGTCTCCTTGGTGAGAGTGACTCATCATTTGGGCCATACAAAGGGAGGGAGGGGGTGTAGGTGGGAGAGAGGGGGTGTGGGTCGGAGGGAGGGAGAAGTTGTTAGCCAATTTAACCGCAAGGGATCCAAAAGGCACCGACTGAGAGGTGAGAGACGAGGTGAAGGAGTGAGAAGGAAAAGTAATTAAATGAGAAGAGGGAGGACAGACTTGTGAAGCTGCATCATCTCTTTTGTTCCTTAGTGTATACGTAGGCATTTCTTCTTAAGTTATGACTACCGATACTGCAATGTTTTTATATATATATATATATATATATATATATATATATATATATATATATATATATATATATATATATATATATATATATATATATATTAAAAAACATTGCAGTATCGGTATATATATATATATATAAATAAAAGAGCCTCTTTGGGCCAGAAAGGCATCGTTATCTTTTGAAATATTCTTTCTCACTGTGTGCTACTTAATGTTGATTTAGAAATGACCTCATGGAACATGACTCAACCAGCCATCCATGAGCTTTTTATTCTTCAATGAGCCCGACGGCAGGTCTGGACTCCGAGTCCCCCGGTTAGTTATGTGCTCGTCACTCCTGAAATAGGGCAAGAGTTTACACAGCGGGGAGGTGTCAAGGCGCTGGGCTCCGTCAGAGGTAGACGGAGGAGGAGGAGGAGAAGACGGTGGATGAAGAGGAGGAATAAGTGGAGGAGAAAGAGATGGTTGAGGAGAAGGCGATGGAGATGGAGGAGGAGGAATTAGAGGAGAAGAGAGGGTTGAGGAGGTGGAGGAGGAGAAGAGAGGGTTGAGGAGGTGGAGGAGGAGAAAGAGACGGTGGAGGTGGAGAAAGATGGCGGAGGATGATGATGAAGAAGAAAGTGGAGGCAGAGGTGGCGGAGGAGGAGGAGGAGGCAGAGGTTGTGGTGGAGGAGAAGGAGGAGTACGAGGAAGAGTGGGAGGAGGAGAAGAAAGATACGGAGGAGGACGATGCGGAGAAAGGGTAGGCAGAGGTGGCGGTGGAGGACGATTACGAGGAGGAGGAGGAGGAGGAGAATGATTGATGCGAGGGCGTATATAAAGGGTGAGCTGTGCTTTGATGCGAGGGAGCAGCGCAGCAGCCCCGGGACGTCCTGCCGAGGTCGGGCGGTCCGCAGCGTCGTGTCAAGAACCGATCGGGAGCGAGAGGGCTGTAACTGGGTTGCAAGGAATTTGACTTTTCTCCTCTCACCGTCTACCGGGTCCTAGACTCTGTAGACAGGCCCGATGGTTTGATTTGATCCTCCACAATAAACCCGTCTTAGCCAGGGGCGAGGGGCAGTAGGCTGCCCCAGATGTAGCTCCCCTCCCCGGCAAGGCAGGAGTACAACTTGCATGTTTTTTTGTAGTGGTTAGTGGTGTTTGACTCCCTGGCCGAGGGTTTCTGGGTTTGAACCCGAGTGTCCGGTCTACGTGCAGCAGTCCTTAAATCAGGATGCCTCACCCCTACTTGCCCTCTGTTCCTACCAGCAGAGCTCTCTGCGGCAGTAGATCTATTCTTCGAGCGGGCATCGTTTCCTGCCATCCTCCTCCGTTGTCATGGCAAACATGACAGGAGGATGGCATGTGTGTGCGTGTCTGAGAGTGAGTGAGTGAGTGAGTGAGTGAGTGAGTGAGTGAGTGACTGAGTGAGTACCTTTTCCTCAGCAGTATATGAAACTCGGTGCTCCTCAGGCTGGTGATTGAGACGTAGGGCAGCTCGAACTCCTGCAGCTTCCGCACAACTAGGGGAGGAGGGGGAGAGAGCGAGAGAGTTAGAATTGCAACCGAGGGAGAAAGAATTGCAAAAAATGGTTAGCAGAATAGTTTGACAGAAGGCCTGCGGCACCGGCCCAAGAATGATCCGATCATGAGGATGATAGTAAACAAAGGAGACGAGGAGCCCATCTGGACGGATACCGGGAGAGAAGGGGGAGGAGGGAGGGAGGAGGAAGGAGGGAGTAGGGGGGGAAGGAGGGAGAGAGGGAGGGAGGGAGGGAGTGTGTGAGTGTTCAAACTATAACTGGATCGCAAAAGGTTTGCTCAAGCTCTTTTTGTTGGGCCATTATTGGAAATGTATAAAACATTTCACAGTAAGATCTCACCTTTTCCATCTTAAATTTATACTTGGTGTAAGCTTTCTTATGTTTATACTGCTTTATCTTAGCTTTCGCAGGAGATTCTTGGAGCCTAGGGGGCTTGTGGCACGCTGAAGAGCGGGGTAATGTAAGCAGAGAAAGGGCTGTTGTTGTTGTTGCCCTCCAGATACCAAACTGTCCAAACACCGAGCCCAGAAGATATGAAGAAAGGAATACAAACTCGGGGGATGTTTGTGTTTTTACTGCGTTTGAATCAAGCTGCCAGCCCTGCTGGGACAGGAATGTCAGGACCCTGGCAGACTGGGAAACAAGGATTTGGCAGGTGGGAATGGAAAGCAGAGAGTCCAGGGAGAAATCTCCACTGGTTCTGCGATGGATTCAGCCGTAAGGGTGGAAAGTCGAGTCTTTGCACCGTGGAACACGCGTCTGCTATCCCTGTCCATCAACGTCCTGCAGTTGCTAAATATCTGCGCTGCGTCTTTCACAACAGTGTAGAAAACTTCCAATGGAGGGATGAGTAAAGCCATGGTCTGATCCCTGCCGGGGAAGACCCGGGGAGGGAAGGGATGCTGTTCCCGCAGGCCTACTTCGGTTCAACGTTCCACTTACTCCACAGAATCACAGAAATTGTCTCACAGACACAGACGGGTGCACCCGCGTAAACGCGCACAAACAGATGCAGACGTGCACTCACGCACACACAGTCTTCGCTGTTCCCTGAGGGGCACTTGATTATTAAAAAAACTGCAGTAAAGACAATAACATCCACGACAGTGCATTCACTCGGTGCCTGCGTTTTGTGTTTTTCTGTCTTGTTTTTTTCTCAGTGCAATTAAATGAAACACCCGCATCCCCTCCGCTGCCAGAATTATCTCGGTGACATTTCGATTGCAATGCTTGCCTGAACTTCAATTGAGTATCCTATTTTGTAGATTGTGGTCGCGATTGCGCAACACATTGCAAGTCCTTGACTAAACCTGTTTGGCAGTTTGTCTAATCTGTTTCTCTCCCACTACACAACTCTGGAGCCTGTGTTTTATCCATCAACACAGACGAAACCACAAGAGGCCATGTTGCATCATCCTCATAAAGCAGCGAAACACCTATTAATGTCAGTAAATTTAGGGCCTTAATTAATTTAAGGATGACGCAATGTTAACGAATCTCATATTTCAGAGTCCTCTGGCTGCTCTGCGCTCTCTCCACGATTTTACCGTCAACTCGGCTGTTTGCACGTTGTCGCTCCTGCTCCAGTTTGTGCGTTTGTTCTCGGCCTCGCTCGTCCGTCGCTTTGTGTTTGTCTCTGGATGAAGTCGGTGGACTTACATGTGAGGCCGCCGTCCACGCTCTCGCGCACGAGGAAGAGGCTGAAGTAGCCTACCAGGTCGTCGGGGAGGTCCAGCTTTGACGCTACCGCCTGCAGAGGGACACAACGTTAACGTGAGCCACGACGGAAGGGGAAGCTGCGTTGTTGTACATGCTAACTGTAACGCGTGCTTATAGGAGGAGGAGGTAGACGTTGGGAGGTTTTCTTGGTGATAAAGAAATGTTTTTGTTATTCTTATTCTTCGACAACGGATGAGCGTTGAAACTCAATGACCCGTGGTATTTCACAACAACGTCATTTCACAAAGTGGGTCATGGGTATGAACCGGCCCCCATAACCCCCCCAACCCTTATGACCTCGACATTGTTTATAAGTGACCGCCCTGGCCCTAAACAACCACCCACACAGCGCTCCATGAGGCCCGCTTCGCAGCAATCAGCGACAGAGAGGGTCTCATTATTTACGCTCTCCCCCCTGAACGGAGGCTGATAAATGGCTCCACCTTTAGAAACCTTTCTGGGCTGGGATATGGAATCATGTGGCTGCTGAAGTTACATTATTTTCTGTGTGCTCTGTTGTACAAAAACTGAATGGAGGCACAGATACCAACACTGTATCGCAGACTGTGTGTATGTTTTACATGGAGGTAAAAGGTGTATGTATGCGGATGGGATTCCATACATACAATTTATGATTGGAGGTAGAATGGTTGGTTGAAACAGGAGAGACATTCTGCATCGTGTGCAGAATGTCTCTTCTGTTTAATAATATCAATCTCCCTACTCAGCCATTTCAAATGCAGAAGGAATGTGTGTGCTACAGTCTATTTCAAGGTAGAGCATTTGCATTGAGATTTCTGGAGAAAGGAAGGAAAAGTGTGTGTTTAGTATATACTCCAATGGATGGTGTAGTGTTAGGGTGTTGAGCTCCCAGTCGAAAAGAAAGGAGAGATGCCCCCACTAATGACAAATATCTTAAAAACAATACGTGTGTGTGTTTCTGTGTGTATGTGATTTGTGTGTGTGTTTCTGTGTGTGTGTGTGTGTGTGTGTGTGTGTGTTTCTGTTTCTGTGTTTCTGTGTCTGTCTGTTTCGGTTTCTGCACGTGTGTGTATGTTTCTGTGTGTGTGTGTGTTTCTGTTTCTGTACGTGTGTGTACGTGTGTGTGTTTCTGTGTGTGTGTTTCTGTGTGTGTGTTTCTGTGTGTGTTTCTGTTTCTGTGTCTGTGTGTTTCTGTGTCTGTCTGTTTCTGTGTCTGTACGTGTGTGTGTGTACGTGTGTGTGCGTCTCACCTCCAGCACGTCCTCCGTCTGGTCCGAGGTCAGGATGCTGACGGTCACCTTCTGCCCGTTGGACAGCCCCACCTCCAGGGACACCTCCTCTGTGGGGATCTGCTGGGTCTCCTGGTGGTGGAGGGCATTCAACACGGGGAACCTTTATTTAGACGCCCTTCCAAACACTACGGCCACTCTATACAGCGCTTCCATGCAGGCAGGATTCCCTTTAGGTGGCTTGTTCTCGTTGTTGCTTCACTTCTGTGTGTTGAGCACTTTGTGCATTGTGGTACCTGCATTGTTGCATTGTGTAGCGTCTTATCCTAGCTATCTTTGTTGTATACGGGGAATGGGTTAACCTAGCGATTGTTAGTGATGGGCTCTTGGTTCTATGAACATCCTTACTGTACCGACAGTGGAATATTGTTTCTCCTCTGACAAATGTACTTATTGTAAGTCGCCTTGGATAAAAGTGTCTATGCCCTAAACGTAAATGTCTTTGTGTTGCTGTTGCTGTTAAAAGTGCTTTAGAAATAATGTTTGATACCAGAGCAATGGAAAGTATATAACAAGAACAACATTTTTAAATAAACCCCCAGTGCAGAGCCCTGATTTTATAGAGTTGACGCAATAAGGCACACTTAGTTATACAAGTTGGAAGACATTGTTGTGAAGGGAACGCGTGGGAGAGGATAACGAGAGTGAACGTTTGATATAAACCGAATACGTTTTATACAGATACGGTTGATGGCTACGGGACATTGAGAAACACAAGTGCGGCCCACAGCACTTCACAAGAGAGCAACAGACTCAATTCATTACAAGTTGAAATATTGTCATGTAGAAAACACAACAGCTTGCCTGCTGACTGCTAATCCACCCTGAGATGATACCAGAATGATTGATTCCCAAAATACAACGGCGGAACGGTTTGGTTTGCCTTGTGAATAAAACACAAACAGGCTTCTTTTTGCATTCGCTAACACATCATTCGTGGCAACACAGTAAAAGGACTACGTCCCCCATAAATGAACTAGTTTCTGATTCATTCAAAATATCTGGAGCACAGCCGACTTAATTAAAAACAGCCCGGGGTACAGAAAGGAAGAGAGGAACGAGGTTTTTTTTGTCATGACAAAGATTCAAAACAACCCGCTTGTACATCCCCCACCATGCACGGTTATTATTTCCAACAGAACGTTCCGGATAAATCAAGGCTGTTGAAACACACTGCCGCGCTCTGGCCTCAACAATTATGAGTGGCGTGCAAGAACTGCACAACGCAGAGATGACAGGAGGGAGGAGATAACAAGCGAGAGGAGAGAAGGGACTCACCAAGAGCCTTAACAAAAAGGTCCTCATGGAAAATAAAACTTTATTACTAAATAAATTGCAAGTGAACAGACGATGTGGGTATGCGGGTGTGTTGAAAGTCATCTGGTTCCCTCCCTTCTAGGGAGGACATCCGAGGGGAGGAAAAATGATGACAATAGCAGGTGGTGGCCCCCCAGTCTCTCTCTCACACACACACACACACACACACACACACACACACACACACACACACACACACACACACACACACACACACACACACACACACACAAAAGAGAGAGAAAGAGAAAGAGATACGCAAGATTGAGGTGTGATTTTGAGAGTGATGAGAGCGACAAACTGAGACAGAGCAAGACAGACAGAGACAGAGAGGAGAGAGGCAGAGACAGAGAGGAGAGAGACAGAGAGGAGAGTGGCAGAGACAGAGAGGAGAGAGACAGAGACAGAGAGGAGAGAGACAGAGACAGACAGGAGAGAGACAGAGAGGAGAGAGGCAGAGACAGAGAGGAGAGAGACAGAGACAGAGAGGAGAGAGACAGAGAGGAGAGAGGCAGAGACAGAGAGGAGAGAGACAGAGAGGAGAGTGGCAGAGACAGAGAGGAGAGAGACAGAGACAGAGAGGAGAGAGACAGAGACAGAGAGGAGAGAGACAGAGACAGAGAGGCAGAGACAGAGAGGACAGAGACAGAGACAGAGAGGAGAGAGGCAGAGACAGAGAGGACAGAGACAGAGAGGAGAGGCAGAGACAGAGAGGAGAGAGACAGAGAGGAGAGAGTCAGAGACAGAGAGGAGAGAGACAGAGAGGAGAGAGACAGAGAGGAGAGAGACAGAGAGGAGAGAGGCAGAGACAGAGAGGAGAGAGGCAGAGAGGAGAGAGACAGAGACAGAGAGGAGAGAGAAAAAGACAGAAAAGGCAAGCGATGCGACACGCCCGCCCGCTGACGAACGCGGTGGCCACGGCAGTGAGCGTATCCGCACGTTCCCACGGCGACGCGGCTGACGGATGATTGTTTAGCACCGCACCCACGGGCGTAAATTAGCCCGCGGCACGCGCCAGACCTCCAGGCCCAGGGCGTCCAGCGCCAGATGGCAACAGCAGCCGAGCACAACCTCCAAGCGTCCAACTTCCTATGGTCCCAAGGCTCTACAGCGCTGCCACTCCAAACCCACAACAAGCGCTTATTATTGCACCACACTTGATGAGGTCGTCTCCCGCCTCCTCTCATGTGTGCACCTCGACTTAAACCAACTCCTGATGCTCCTTTGTATAGCGGCTGAGCCCAGCTATGCTGCCGAGGGCCCCAGACATTATTACAAAAAATGTAATATCCAAACAATGGCATGATAAAAAATAAAAAAAGTTAATAGAGCCGTTAGCAAGGAATGGAGCACTAGTGTATAAATCCATGTGATCTATTTTGAATGGTTGGTGGACATTGGAAATTAGAAACAGGACATCTTCTAAATCCACATCGTTAGTTTGGGACAATAAGTTGCGAGGACTCCCTCCCACGCAGGGCGGACAGAATTTGAAGGGAGGGAAGCCACTTTCATCATCGTTCAGTTTAACGTCTGCCGCAACCGTTCTTTACGTGTGTGCCCATTAAATGACCCATGCCTTGCTCAACTGTTCTACCAGCAAACATGCAGGCCGGCTGGGAGAAACCGATAAAGAGAGAGCGAGGCGAAAGAAACAGAGCTCTTCCACCAAACGAACAACAACTAAAGCGGCAGAAAACCAACCTGCTGTGCTTTCCTCAAGAAGCAGTTGAACAGCTCACTGGATCCCAGCAAGGGGTCCTGACGCACTGTGAAACAAAAACAGAATCAAACACAGGGTGACCAAGGGTGGACGTGTGAGGATGAACACAAACACAAATGGAGGGTAATAATCGGCTCACCGCCAACGTTCGCAGCAAAGTCAGAAGAGGAAGTTTTAATGACACGTCGTCTTGGAAGCGGAGAAATTGTTACAAGCAGTCATTTCAGCTGCAGATGTTTGGCACAGATTATCATCTTCTCTGCTAACTTTTGTCTCACCATACTGCTGCTAGTTTCTTCCCCGAGTATTAGGTACTACTACAGGGTCCTGCGGCAGGAATTAGTCCCGGCCCTTAAAACGTCTGCTCAACACAAAACAAACCAGGATTGTGTCCCTCAGAAGGCTTACTTTTTAAGTAGCTGTGCTGTAAACATGCTTTGTCCTCAAATAACAAACTAAATAAAAAATGTCATCAGTCTGGGTTAATTTTCTGGTGAAGTGGGCAATGTTTGGAAGCTACTGCAGTGAACAAGTGTCTCCCTGTGAGAAGCGTCGAGTGAGTCTGAATATAGCAGCTTTTATTGTGGTGAATTAAAAAGGAACTCAATGTAAATGTCTACGTAGTCCATGAGATCTCTCATTCTGTCTAGCTCTTGGGTGTCGATTCGGTTCGTGGCGGTTCACTTTCAGTTAAACCCATGATGTAACTAAACGAATGGTGAGTCAAAAACACAGAGAGTGTGTGTGTGTGTGTGTGTGTGTGTGTGTGTGTGTGTGTGTGTGTGTGTGTGTGTGTGTGTGTGTGTGTGTGTGTGTGTGTGTGTGTGTGTGTGTGTGTGTGTGTGTGTGTGTGTGTGTGAGAACACAAACCGCCACAACGGTTCCTTGTTCTACTGCAACAGGCTGTGCTGGAGTGGATTAAAACAAACCACTGGCACGGTTTCAATCCCGTTTGTTTAGTCAATAACCAAAACTCACCTTCGACCCCTTCGGTAAACCCTAATCGCCCGAATGGCGGAAAGCCCGACCAATAGCTTTACGCCCATAGACTTACAGTCATGCTTCCACATTCTGCGGAAAATGTTCCCTGAATCGCTGCGTGTGTATCTTTTCGATTTAAAGTCATGCTCCCAGATTCTGTGGAACATGTTCCTTGAATCCCTTTTTCTACATAATTTCTTCCATTCGGCGGAATAAATACAAATCTGTGAACCAGGGCTAGGTCCAGTGGGAGACTAATTAAAGGGAATGAAACCTGGGCTTTGTTTATTCCGTCTAGAGTCCATTCCCAGCCGGCCTTGGCATCAGCACCTTTGTAATTATAACTCTACTTATCCTGCCAAGGGACAGTCCTGAAGCCCACCAGCCCAGGGGTCATGTCACGCTTTTAGGGAAGCCAATCCATCAAGGGCCCGATGTTTACCAGCAGGTCTGCTGCTCATTAGCCATTGCGGGCAAACATCAAAAACAGCCGAAAGATCCACCTGCCAGTCTAACCAGTGGACCACATCCACTGGTTGAAGGCCGATCCGTCTATCCCACGTCTGGGTGGACCCTCACCACACAGACATGTGACGTCATCACCAAAGGTGATTTACCACGTCCCACCTGGTGGTGAACCAGGGCGCCCCGTCCCACCACACTAACCCTCCGCCCGCCGGAGCGCGGGCGGAAGCAAACATCAGGCGCGTGCCGTCTGCCACGGCAACGCTCCGGTGACGCAACCGGGGGAGATAAAGCTCCGCCAACCCCAGAGGCGGTCGGTGAGTCATCGGGTTTTTTCTTCTCTTTCTTCAAAGAGGTTAGTGTCAGCGTCAGCGTCAGCGTCTCACCGGCCTGCATGTACTTCTCCAGTTGCTCCCGTCTCTGCTCCACCTCGGCGGGGGTGAGCGTGAAGATCTTCTTGGGGGGAAAGGAAGGCACCACGTTGGTCCCGTACTCCTTCTTGATCTGCCGGCACAGGGGGGGGGGGGGGGGGGGGGGGTTACTGTTTAGCTATTGATCAGAAGCTTTCATCCAATGCTGGATGAAAGGATGCCCGCAGGTAGATGGTGGACATGGGGGTTCAAAGCCAGAGCCTGCTGGACCCCTAGACAATCCTTTACTCAATTAGTGGGAACCGGGCTGGCTGATAAGACGGTGTACCTTCATGCCTGAATACACAAACTCAAAACCATAGCTAGATGAAGAAAATCCCTTTTTTGCTTTGGAACGAAGTCATGCATGGTCTTCAGTTTTTCGTTTAAAACCTAAAGGGGTCTTTTCTTCATCTGGCTGATAAAGTGTCTATCTTCATTCTTAGAAAAAAAAGATTAAACAGTGGAACTACCCCTTTCGCTTTGGAACTGAATCTGCATGGTCATCATATTTTCGTTCTAAAGGGGACTTTTCTTCATCTGGCTGGTAAACAGTTTACCTTCCTTCTCAATAAAAACATGAACCATTGAAACTCCACTACAAAGCCAGATGCAGAAAAGACGCCTCTTGCTTTGGGACTCAAGCTGAAGACCATGCAGATGAGTAATGCGACTGAGTTTATCCTCTCCATTAAGCGGTCGTCTCGCAGCGCCGGCCAGCTTGGGTCTCACGTGACCCTTTTCCCTTGGTTGATTCACACCCCGCTGCAAAGATGAATCACTGGAGATATTTAGAGCCCGATTGGCTCAATAGCAACGTTGGCGTTTCCATGCGTAACGCCGGTTCGTTGAGAGACACATGGCACCACAAGTGTCTGCCTGGCTCAAGAGCGCCTTGCCCCACATCCGCCTTGACTCATTCATTCCCATCCGGAACACAATTCACCACCCCCCCCGCCACTGACATCATCATCATCATCAGGGGGCGGCATGTGGCTCAGGAGGTAGAGCGGGTTGACTGGTAACCGGAAGGTTGCTAGTTCGATCCCTGGCTCCTCGTGTCGAGTGTGGAGGTGTCCCCGAGCGAGACGCCTCACCCTGACAGCGCCCGACGAGCTGGCTGTCACCCTGCATGGTTGACACCGCCGTCGGGATGTGAATGTCGGTATGATTGGGTGAATGTTGGGCAATATTGTAAAGCGCTTTGAGTGGACAACGATTAGCAAAGCACTGAATAAATGTAGTCCTTTAACCATCATCACAAGTTTGCTGGCGTTGCTGAACCGTGAATTATCTGAAACCAACGCAGGTAGCCTTGCCATTTGGTTTTGTCCTAACCCTTCTTAGGGACAGTGAACGGTGTGAACGGTGTGCCATTCTACGGTGAACACAGTTTAGAGGGGAGCCTGTCCGATGTGAAGCGACGCGACTGCCCTGTGCTGCTAGGAAAGTGCACAAGTCAGCACAAGCATACAAATAAGCCGCGCTGGCTGCAGAAGCAGTGTGTTTGTGCGTGCGTGCTGGCGCTCACGGCTAACGGATGCAAAGGTCTGCTGAAGTACAGGATCCAGAAGGTTTTCTGGATTAATCGACATAGCTGGTCAATTTGAAATGCAGCCCCGGTAGTCTTTTGTCTTCTCTCGAGTTAAACTGCCGTTTGCTTTAGGAACTTTAGGAAGCTGACGCACGCCCTGGACATACATCTGACTCAGGCACCATGAATAAAACCAAATAATAGACATCAACGTTGAAATGCTAACAGAGACTTGTGGACCTTTTGTTGGAGCCACTACATCCCTGCAGAGTTGTGGTTATGGTGAAACACACACACACACACACACACACACACACACACACACACACACACACACACACACACACACACACACACACACACACACAGTTGCCAGGCAACAGCAGCTGTCAGACTGCCGTCAGGGGGGCCATCAGGAGGGGGATATTGAAGTTTGGCCATTCCTTTTATTATTTATTAACGCTGAACTAAAGGAGAGACAGACAGAGCAATCATCAACACCTCCTTGTAGCTGCGTAGTTTGTTATCATGTGGGATAAGACTGTGGTCTACACTCTACATCCTGCCTAACTTAGATTAAATTATTCTTTGCCGATGTTATGAACTGGCCGTCACTGCCATTTCACGGAAAATATCTGTTTATTTTGAGAATCGTAATATTAACCGGGTGTGAGTGAACTCAGTGTCCGCATCTTCTATGCGTGCCGTTATTAAAGCGGACACGTTCGCAGTTTAACACGTTTGAGTTTAGAGGCGATAAAGGGATAGCAGCGAGTCAATTTGGTGTGGCTGGCACCAGGCACACCCAGCGGTCGGGAACAGACACTCATTCACACTCCCAGCAGGTGGAGTGGAGCGCCGAGACCGAGAGAGAGAGAAAAATAACGGTAAAAAAACACTAGTCTACAACATTCCTTCTGTGTCAGCCTTCTCTACAACCCCTGGAAAACACACTGTGTAGTCTCGGCTTCGACCAGCTGGGCCTGAAAACATTCGGAGTGAATAAAACACATGGCCTTCAAGGAATGATTTGAGGGGGGAAGAGGAGACACACTGACCACAGCGTTCGTCGAGGTTCATTTAAATTCAGTTGATTAGAAAACGGAGACGATGCAAATGTCATGCCGTGTGCCCATGGCGATTTGACTTTGAAATGTACGAGAGAGAAAAAAGCACAGCACATAAATACATTTAATTAGTGTAGACCTTTATGTAAACCGAGAATAGATCAATTCAATTTAAAAAAGAAAAGGTGTCCTGTGTCTTTAACGTGTTCAATGTGTACCTGATGGCCCATCAAGCAGCAATGCAACAATCCATTGCAATCAAACCAGAGACAGGGGACGGCTGGACCATTAAATCAAATCAACCCGTCGACTTATGGCTTGAAAGGCGTGCTGCTCACCTGTTCGTGGAGGCCCAGGAGTTGGCTGTAGCGCAGCCGACAGTGCAGTACTCCGTTGACGTGGATGTTGTAGGCCTGGGATGGGGGAGGGCAGAGACCAATTAAAAGTCAAGCATGGTTACTTGCTTCAGTGCAGGGGGAGAGGGTACACAAGGATACACTCCTCAAAAACCAACCCCATCGATCTGTATGGGAAGCTTTAGGGAGGTACTGCGGATAGATTCAGATGTAAAGATGAGCTCAGGTAACATTACTGCTGCAATAGCCATATTTAACTAGCGTAAGATGGTTATAAAGGACCACCGAGTTAAACCTTAAAAAGATGACCGAAGACTAGTATTGTAGAGTACAAATTCAGCAAAACCACAGAAGAAGCAATAATGTCACTGCTTGATAATTCATTTCACATCTGAATACCCACAAGACCCCAAACCACCACAGAAACTAAAGCAATCCGTTCAAACACTGCCTTGACGTCTGAAGTTTAACGGCAGCCTCTCTGAGTTCATTAGGGAGAAGGAAATGAATAAAGTGTGAAATGTATTCAGCGCTTTCGTCAGACTTTTGGAACTGGGCTGTTCAGATCGAACTGTTGATGTGATGCTGGTTAAGGTTAGCAGGCCTTGGTTTAGTTTTTTGCCTTTAAAAAGGCAACAGTGGACTTTATCAACCATGCAGCGCTCATGTTGCAAGAAGGAACAAAGCTGAAGTTCTTTCAAGCTTAGTCTTTTGCCGTCTGATGGGAAAAAAAAAAAAAGAAAAAGAAATGAAGAACGAAAAAACTGTTGAGATACGGTCTACACTGCAGAGGAAATCATTTTGAGGAATTGTCTTTTTAGCTGGTCTATTTCAAGAGAGCTAGTCTGGGGGTTAGCTAAAGAACAGCACTAGCATCTCTTCCTCGGACAGAGTAGGGGACTTCAGTATTGACCACGGCTTGGTTGTCAATGTCAATTAGTTAGTTGTTGGCCGGGGTTACTCAGGTAATCCGGAATTGCTCACATCGACACCTTTCCTCCGCCATGGAACCAAGGCACAGATCTCCTTGGTTCTGTGCCTCAAAACTCACCTGTTCAGAGTTCACCTCGACTCTGCATAGAAACCAATGCACAGCCACCATTGAATGTTGTACGTCCTGGCACTTGTACATTGCACCTATTCAAGGTACTTAATTGTGTAGCATCTACAGTAGCTGCTATCATTGCTTTACACGGGGAATGGGTTAGCCTAGCGATTGTAATACTTGCACTTGGTTCTATGAACATCTTTGCTGTACCGACAGCGATATATTGTTTCACTTCTTATGACAAATGTACTTATTGTAACAAATGCACTTATTGTAAGTCGCTTTGGATAAAAGCGTCTGCTAAATGCCCTAAATGTAAATGTAAATGTAATCTCCTCACAACTAGGTGGGGACCACAATCTATGATATCAATAATATCCCTTACCAAATGATCTACAGTAACAAACGGGCCAGACAAATGAGCTTGATAAATAGGAGGGGCATAAACAAAACCCTTAAAAGTGTTTCGGTGCAAATTATTTTAAAGTGGAGTCGGCTTCTAATAAATGTATGTTTTCAATTACATAATTTATCTAGGAATAATAAATATTGTTTTACAGTCGGAGGGGACTCATTCCTCGCCCCCCCCCCCCCCCCCCCCCCCCCCAGGGAACTGCTGTCATGCATGGAACACAAGCTTCCATCACGCCATACCCTTCTTTGATTAAAAACTGCTTCTTCTACAAAGTCTGCACAAAAGCGCAGCTGAGAAAATTATCGAAAGGTGGTGCTCGATTTGGTGGAACGATTTCTTGCATGAATAGTGTAATGTGCGAGTAGCCCACATCTTCTCCATGAAAACACACATCACCTGTCAAAACAAAACTTGTTTTGGATTTCATAATTGACTGCTAGTGCTGACTGGAATTTTTTTGTGAATGACACCCAAGTTCTTTGCTAGAAAAGGATCTGAGATGTGCAGATTAAAGTTTTACAGAAGCATTCTCACACTGTTACTTTAAGTTAGTAAGTCTCCAGACTTAAAGTAGAGTAAATCTCCCCTCCACCCCAAACAAAACAACCCTGGATAATTTCAACACAGCAAACACAAACAGTGTCTTAAGTTTAGCCCATTAACGAGGAAATACAAGAAACTGCAGTAAACAAAGTCCTAGCATATGAAGAGCGGCTTTATACTACACTCGTTTCAAAGTTTGCCCCACAAACATGGTCAGAAACTATTGTAAACGTGACAGTTTTTCACTGCAAACAGTGCACATTCTACAGCCTCACGGTTCAAAGGTGCAGATCACAAAAAAAACTCTGGACTTTGCAAACTCACCTATTTATATCCTGTTGGCAACCTGCTATAGCGGAAGTCACACAGTCTGCTCATAGAAGACTAGCCCTTACCAAACAACACTGCAATACAGTCATAACCACAGTGTGTGTGTGTGTGTGTGTGTGTGTGTGTGTCTGTGTGTGTGTGTGGATCTAGAGCTAATATTAGCCAGAAAAATATGTTATGTTTATTCAAATGGATGGTGTTAGTCACTTCTCCACTGCATATTATCCATGTCAATGCTTAGACCTCCTAAAATGAATCTGTATTCCTCGGCATTCGTGACGAATGTGTACACGCAGACATACGGACACAGACAGACAGACACACCTTAATTTGTTCCTATAAAAGCACATAATGATAGAGATTGTGAAACCCAGCATGCAGAGCTGAGTGTCAAGACTTTACCCAGAAATAACTTTGCATCCCAGAGATAGAACAAGTGGAAAACTAGCACTACTGACAACTCTGTGTGCAGCATTATACAAACTATTGATCCCATGAATAAGAGGCTTTTATTGGAAGAATAAACTTGTCTGGACCAAACTGAAACGTTAAACGCAGATGTTTACAGGGTTGAACAAAACAATAAGAGTATTACTATTGATCATAACATTAAGTATACATAATACCCATCCCTTGGTGAGTCATATACCTTTCATAAGAACTAATCCTGCTGCAAGACCATTGTTAACCACAAGGAGGTGAACCCAGAGAAACATACAGCCTCACTAATATTTCGGTCTCAGAGTTGCTAAGGGGAAGCAACTCTGTAAATAACTCTGTACAATAATAACAAAACACAGCCTGATGGAATAAATCTGGAATAGTTAACATGGGTTCAAACGGTGCAGATTGAGAACATTCACAGAACACAGGGCTTTTGTTTGCATATAGGGCAGGGAATGGATTGTGATGGGTTGATCTAATCCATCAAGTGCAATGACAACTCCACAACAACACCAGTGCATTCACATGTGAGACGCTAGCCATGTTTGGTTTGTTCATCAGCTTATTAGCAGAAGGTTTCAATGTTGGCTGGTTTGTTTCGATTAGGAAACCACTGGTAACTTTGCTGCAAGTATTTTGGATTGCATAACATGTTAACCATGTCCACATGGTCATCCCTGTGAGGTAGTATGGCTAAGGACCACTGACTGGGTTGTGTTGGGTTGTGTTGACTATATTAGCAGGGACACACTTCCCCATTGAAGATATATTCACTCAAGCAAGCTGTTTGGATATGGTCAGTGGGGTCGAATACACAAAGTGAGAGGCTGTATAACTGTATATCCCTCTCTCTTTCACTTTTGAGAGAACCATTACAGAGGAAAGCTACAGATAACGGTCTTTCTACAGTAGCAGCACATAGGATGTGTGAACTGAAGATATCAAAATATTGAACAAAATTAATCTCACCACAAAGGTTGATCCATTTTCCCCCGAACGAACTTCTGTCTCAGGTATAGAGAAATGCATTTTAGACGACCAGGATCGACGCAGTGAGTCCTTCACAGCCCCGTTGGCTCCGGGCTACTATCCACCGTCAGCGGGGCCACTGCAGTCACCGTCCACGGAGCGGTGTGGGGTGTGGGGTCAGGGGCCAGCTCTCGGTCCACGGAGCGGTGTCAGGGGCCAGCTCTCAATCCACCGAGCGTTTTCAGGGGCCAGCTCTCAGTCCAAGGAGCGGTGTCAGGGGCCAGCTCTCAGTCCACGGAGCGGTGTCAGGGGCCAGCTCTCAGTCCACGGAGCGGTATCAGGGGCCAGCTCTCAGTCCACGGAGCGTTGTCAGGGGCCAGCTCTCAGTCCACCGAGCGGTGTCAGGGGGCAGCTCTCGGTCCACCGAGCGGTGTTAGGGGCCAGCTCTCTAGTGGTAAAATCGCACCAGGTTGGAAGAGACTGGTGACAAGTTTCGTTTAGCCAGTAACTCGAATGCCAGAGGAAACCATTCGTATCAAACTTCTCCCACATCTGGGCTAAACTTTTATCCCCGCCGCCAGGGAAGCAGCCATGTTTAGCCAGTGATAATAATTATACCTTTATTGTTACCTCGTCCGCTTCTCATTTGGGGGATGAGTCACAAATGCCCCCCTCCGTAAATCCCTGTTTTTCACATGTAGACACGTCCGTTAAATTACGTACCCTACTCAACTTTCGGGAAGGAAATGTGCAGATTGTTCCCGCAGAGCCCCGCGTCGAGGAGCCCACAGTAACGCAAAACCAGCGGGGACAAGCAGGCAAACCTGGGGGGTTGTCCGGTATTATTACGAGATTTAAGAGAAATAATGCACAGAAGGGGATAATAACGGGAGAAAAGAGGCGATATGAGCTGAGCTATCGGGTCGACAAAGGTGTCCTCTGTCTTTAACGTGTTCAATATGTATCTGATGGCCCATCAAGGAGCAATGCAACAATCCATCGGGTCAAACCATTGCTGCTCACTAGAGGGGTGGCTGTTTGATGTTACACAACGTGTGTGAGGCGCTGCTTTAATATATGTGAGATGTATTTACGATGTCGTTGTTTTATACACATTTAAAGAGAGTATTCATGTTTACACGTCTGTTTGAATGTATCCGGTTTTACCTGAAAAAGGCCCTTATATGTAGCTTTCCTCTGTAATGGTTTTCTCCAAATTGACAGAGAAAGAGAGAGAGAGGGAGAGCTAGAAAGAGATGAAGAGAGAGTGAGATGAAGAGGGATAGAAGGGAAGAGGGAAAGAGAGCTAGAGAAAGAGAGAGAGGGAGAGAGAAAGTCAACTCATGGTTTAAAGTCTAAACCATGAGTTTCTTTATGTATCAAATATTTTAATTGTGAGACAATGTAAAATATGATACATTTGCATGTGTCACTTGGTAAGGTCATCTTTTCAACTAGTGTCACAAAATTATTTTCCGTTGTTTTAGCCTGTGTGAAAATCTGAACTAAACTATACATACAAGACAACTAAATAAAGAATTAACGAAAGTCTTAAAATCAGATTCAAGATTTAAATTATTGGGCAATATTTCCCATTCATAATTCGTTAATAATAAAGGTGGCAGCATCTTGAGTGAATAACTTCCTGTACGAAATTACGTTGAGGAAAAATATAACGTAAAACTTGTACCTATGTATCGTGAGCCTATGCGCAACGCTGCGCAGGAAGGAGGTGCTCGAAGAAGCTGACTGCGCTCAAGATGACGTTTGTTTACCTCTTCAGTTTCAGTACTCATAGAACTGAAATATGACAAGAAACCCCTCATTTGGATTAAGGCCAGCCGGGGAGATGCTGTCTTCTTTTAACACCGCCTAGGGATTTTATCTAAAGAATACCCTCCAATAGACTTGATGTGTAGAGGGTTTTAATTTATATTATGGTCTTATGACCATTCGATCAAAATGAATGCTGGTTGCCTCCAGCCAAGAAGAGCAGTGGTTGTCTTCATCATTCATTTTATAATACACACAAGTTGCCATCTTGCTGACCTGCAGGTAATTATAAGAGACTAGATATGTTTTGGAGCTACATCACCTACAACTCAAATGTAAATCTGTGAAGCTGCCTCTTTTTGTATGAGGTCAGAGTTTTGTCACAATGGGATGTGTAGTCTCACCACTTACTGCTGTTTCCATTGCAGATATGTCACACTTGCAACGGGACTTTGTTAAACGACACCGTGGTGGGCCGTTTCTGCTCCTCCTCCGACGGCCGGGTCGAGGGACGATGCTGCTTCCAGAATCTCAACCCCAGCACCACGGTGCACGTCATAGGGTGAGCCTTTAATGGAGGAGACCTAACCTTACACTTACACCCTTTTAACCCTTCTTCTAAAGTAATTCTCGGTTGATGATTGCTAGTTCATATAGCTGAGGCCAGCTAGATGTCTCTCTTACACCTCCCTTAGGTTTACAGTGTGTTTATATTTTGATCTGCAGGTTGGACTTGTCAAACTGTTCTTTGAACCAGATCGACGACCTACAAGATGCGTCTACAGCGGTTGTCATGTATGTGAATTCTCTCGGGCCTCAGTTAATACACCACAAAGGCTGGAGCCTTATCACAACGTTTGATGATTAGAACTTCAGTCTCCTCCGAAAGTCAATCACAATCCTGAGATCAAGAGGTCACCGGTTTGGCTGGCTATAAGACAAAGTCAATCTTTTAACAGCCGCAGTGATGTCTGTCCCAGACGGTCATGTTTGCCTTGCCTCCATTCATTAACAAAACACATACACCTAACTTGAAATGCATATAAGTATAAATATTGAACTTTATCACATTTATTTTATAGATAAAAACGTTTTACTATCATAACTATTTTTTAACTTTGCCACCCAGTGACCTCAGCGGCAACCCCATTGTGAACATCAGTGACTTTGTGTTTCAAGGCTGTTCTGCTTTAAATGAAATGTAAGTAGTACGTTCCGAAGCTCAGACTTTATTTGCGCTATACGACACCATGGTGACCAGTCCAATCCAGTTGGATCAGGTGTTTTTTATTGCTTTATTGGCGCCCCTTTTCCAGATTACTGCCTACCAACCTGCTGTGCCCTGGAGGCAAGGCATCATGGGAGTCGATTGCGGTCTCTGAGGGAAGTGTTATCTGTCGGGGTCAGAAGAGCATGTGCAATGAAACCAGACACACAAGTGAGTCCAGCGCAGTTCCACAGTACATGCCGTTAGTATAAGCCTAAGTAGCTTCTGTTGAGAGACTGACAAACTTTGATTATGCTGTATTTTAGGCATATTCCATATTTTACATATTGGGCATAAATGTTACTTTGTAGAAGTGGTTGTTCCTCATACATTTTTTTGCCATCAGACCTTGATTTACTAAATGTAATTTTTACAACACCACCTTGAAGACAGTGCAGTTCATATTTTCTGTTCGATTTTCCACAATGTAAATACTAATGTTAAGTCTGATATTTACAAATGTCCCTATACTATATAGAGCTGCCTTTTGTCTAACGTCACGTCCCCCTGAAACCCTTCTCACGACATTACGGATGTCCCCACAGCGCTCTACTGCCCGGAGAACTCCTGCTGTGCCCCCAACGGACCTGGCTTCTTCAGTTGCCGCTGCATCGACGGTTACCATGGATACAAATGTCGTCGAGAGGTGTGTGTGTGTGTGTGTGTGTGTGTGTGTGTGTGTGTGTGTGGGGGGGGGGGGGGGGGGGGGGGGGGATGGTCAGCTGGTCAGCTGCAGACCTCAACGTTCGCAGTGTAGTGTTACCTCCAGGCATGGAAAAGAAAAAATGCAATGTTTCTATGTTGCAGCATTTGCATTTTAAACTTAAGCGGCAAAGAATAATGTATTCTTCCAGGATTCTCTCACTTTTTTGGTTGGCATCTTCAGTGTTGAACGCAGTTATGGTTATTCGCTTTGGACAAAAGCATCAGCCAAACACATGTAGTAATCTAATGCATCCCTGGATAAGAAGCTTAAGCCCTACATGCTAATTAAGGACATTATTTTGGAGGATTTGGATTAATGCTGCTTCTGCTAAATGCCTAATCAAGTAGTGGCCAACCCCTCCACCTAAACACTGTTATCTGTTGATCAGGTTGGGTGAGGACAGAAAACGGTCCCGTTGTCGGTTGAACCCTGCTGGTGTCTCTCCTCTGTTCTCACTTTGATTCATGAATCGTACGCTTTTACCTTGGCGACAGGGGGAGTTCCCGTTCATCCAGGTGTTTGCTCCGATCGGGGTCGGCATGGTGATGTTGTCCATCCTGCTCTGGGTCATCCAGAGACGCAAAGTCAAGACCAACTGACCTTTTTAAAAAGCTTCCTGGTTGGAAGCTTTACTTCTTGTTTTTAATATCCACACGTTTTGAACTGAAACCATTTTAATTTACTACTGACATGTTGCCACTACTCCAAACTGTATTTTGATTTTATGATTTCTTTTGTTATTTTTCAAAGCATCTATGTCTCAATCAAGGGAAATCAAAGAAGACATTATTTGTATTTTAAAAATGATTGTATGTTTTTAACCTTTTACTGATAACTTTACCTGATGTAACTGACTAGATCATCAGCTGTGTTTTAAAATGATAGAACTGACCTCGGAGGGAATTGAAAGGGCTCAATGTTACATTGACGCAGAATTTTACTTTAAAGAATTTGTAGCTGTATGTATTATGAGCAATAATACGATTTTTTTATGTACAGATACGCATGTTCATAGCGTTCTGTTGCGAGACTGACAAACTTAGATTATGCTGTATTTTGTGTTAGTAGGCATAGTAAGTAGGCATTTTCCATAGTTTACATATTGGGCATTAATGTGACTTTTTGTAGGAGTTCATAATGGGACGTGGTTGTTCCTCATAAAGATTTTTGCCATCAGAACTTGATTTATTAAGAAATGTATTTTTAAAACACTACCTTAAAGAAAATGCAGTTCAAATTGTTGGTTACATTTTACACAAGATAAATACTAATGTTAAGTCCGATGTTTAAAATTGTCCTCATACTGTATATTTAGTAATGCGTATATAGCTGTATACACGCATAATAGACATCAGTCAAATATGCAATATGCGCTGCTAACACTTCTTCCATACCTTGTCTGGTAGAAGACTTAATAACTTGAAACCAGCAGTCCTAAGCACAGTTGGACTCCCTTAGAAGTATGCCACATAGCAGTAGCATAGCTAGGTCCTCGATAACGATAATCTCCACTCAAACTGAAAGCTTAAACCAACAGCCTCTATATACAGATCTCTAAAGCATAAACCTTTTTCTATTGCTTGGTTCTTCACTTATAAACAGTATTTGCCTTGAGAAAATATGTCAACCTCTCAACATTTTTTGCACATTGGATGTAGCATGAGATTCTATTGTTTATTGAACAAGTGTCATATAAATCTATAGATCTATCTATAGATGTATACAAACGAAAATCTTTAATTCTGCCCCCCTCCCCAAAAGAAAACCAAATGAACTCATTTTAAGAAAAGAATAACAAACCAACCAACCATGTCATATTCAGATATATATTTATTGCATGCCAGAAGCACGGCCCTTGGTTCCGATGGTGTGTGGGTGTGACAGAGTGTGTGTGAGGTCATTGGTCGACGTTCTTCACCCGCAGCACCACGGGCACCGAGGTACAGGGGATCATGCCCAGGTCGGTGATCACCAGGTCCACGAAGTCGGGCGGCGTCACGTCGTACACCAGGTTCAGCAGGCCCAGCTGGGACACCTGCTGCCAGCCCTCCAGCTGGGTCTTCCCCTTCCGGGTCACCATGAGGTCGTCGGGGTCGTCTGGAGGTCACACGTTCACGTTTTAGGTTTTTGTTTTTTGCCGCGTGCGCGTTATTCGTCGGAACGAAGATCGGAAGTCGATAGCGCCGATCATGCTTAACACGCTCGTCAGTCTGAGAAATTAAAACGGTGTGCGTCTTTCGACGAGTCGATAAAGTTCTCGCTAACACGGCCCCTAAGTGCACACCCGTAGAGTATTTAGTCATTTAACAGATGCAACCTTTATCGAAAGCGACGTC
The DNA here is from genome assembly GCF_949987615.1 of Pollachius pollachius. Lineage (NCBI taxonomy): Eukaryota > Metazoa > Chordata > Actinopteri > Gadiformes > Gadidae > Pollachius > Pollachius pollachius. The sequence goes on from NC_136949.1 coordinate 4,093,668, forward strand.
GCTATTCCCATTCAAGACACATTTCGTTAATGCAAAATTAGAGCCTTCAGGACAGAGCCCAACGCGGGATCGAACCCAGAACCTTTCGGCCGAGAATAAAAACATCCTCGAAGTACACGTCCGTAGAGTACAACTATTCACTTTGGGTAAACTATACCTTTACCCAAAGTGGCGTAGTATTCGTATTCGTCGATAGGTCGAGCGTTGGGGAGGCCTATCGAGGGATCGAACCCAGGACCTTTCGGCTGAGGATCAAAACAACCCTCGCCCTGCTCTGGACTGCTTCCTGGCGGTCGGGGTATGGGAGCGAGTGGCGGCAGGCCGTACCTAGCTCGTTGGACACAAAGGAATCCGTCTGCACCCTCTCGCAGAACTTGTAGGTCTCGCAGCAGACCAGCACGGGCACGTTGAAGGCCTTGGCCACCAGGGCGATCTGGGACGTCCCGACGCGAGACATCACGTAGCCGTTGGCCAATAGGGCGTGGGCCCCCAGGAACACTTTGGACACCTGTCAGTCAGCGGATGATAAACACCAGGTATTTCAGGGAGAGTCTCACTGTGAGGTTGAGTTTCGAGACAAGGGAAGTGGGAGAAGACAGTTTGCACAACCAAGAGTTCATTGTTGGTATCAGAATCGTATGACCTTTAGAAGTCTGCTCGGAACCTCATTAGTGGTTGTCTTGCTTACAGGAACAGCAAACCAGTTCCTTAGGTGCTGAACTAAGACCTAAGGGGAAGCAGCATTAAGTTTCTACGGTCCTCAGCTCTTACAGCTGTCACCATCGGTCCATATCTTTTTAAAACAATCCCTTTTTTTTTCTAGCTTTTTAAAGTTTGTTTCTCTTTCAGTTTAATCCTCTTAAACTGTAATTCATGATCTCGTTCCGCCACTCCCCCCTCGCGAGGCATGTGGTACTTCAGCACGTTGCGCGTAAAAAGCAAGCCATACGAATAAAGTTTGACTGAACGCACCTCGGGCAGCACGTAGGATAGGGCGGAGATGAGCACGTAGGTGCAGCTGATCCCCCGCTTGACCAGCCGCCGCAGCACCTCGCGGCCCTCCAGCCGCGGCCGGCTGTCCACCACGATCACCCGGAACCGCCGGCACTTCTCATAGGCCTCGCACAGGATGTGGTTGACCAATGAGGAGCTGGGGGGGGGGGCGGGACCAGAGGGGAGAAGAGGTTAGGTCGAGTCGCGTGGAGGGTAGGGTGTAGGATGGTGGCTTCAGGGGTGAGGCGGTTAGGGGCTCAGGATGTGACGGTCCACCTGTAGTCTACATGTAGGCCGACTTCGGCGTCACGTCCTTATGACCGTTACCTGCTCGTCAATGTGTCCTACGAATCGCACATTTCCCTTCTGGGATTTAAAACATTTAAAAGTACTCACGTTCTCGATTTAAGTCGCTTTTGTAGTGTGTCCTCTTTGGGAACTCTTTGTCCGTCAACTGTGTAACGTACTGGTAAATACACTACAGAAGGGAGAATTGAGTGTGTTGCAGTGAGGCAGAATGGCCAAATTGCTGACGGTACGTGAACAAATGACTTCCGTTTCCCAAAGAGGGGCCTGACCATAATAGTTTGGGAACCCCTGCTGTGGACACGCTACAGAGTGATCTTCATGGAGGTCATCCATGCCGTTTGAGTCGCTCCAGCGTTGCGTATAAAACTGGCTGGGCTGCACCCTGGCTCAGGGAAGATCCCTGCTTCTCCCTGGCTAAGGGCGGATCTCAGGGATCTGCCCTGAGCCGGGGAGAGGCAGGGCGAGCCGGAACGTGCTGGATCCTCACCAGCCGTAGACGAGGATGACGTCGCCATTGCTGATCTTCTCGATGGCGTACTTGGAGATGGCTCTGGCCGCCAGCACGATCTTCTCGTTGATGTAGCATTCGATGCAGGCCTGTAGTTTGGTCTTGGCCTGAGCGTGGCGAGAAAAAGGGATTCGTAATGGTGTCGAGGGAGTGATCGTATGTCTTTTTTTGTGATGGGTGTTCTGTTGATTGTGGAATTGAGAAATGATGGGGACAATCACCTCTTCTTCTTTGCACTGACTGGGAATATTAGAGATCTCTTTCTTGATGTATTTGATTGCGTTGCCCATGCTCGCAGACAGGGGGCGACACTGATTTAAAAAACTGAAAGGAGAACGTTTTTACTTACATATTATGTGTTCATAATGTGGACCGCAGAAAAATATATGACCTACTGTCTGCCCCTTTATCTAGCACAATATCAAAAACTATATGGTATGCTGATGATATTTTGGTAAGTTGGACGTAAACTTGTTTTCTCAAATACCTAATATAGGGTTTCAGCTTGTTCACCAGATCTCTAGACAGCTCCTCGTTTGGAGGGGTAACGTAGTCCCTTATGACCTTGAAGGACAGAGAAAATGGATTCAGAACATTTACAGAAACTTTGACTCACAAACCAGGGCAATACTGACATTGGCAATATTAATATGATGCCGTTTTAAACACAATTTAAAACATAAGCTACTGCAATACACGTATCAATCCAAGCTCACATCCGAAGCTCTGAGCCTTGTGATACATTGTGGGGTGGTACCTGATTGGCCCTTGTGATACATTGTGGGGGGTACCTGATTGGCCCTTGTGATACATTGTGGGGGGGTACCTGATTGGCCCTTGTGATACATTGTGGGGGGGTTCCTGATGGGCCCTTGTGATACATTGTGGGGGGGTCGGGGGAGGTACCTGTTTGAAGGCGTGCAGCAAGGCCACGGAGCGGGCGTTGGAGCCCGCCACGATGCCCTGGGAGTACTGCAGACCCAACCGCACGATGACCGGGTGGATCACCGTGGAGGGGATGCTGGGACACACACACACACACACACACACACACACACACACACACACACACACACACCCACACACACACAGTAACAATTTAGTCCAGTCCTCACAAAAGACAATAAATCCAGGGACCAAAATAGTTAAAGTGCAGCATAGTACATTGACAAATCATGACACACACATACACACACACACACACACACACACACACACACACACACACACACACACACACAGACACAGACACAAACACACAAACACACGTTTGACTCGGCTGTAATGTTTCAAACACCAAAGTCTGCAGTCTACCCGTATGGATGCATCCTTTAGAAAGACCGCCACCTACCAGCTTAATAATGACATGTGTGACGAGTGAACACTTGTATGCAGTTTAGGCTAGAGGGTCCCCACTATGCAGGTTTGCTGTGTGTGAGCGCGTGTGGAGGAGATGCACCGGGGGCCTACCTGAGCTGCTGTGTGAGGGGGGTCTTGCGGCTGTACTGGTGGAGGTGGGAGAACAGGCTGACCTTGTAGCCGTAGTCGGACCGCAGGGGGATCTGGAGGTCGTCAGGGCAACAGGAGAAAGAGTTCAGTACAGCTCAGCTTTGTCTAAACGGGCTTTGCTTCGAACAAGTGAATCCATTCAGTTTTTTAAGAATTTACAAAATAAAAACGTTTTTGATTATTGAGGGAAAATAAATGTGATCATTTCTCGATTGGTGTTTTGCAAAAAAAAAAAAAAAAAAAGGTTGATCAAAAAGGTCAGTTGATCGGACCGAACGCGTCACAGCAAGACACACACAAAGCAAATAAAAAACAGCACAGCAAATTACTAACCTCTGGAACAACTCAACTAATCTAATCACAAACACAACACGACAAAGACCAGCCATCTGTTTGTGTGTGTGTCTCTCTATCATAGTGCCGGTGTACAAACACAGTGAGCCTTTTACCCATTTCCAAAATAACACAGACCGATTAAAATACCCCAAGAACGAAAAAAAAGAACCACGGGGGTCGGGCCCCGGGGACTTGACAACGATACCTTCAGAGCAGCACCGCGACCGGGGGTCTAGGAGGAGTGCTAGCGTCAGTCACATGCAGGCAAGGAACGCAAGCTCTCGTCATGACAGTTGGGAAATCAAACACTGGCCTGAATGAGCGGCCATTGTTTTTGTAGCTATGTAAAGTCGTATCGTGGGCCTGGATCGATCGCCCTCGTCGTCTTGGATGCGGCGCGCTTCGGATAACAGCCAACGACCCGATGTATACTGGTGTGTTTTTTGGGGGGGCCCTGAAAACAGACGCAAACAAGTACCAACCTGTTGCCTTTCCAACTTCTTGGCCAGCTTCTTTAGAACCTCAGGGTTGTCGACCTGGACATGTTCAGGAAGCCTCTTCAACACTGGAGGAGCGCCAGGAACAAACACAAACACGATGAGAACAAACGCTTTCACACAAGACATTTGAGTACTTAAATCTCTTAACATTTGGTGATTTAACAAGAAGAAGAAGGGGGCCATTACAACAATAAACCCTTTACGTTGCTTGGGACATCCCGAGGCAGAAAATCTTGATTCTGTGCAGCACTATTTACTTAAAACTTTTATCCAAAGTGCCCTGGACTGATATTTGTAAGGGTTTGGCTCGGCTTAGCTCAGGAGGTAGAGCGGGTTGATCCCCCTGCTGGCAGAGCCGGCTGTCCCCCTACATGTTTGATACCGACGTCGGTGTGTGAATGTGTGCATGAATGGATGTAGTTTTATATAGAAGCGCCTTTTGGGGCATAAAATAGGCAAACCTTTAGGCTGGAAGTCAAACCAGCCTAAACCACTAGCTTGTCCCGCTCCCGGCGCTCCGGTACCTGGCTGCAGCTCGCTGGGCGGGGCCTTGGGTTTGCTGGCCGTGGACTGGGGCCCCGGGTCCCCCTTCTTGCCGGGTTTCGAGGCCCTCTCGGCCTCCTGTCGGGCCCTACGCTCCGCCTTCAGCTCCGCTTTGCTCTTGGCCGGCTTGTCTGCCGGGGGGGCGCCGGAGGCCGGGGCGGGAGGCTCTGAGACGCCCGCCGGGACGGGTGGAGAGGAGGCTGGCTCTGCTGGAGTGGGGGGGGGGAGAGAGAGAGAGAGAGAGAGAGGGACAGAGAGAGAGAGACAGAGAGAGAGACAGAGAGAGAGAGAGAGAGAGAGAGATGGACAGAGAGAGAGACAGAGAGAGAGAGAGAGAGAGAGAGAGTGACAGAGAGAGAGAGAGAGAGAGAGAGTGACAGAGAGAGAGAGAGAGAGAGAGAGAGAGAGAGAGAGAGGGACAGAGAGAGAGAGAGAGAGGGACAGAGAGAGAGAGAGAGAGAGAGTGACAGAGAGAGAGAGACAGAGAGAGAGAGAGTGACAGAGAGAGAGTGACAGAGAGAGAGAGGGACAGAGAGAGAGATAGAGAGAGAGAGAGACAGAGAGAGAGAGACAGAGAGAGAGAGATTGACAGAGAGAGAGAGACAGAGAAGAGATAGAGACACAGGAGAGACAGACAGACAGACAGACAGACAGACGGAGAAAGAGAAGAGAAAGAAACACAGGAAGACCGAGGAGACAGAGACAGACACACAGAAGAGAGACACAGACAGAGAGAGAGAGAGAGAGAGAGAGAGAGAGAGACACAGACAGAGAGAAAGAGAGAGAGAGACACAGACAGAGAGAAAGAGAGAGAGAGAGAGAGACAGACAGAGAGAAGGCAGGTCAAGACATTGCTCTTGGCGGGTGAGAGGGAGATAAGAGGATTTCTCAGCGCAAATAAATCCTTACATTTTCAAGTGAAGAACCAAGCACTGGATGAATTCTAAGCTCATGCAAAAAAACATAAACCTAGTGATATAATCATACTTTCACTCAATATAAAATGATTCTGTATTTACCGATGATCAACGAATGGCCACTGTCTAAACAAACAAGTCAACAAATAACCATGGTTACCACAACAACACTTTAAACGGTGGCGTATCCTCACAGACATCGTTTCCACAGGCAGAGCTGCAGTGGCGGCCCGTCCCGTACCTTTGTGCGCGGCCGGCTGTGAAAGCGCGGAGGGGGCGCAGTGCTTCTTCTCCCTCTCGCTCGCCAACGCGTCATGCTCATCCTTCTTGTCTTTGTTCTTCTTCTGCGATTTCTTCTCCTTCCTCAGCCTCTGCTTCTCCTCCTTTGACAGCTCCTTCCCCTCATTCTGCCGCGGACAGGACGGGTGCGTGTAGATCGGTCACTGGCTGGTCTTCTAAACACGTTACTGTATACACTAGCACTTTGTGGTACTACTACTACTATGTACCATGAAGCCATCTGTCTCTCAGAACAACAGCAATGTCAAACCTCCCGAGTGTGTTTGAAACGCCCGTCATGAAGACTCACCTTCACTCTCGTGATGTCTTTTTTCTCAGCTCCATCTGTAACAAAAGCGAGGGACGAGTTCTTGTTCACATCAGAGTTGCGTGTGTTGTGAATCTCATAGCCTGCACACTGCCCCCTACACCCTACCCCCCTACAACCCTACACCGTCCCCTACACTGTCCTCTACACCCCTACACCGTCCTCTACACCCCTACACCGTCCCCTGAGTGCCCAGCAGCCTCCACCGTGACGCTGACCCAAGCCCCAACAGTCCAGATGGCTCCTGGACGGATAACTCAAGTTTGGTCCCTGAGCCTCATGGCAACCACGTCCTTAAAGGGAGTCGGCTCAACAGAAGCAACAAGTAGCACAATGCTAATCGGATCGAATATGACAATTCATTTTTCACACATTGATGCGTACACAGACGGATGATGCAATAACTTTCAATAGCAACATGTAACAAGCGGCCACCGCCGGTAATGCTAGTACAACCGGCTAACGCTAGCAGTACAAATTAACCATCAACTTGTTCGTCAGGGGACGAGCTGTGGAAACACTCCACTTATTGTGTCACGGGTCGTTCCCCAGCACTCGCCACGAAGCGTTAGTTATTTAATAGCGACATGTTTTCTTGTAGTAAACTGTTGTTTCTCCAGGAGACTCACCTGTCACCCCGCTGTCTGCCATGTTTACGACGCCGCTCCGGAGGTTCCCTCACCGTCAGTACTAGTGACTGGATCTCACAGCGCTCCCCGGTGGACAGCAGCGGTACTGAAACACTGAGCAAGTCGACTAGTGATGAACAGGCATCAGCGTCCCCTGGTGGACAGCCACGGTAGTGGACCACTGAGGGCGTCGACTAGTGGTGAACAGGCATCAGCGCTCCACGGTGGACACCAGCGGTACTGAAACACTGAAGGGGTCGACTAGCGATGAACAGGCATCAGCGCCCCCCGGTGGACACCAGCGGTAGTGAACTAATGAGGAGTTCAACTAGTGGAGAACAGGCATGTTTAATTTCATTAAAATGATTCTAATTTAGATTAAAAATGATTCTAATTTAGATAGTCTTTGAATGTTCGATTTTCTTATTAGAGAACTGTCCCTTACTAAATTATATTTTGCTTGGTGAGATTTAGGAAGTGTTCTTTTAAAATTAATGTTACTGTTATATATTTGAGCGGTAAAGCTTTTAAATAGAGCAACACAATTTAAATCTAATGCTCTAGATTATGTATTATTAACTTATTCGTGAGATTACAGTAGTTTATATAAAGCCTATAACCAGAGCCAATATATATGGTATAAGTTATATATATATAAAAATATATATATATATATATATATATATATATATATATATATATAAATGAATAGGCCTATATACAGAGTTATTATTATCATTATTTTATTTTTTTGAAAAATGTGTAATTACAGAGAATATTGTACAACACCACTAGATTCTTCTCTACAGCAGGTTGAATTATATCATTCTGAAAATGGCTCTTAATTAAATGACGATTGATGAATTTGATCATTGTGTGTAACTAAGAGTGTTAGAGTGCTACAAGAATATGATTTCGGATGAAGATGATAATATTGCAGGTGGTGTTGAAATTAATACAGGGAGACATTGCGAGAATCCCAAATGTTCAAACACAGTAAATGAACATTTAAACAAATAGAAACTGTATCAATATTGGCAATCAAATATTTTTATTTCCAATAAACAGCATGACAACACAAAACCATTACAGACAACACTACTTATATGAAATCATTTAAAAAAAAACAGCCGATAATCAGGAGTTGCCACCGACATCATGTGCCACCGACATCACTAGGCCAATGCAATGGAGAAATACCGCCGTCTAGCGGCCAACATAGGAACTTCAGTAACATGCAACTTTTGTCTTTGAGTCTCGTTGATGTCTGCTGACTGAATGCACGACGCAGTAGCTGGTTGAAAGGGACCAAACCTCACAGAAACACCTGACTTGGTTCCGTTTGACCAGCCACAGCAAGGCGTGTAGCTTCAGCTGCCAGAGGGAGATCCACAGAACAGAGAGAGAGAGAGAGAGAGAGAAGACGAAGGAGAGAGAGAGAGAGAGAAGGACTACGAGAGGCAGGAGGAAAGAGTGAGATGTTTGAAAATCAGAAAGAGAGAGTGAGAGGCATTGACATAGGAGAGGGAATGTGAGAAGGACAGATGATGGGAATGACAGGAAAGAGAAGAGTAAAGAGAGCGCTGAAGAGGAACGATTGCGAGGACGGTAGACGTCGTCGCCGCAGAACGGCCGTGACGTCATCGCGTTCTTGAGCCTTACCTGAGAAAAGAGAGAGAGGGAGCTACAGGTCAGTTTAAAGTTCAAAACCAAAACCAAACGCACACATTTAAGCGCAAATTACGAGATTTGCTTTTCAGGAAAAACAAAATCCCATCTTTTGCTTTTAGCATTCGCCTTCTAGCGGCATTATTACTGCAAAGCTCCAAAGTATGCCTCTCAACTGACCAATAGTGAGTCCCCTAGCCTGGCTAACCTTAGCCCCAATGACAGAACAACCCCCCCACCCTTCACTTTTTTTAAAGTGCACGGGTGCTATAATGGGTGACAGCTGTGCCCCGTCAATCTCTCCCAACTGTCAGCAGTTGGGGAGGGGGGGACGGGGGATGGAGGGGGAGGAATTCTTTCCGAGAAGGGAAGGGGTGCACATGCTAACTGTTGCTAGCGCATGGTAAAAGGGAGGGAGAATCCAAGAGCCCTTCACCTGTTGTCTCAATGGAAGGGCTGTGCACGCACACACACACACACACACACACACACAGGCACACCCCCTACACACACACACAGGCACACACAAAAGCAGACAAAACACGCTTACACACACACACAAGCACGCACAGACACATTGGCAAGCACACACACACACACACACACACACACACAGGAACACACAAGCACAAATGCACACACACACACACTTTCAGATGGGGACTGAGACAAGGTCATTTGAAAACATTTACAAAAAAAACACAATTAATCAAAACATTTAACAATCACCATCAATCAATCCAGAAAAACAAAATCACCCACTGGAATAAATCATGCCAGCGGTCAAATTGACACAGGTCCACTACACCCACACAAGTAAACACAGAGATCCGCCCTGACACAGAACCGGGCAGAACAGGGGACTACTTTCTTTTGTCGTCTTCCGGTGTTGCCGCGGTGATCCTGACCCCTTGAGACCACACACTTCCTTACATTCCATAACTGGCGTATTCATATGGGCATATAAGGAAGCATGTCCTCACAAGGAGCAACAACTGGTCCTCCCGCTGGGACACACACTCACACAGAGCTGCCTTTCACAGGCCGCACGGCGGGAAGGAGAGCAACAATAGAGAGCTGTGACTGGGAGATGCACTGGGAGAGGAGACGGCGAGGCACTGGGACAGATGCAGGCAGGCGCTACGCTGCTGTGGTGTGATTGGGTCGTTCGTTGAGTGTTAGATTTCGTTTCGGGGGTTCGGGTGACAGGAGGATTTGTGAGGTCACAAATCCTCGGCCGTCCAATGGGAGGAGATGGGGTGACAGGTTAAGGTTTTAGTGTGGCAGTAATCTTGGGGTTAAAACCGTAGGATTGCGTTTGAAACAAAGGACTGTGTGGAGTCCGAACAGAGCTGATGTACTGACCACGTCGGTGGAGGTTTACTCCTGAAACAAAACACACACACACACACACACACACACACACACACACACATACAGACATGCACACATATACACACAGAACACACACACACACAGACACACACACACACACAAAACACACACACACACACACACAGAAGAAACGAACACACGCACATCATGTCAGAGCAACCTTAATGGAACGGACCGATTCGCGTTGGACGGAAGGATGAATAAATATACCTCGGAAACGTCATGATAAGCAGAGTACACACTGATACAACATCCAGGCACAGTATAAAGTCCACACACACACACACACACACACACGTTGTACTCACCTTGTGGTGCATTGAGAGGACGTCTTGGCCATGCTGCTGGAGGTCAGTGCCGGTTTAGACAACGCCGCTGACTAGCTGAACTGTCGCTAAGCTAAAGCCCTGCATGCTAACTACTAGCCTTCTCAGCCACCATGTGGTCAACACCCTGTGAGGGACACTGCTACCCACCCTTACCTCACTGGTCAGACACCTCTACCCCCCCCCTGCCATTTGACCCAAGGTGTTGGGGTGATAGTGTGTGTGTGTGTGTGTGTGTGTGTGTGTGTGTGTGTGTGTGTGTGTGTGTGTGTGTGTGTGTGTGTGTCTGTGTCTGTGTTTGTGTCTAACAACTGTTTTCCTTACGCCTGGCGCTTAGCACTGCTCAACGACACGTGAGGAGAATAAAACACAACAACGACGCATGAAGACCACCGTGTCCACGCAAACCGACGCCTCCACATGTCGACCCCTCCCCCTGGCGGCCTCGCGGCCCACCAAGGACGCCAACACCAGGCCACTTACCTCCCCGGGCTTTTAAAAAGTTATCACGGAAAGACTGCCGCCGACGCAGAGGCCCTGGACACTCTGTCCCACACACAGCAGACCACCACGACACCGGCTGCTCCACCCCTACCACCACCACCACCACCACCGCCCCCGACTCAAACCACTCCAACTCCTCCAGACCTACCCTGACTCCCCTCTCTCTCTCTCTCTCTCCCTCTCTCTCTCCCTCTCTCTCTCCCTCTCTCTCTCCCTGGCTCTCCCTGGCTCTGCGGCTCCGTCGCCCACCCTTGGGCCCGCTCCTCCTGTGTGTCAGTCGGCCCGGTGGTTGTGCTCTGATCAGGCCTGGGCCGGCCGCCTTTTCTATGCCGGCCGGCAGGGACAGGCCCCGCCCACACCCCACCTGTTGGTGTCCTTTAGGGGGGGGGGGGGGGGGGGGGGAGGGGCCGGGGACCTCTCCAGCACCCCCTGTCCCGCCCAATCAGCGGCTCTGACAGGGGCCGGTTGGGTGGGTGGGTGGGTGGGTGGGGGTGGTGGTGCTGGTTGGGGCGGTGGTGGTGGCGGTGGTGGTGGTGGTGGTGGTGGTGGTGGGGGGCGGGGTAGATGGGTAAGGGGAGGGAGGGGGCCTGCCTGTGAAATCACACCTCTCAGCTGTTCGCGCTGGGGGCCTGAGACACCCTACACCCCCACCAACCCCAACCCGGCGTTTTCCCTCTGTTCAGCCCCCCCCCCCCGTACTTTTTTTTGGTCGAAGAAAAACGAAAGCGAGCAAAGAGGAGGGAAGAGAGCAGGGATGGGGGGGGGGTGGTGCAGAATGATGACACGAAGGCCTGCTCCTGAAACAACTGCAGCTTGAGGCAGGGGGGTTTAGTGGTTACAGGGGTCCGGGGGAACAGCGGCCCTATAGTTTGGGTTAACAGCGACACCGTCTGTTCGCCACAGCTGAGGCCGGGTGCGTTTGGGGCCCTTTTGGGCTCCTGGGTCATTCATGATATCGGCTTCTTGGTTTATTTAATTTTTTTCAGTTTTTTGATGTATGCTAACTAAACAATACAATATGTTAGGGTTAGGCTGAGGGTTAGGTGTGGGGGTTAGTGTGTGTAAATCGTTTGCCTCATAGCATTATTGCTATAAGTCCTATATAAGTCCTATTTTGGCCAAATTGTGCATCATTGGCTATATCATAAGCCAATCAGAGTGCTTTTGACATTCCATAATCGCTATCTGCCAAAGTCATCAATGTGATTTAGGCATTTCGGAAACCAAATACAAGATGAACCTTAAAATATGACTTAGTCGATTATGCTATAAGGCTAACGAAATACTTCAATACACCGTATTCAAACAGTCATCCAGTCATTTTCTGTCATGGACGAAGCCCAGGGTACAGTTTTGTCCATTTTCATTTATGGTAGACATTTTGGTTGTATACTTTGTTGTTTTTTGTGTGTTGGATGTTTACAGAATATTTACTTGAGAGGGGGGATATACATCTACATTCAGGGCATTTAGCAGACGCTTTTATCCAAAGCGTCTTACAATAAGTACATTTGTCAGAAGAAAGAAACTACACTATATCGCTGTCGGTACAGCAAGGATGTTCGTAGAAACAAGCGCCACGCACTAACAATCGCTAGGTTAACCCATTCCCCGTATACAACAAAGACAGCTAGGATAAGATGCTACATGATGCTAAGTACTATTTTTAAGTGCCAGGACGTTCAACATACAATATGTGCGTATAATAAGTGCCAAGATGTACCATCTAGCATAGAAAAGCCCAGTATCATATTTATATTTTATGTTATGTAGCATGCTTCTCGTTGGCTCAATGTTGACCGCGGCCACCTGGTCAGCCCATAAATTGTCACTAACGAAGTCTATCACTGATCTCAAACTCCAGCATCACATTCAGGAAATCCATATCCTCACCCCCTCACCCACACCCACGACTCCCCCACACCAGTTGTGCTCCCCCATAGGGGACTGGGGGTGCCAGTGGTACAGAGAGAGAGAGAGAGAGAGAGAGAGAGAGAGAGAGAGAGAGAGAGAGGGAGAGAAAGAGAGAGAGAGAGAGAGAGAGTGAGAGAGGGAGGGAGAGAGAGAGAGAGAGAGAGAGAGAAAATGAAGAGAGAGAAAGAAAGGGGGGAGAGAGGGAAAGAGAGAGAGGGAAAGAGGGGCAAAGAAGAGAGGGAGAAGGAGGAACAGAGGAAGAGAAAGCAGAAGAGAGAGTGAGAAAAAGAGAGGGAGAGAGAGAGAGAAAGAGGGGGAGAGAGAAACGAATGAGGGAGAGAGAAAGGGGGGAAGAAAGAGAGAGGGAGAGAGAGAGGGACAGAATGAGAGAACGGGGAGATAGGGAGAAAGAGAGAGGGAATGAGAGAGAGATAGAGGGGGGGGGAAGAAATATAGAGGGAGAAAGAGAGAGAGAGAGAGATGGGGAGAGAGAGAGAGTGTGGGGGGGTGTAGTAACAGCCATCAACCTCCCCACCTTCAACCTCGCGAGGTCTGGGGGGAGAGAAGGAAGGTTGAAGGGGGGAGGGGGGAGCCGAAGGGGGGAGAGGGGGGGAGGAGGGGAGGAGGGTTAATTTTGCTCCTCTGCCACTCCACTAAGGTCAACACCTGTGTTTTAAAATCAGCCCCCCCGGGATGGGTCCACCCTGCCACCGGAGCCCGGGGCCTCATTCACAGAAAGCTACGGCAGCTCCGAGCACGGGGATGGTTGGAAGGTTAGGGGGGGGGGGGGGGGGGGGGGCTTATAAATGAAACCCAATCCCACCCCCCCTCATCCCCTCACCCCCACACACACTCACACACACACACACACACACTCACCCAACTCACCCAACTCACCCACCCCACTCACCCCTCGCTATTTCAGATCCCCTCACCGTCCACAAATAGCACCCATCACATCTTTGCAGCTCAATGTTATTTGCGTTCATATATATATATATACACATATTTATATATATACACTTCTTCCACAGGATGTCACCTGTACTCGACAGTTGTCCGATGTTTCCCAATGGGCGTAGCACTGATTTGCCCGTGAATGCCCGCGATGTCAGCTATGTGCCAAAGGAACCGGCCTTGCCAGATATAGCCGGGGCCGCCCCCGGGTGGAAATATCCGATGTCCTCCTGCGTCGCTCTCCTTGTGGGTCGTCGATCGCTGATTGAATTCTTGATCGTTTACACCGGAAACCGCGGTTAAGCACGCACGCACGGACACGCACGCGGACCCACACACACACACACACACACACACACATGCGCGCACACACAGAAACGCACAGGGCAGTTTAATGGGCTATCCTTGACGTGATGAGGGGGCTCAGGCTTTGTGAAGGGGTTGTGGTAATGAGAAGAGGATGGTGAGTGTGTGTGTGTGTGTGTGTGTGTGTGTGTGTGTGTGTGTGTGTGTGTGTGTGTGTGTGTGTGTGTGTGTGTGTGTGTGTGTGTGTGTGTGTGTGCGTGAAGTGTTTAGTTTGCATGTGTTATTATACCACTATCAGATCCATTTTAAGTACAGATTTTTCCAAACTAACCACACACAGATTGCCTTTTGAGCGATTCTTTGTCATCTCTCTCCTCTTCCATCCTTTGTGTACCTCGAGACGTTCAACAAAGGGTACCGGCCCTTTAAAACGACCATCAATAAAGGAGATTTTACAAAAAAAGACCATAAACCTAAACTCTGCCGCTGTCTTTATGGAGGGACGGCTGTCAGAGACAGTGTGGGCTCCAACTCCAAATTGGGCCAGCGAGGTTATTTTTATCCCCCGTGTTCACATGCCAGACCCCCACCCCCACCCACCCCGACCCCGACCACCACTCGCCCCTCGTTCTCCTAATCACTTTGTTCCAATGTCGCTCCGGACCCGAGGAGGACAAGGGGGGTGGGGAATGGGGGGGGAGTATCCGTCTCCCGAGGCAGCAGGTAGATGTGGATGTATGACTGCACACACACATGCACACACACACACACACACACACACACTCACACTGCAACACACCCCAGGGCCGTTTGCCCGAGGGGGGCGATGGGGGGGACGGACGGACGGACGGACGGTGGTATAAATAAAACGAGGGCATCGGACACCAGATCGGGAGGCCGGCCGGCCTGGAGGTTTATCAGCAGGACGAAAGAACTTAACAGGACATCCCTTCCTTTCGTTTAGGGAAGAGGTGAGGGATGAAGGGGGAGGGGGGGAGGGAGGGAGTACCATATGGGCGAGGACACAGCGCTTAATGTCGCTTGATTTCAAGTGGCAATATCTTAGATACGAATCGCAATCTCACAAGAAAAAAGACTCAGCTGAAATTTGTCGATGAGTTGATCAGACTGGAGATGGGACGATGGGGCTGGCGATTATAAATCGGGGGGAAAAAAAGATACAAACAAGAAAACTCTTGACAAGTCCGTCGATACCATATTCTACGAGAAATATCGTATCCCACGCCACAGCTCCGAACTAAAGCCTCCAACACTACCCTGGTTGTATCGGTCAGAGACAAAGCAAAGACGCCACCAGAGACACACATGTTCTGATTCTATAACCGCTCTCTGTTCAGTTGTTATTCTCTACAAACTAGCTTCAGCAGAACCGGACCGATCTCAGCTCCTCCCTTGATCCCAGCCTCACTTGTAAGTCACCTTAGCTAAAAGGCCTCGACTAAAACCGCCAGGCCAAAGGTAAAGTCACGTCTGCGACGGAAAGCAGTTGTCGGCCCTCCATGACGACGGGGGGATATCTCGGCACGCTCCGATGCTGACTCATGACGTGCGCTGACATTAATGCCGCTAAACTCCGCGTCCTTCGCGGGCGTGCCAGTTGCTGCCGGGCTGAGGTTGACACAGCTGCCGCGAGGAGCGCGGTCCCGTGCCGACAGCGGGAGAAGGGGAGCTGAAAGGTCAGGGGTCGCCGGCATTTAGGCTTTAAGAAAGAACAGGTGACGGCGATGACGAGGTGGAGCGGGCGGTTTCTCTGCTCCTTCGGAGTCGGGGGGGGGTTTGACGGTTGTTTGGAAGTTAAAGGTTTAAGAAAAACAATGTGTTTCTGAAACACAAATGCTTATTTTAATTATTGATATTTTTGCAGGGGATGATCCTGCAGTGTTGGTTGGGAATGTTATTGAAGAAAATATATAGAAAATGAATATGTACACAATAATGATACAAAAATGCTTGATACATTTCATGTATAGTCATGAAATGCATAATTATCATTTCCGTTATCTTTCAAGGGATTAGTGTTCACATGAAATATAATACATATTTATTATCTGTTAAATGAAGGTTGCCTTTGCCTGGCCTTTTGCTATTGGTTTATTTGTGTGCTGTAATTGTAAATGTTAATCAAATACCTCTTCCTAAGAGCTTTGACACTACCAAGGGTAACTAATGCTCAGAGATAAGTCAATGAATACAACTTTTACGACGTGTTTCATTTGTAAAACTACAGTACAACAACGACAAGAACTAAAATGAGTTTCAAAATACAACTCAAACATTTGCTATCACAGAGAGACAAGAAGTTGAGACGACAATCGTCTTTACCTACGGGTGTTTCGGACTGTCCAAACACCGGTAGGTGAAGCACCACATGGCCTTCAGAAGCCGCCCCCACAGCCCTGGACGTCCCCATAGGTGTCAGGGCAGGAAGCACACGGCTGACCCCAGCACTTCCCCCCCCAGTCCCCCCTTCTTCTTCTTCTTCCCCTTCTCCCAAAACAACAAAGACTTAAAAGGGATGTTGGATGTGACACCAGGGGGGGGGGGGGTAATGTGTGGCGTCCTCTTCAGAGGGGTGTCACAGACCCCTGGTGTAATGGCAGGGGCCCATGGGTGTATGAGTGACAGCTGATGGCAACCATGTCATTAAAAACCCCAGGGTACACCGGGGGTATGCGGGTCAAAAGTTGACAAAACGTCATATTTTAGGAGCGGCTTTGCCATGACGTGTATTTTCGGTCCTGCCCGTGGAACAGAAGAGGATGAGGAGGCCGTTTTTGGGGTTCATTTATTCACTGAATATAATTTATGCAGACAGAAACATATAGGCCTACAAATACAAACTATCTACCTATTTATTGATCGATCATCGTATGGCTGTCTGTCAATCTATCTATCTATCTACCTCGGTCTCTCTCTCTCTCTCTCTCTCTCTTTATCTATCTATCTATCATTCTATCTAGAGTGATTTATTTAATATTTGAAGTATCTGAATACGTTTTATTACCGCCACCAGTACTCCACCATTGTCATCATGACAACCTCATAACCGCTGACACGCTAAGCTCACCGCCAGGTTCCAGTGAGAACCATTATTCACCGACGGTGTGAAGGGACAAGGCAGTCACTCATTCCACGTCAAGGACATAGAAGAAAAGTACCGTCGGAGGACTTTGACGGTAAAAGTCCATAATCCCCGCTCTCTAAATCGAAACACAAGCCGGGTCATGGGGGTGTTTGTCGCCCAAAACAAAAACAATGTCCGCACATTTCCATTTCATTGGCGACACCGAATTCAAACGAAAGCAGGCCCCTCCAGATTTAGACCTAAGTCCGGGAGCGCGCATGCTATCAAAGGAATGCTGTCTTCATGGAGAGAGATACAGAGAGAGAGAGAGAGAGATACAGAGAGAGAGAGAGAGAGAGAGAGAGAGAGAGAGAGAGAGAGAGAGAGAGAGAGAGAGAGAGAGAGAGAGAGAGAGAGAGAGAGAGAGACATACATATCTCCCCCCCCCCCCCTTGAAAGAACTCCCTCCCGCATGGCTCTCTGACAGATGAGCGAATGTGACATGGCTGACGAACACCCGAGGCTCCGATGGCGATGGGGGGGCTGGTGTGTGTGGGAGGGGGGGAGGGGGTCATCTATCAGCTGCCGCGCCCCCACCAAAAGGTACAGACAACTGCAGGCCAGAGCCCCCAGCAGCAGCACAAGTCAGCAGTGGTAGACCAAGATATCAGGACTGGAGGGTTCTATAGGCCCGTCGGGAGGTGGTGGTGGTGGGGGTGGTGGTGAAGGTGGTGGTGGTGGTGGTGAAGGTGGTGATGGTGGTGGTGGTGAAGGTGGTGGTGGTAGTGATGGTGGTGGTGGTGGTGGTGGTGAAGGTGGTGGTGGTGGTAGTGATGGTGGTGGTGGTGGTGGTGGTGATGAAGGTGGTGGTGGTGGTGGTGGTGGTGGTGGTGGGGTTTTGGTTGGGTGGCTGATACTGGGTGGGGGTGGGTTTTAAGAGATCACAGCTGAATCAGCCCGCCGAGCTGAAGATGTGATTCAAGTAGAGAGTCAACAGCAGGCCGAGACAGTCTGTCTATTGTCGTGTACACATGTGTCACCGGCACATCACTGCTGTCCCGCTAGGAAATCTCAGCATGTGTAGGCCCAGTGTGTGCATGTGGGTTTTGAGTGGTTTTAATATGGTTGTATCTGTTGGATTAATATTGATTGATGTTGTGTTGTCACCTCGTTGGGCGGGAAGCACACAATCACACACAAAGTCACACAAACAGAGAGGCACACACACAGGGGCACCCACACAAACACACAAAGTGGCATACACATAAATGAAGGCACACACACACAGTCACCCACACAAACACACACACACACAAACGTACTCACTGTACAATCATCAACTACAGCAGAATCCCCACAACACACTACGCTGTAATGAAGGTCGAAGATTTCGCTGTGGGCTGTGCAATCATCGAATAAAGGTTTTGCTATTTTGAATCAACACGCCTGCAGACAACCCTCCACCTTCCTAGCCGAGCGCTCTTCCTCTCCTGTGCTGTCGCCTCGCGGCCCGAACCGTCCCACCTTCCCTTCCCTTTCCCCGGGACTGACACCTCGATTCATCCTCCCCATCTCGCACGCAGGCTCCAACAGCTGCCGCATCGCCCTCCCAGGTCACGTGACACGGGCAGGTGCGGGGTAAAACCTATAGCTGGACCCCCCAACCTCCTGTCCCCCTGCCCGCTGAATGCTAACCGCAGACCTCCACAGAGTCCTCCTTCTGTCGGGGAGGGGGGGAAGCATATCGGGACTCCTGGTGGGAATGCGAGCATTGTTTTCAGGCTTCACATGTGCGATCCGCTGCGTTGATGGGATTCCTCACGCGGAAAAGCTGTCATGTCGAGCAGAGTACGTCAGCTTTTGCTTCCCCCCCCCCCCCCCCCAACACACACACACACACACACACACACACACACACCGCCACTGTCCTCTGTGGTTCTGTGTTCTTTTGAGAACGTTTTCGGAAAAGCGTTCAAGAAGGCCTTAACATTTTTTTTAATGTTTTAAGTATAAAATAATAAACCTAAAGTAAAACATTGGACATTGCATACAGTCACCTCTTCATTCATTACACTGTTTACATGCTGCGATAACATAGCAGTTATATATATTTACTACTGATTTGCCTTTTATGTAAATCAGGTTGCATCTCTTATATTGCACTGCTTCTGCGGCACTATCACTTTTTCATTTCAATGTATACTTTTTATGCATGTGAAAAATAAAATCGTTTTTTTATGGGTTTTTTTTCCACACTACCAAAGACTCCATCCCAAACCATCCCACTGTGTAAGCTTTAACTGCACTCAAACAGTGTCAGTGTCAGTGCACAGTTGTCACATTTATCATATTACCTACAAAAAAGTCCAACTGTCCAACTTGCTAGGACATCTTGTTTCACTCCACTGGTACAAGTCTCGTATACATATGGAAGTATCTGGCTGAAAATAAAGGTCCTAATTTAGTTCGGGAAGAAAGACAAGTCATGGCATGACAATCAATTTAAAGGTGTCAGTGCTCACCATTTGTTTAGACACAGAGGGCATTGAGTGAGAATAATGATACAGACACTACTTGTCAAAGTTTACATGGCCTTTTTTTCCACACTATGCAGGTCTAAAGTTCCCTTGTTGTTGTGCCAGAGTAGAATCAGCGTTACGGATAATGTAATGCGGTAGTCAGTAGGTACCATAGTCAATAATGTTTCTCTGAAGTTCATCCTCGTTTTAAAACAGTTCCTTTTACTGTCGATCAATTACATGAATGTCTGCTTGGTTGATTGATGTAAAATAATAACGTAAAAAATATCAACTAAGCACTCTCTTTGGTATTAGTAATTTTAATTGTAAAACAAAATGTATATTTAATTTAGTTTGCGAGCTTGGAACCTTTAAGAGGAACCAAGTAGACTGAGGTTTAGAGGGACCACTTAAGCGAACGGACCAAATAATAACAGCAATATTCTATAGCGAAATGAAAGCAATAGCAGATCGCTTTTCATGCATTATATTTCATTTTCCTAAATGCCTTATCCATTAATATATTTTCATAATTAAACGACTTCATCTTCGTAGGTGTAAGGTAATCTTTCTATATTTCTTACGATACATCTGTCTCTCGCAACGCTAACTTTTATTAATGTTGCTTATTTATGATTTATAACAATGAATTAATATTTATTGATAACAAACCGTTCCAGTGTTAAAGAATAGATACATTTATTTATAATCATGTTCGTTTCCCGAGATAATCATCTGTTATCCAAACTCCGTTCCTTCCAACCACCTTACTAAACGTTTAATTCATATGCACGGACGGTGGTTGTGATTTCAATTCAGCTGAATCCATAGAAGATTCAGCGAGGTGAACTCATTCATTACCGTTTGATTTCCTTTCTTTAGCCATGTTGTTAACCGCACGCCTGGCCAAAGCCCTCCAACTCACCCTGGCGGTCATCAAACCGGACGGCGTGGCGCACCCCCTGGTGTTGGAGGTTGGTTTTTGTGCACACTGCACGACGGATACACAAATTAACATTACATTTGCATTCATATGGTTGTTTCTTTCACGTGTAGAAATGTCTATATGTTCATATATTCAATTGATTATACTTTGATTTGATCACCGTAAGGCTGTTTCATTAGTTTTGCTTTGGAGTTGCATAAAAAAAAACATGCTTACAATTCATACCCAAATAGCACATTGTAGATTCAAACTCGTACATTCGTAAGCATTATCATTTCATTGTGGCTTAGGCTGTAGCCCTATGTTATATTCTGGGATGTGTATCAGAGTGAGGGGACTTACGATTTGACTCGGGTTTCAGGCGCTTCATCAGAAGATCCTGGACAACAGCTTTGTTATTGTCAAATGTAAAGACCTCGCGTGGAAGAAACAGGACTCTGAGAAGTTTTACGTTGAACATGCAGGTGAGCGATAATGGATGCAGTATGCATCCGTTATCATAGTATCGTACTGATACTACGATAATGGATGCAGTACTGATATTTAACTAATAATATCCTGTGTGTATACATATCCTACATATATGCATCACGCACACACACGGTTATTTTTTTATTTACAATAACAAAAAGGATTCATCTTCTTTCTCGATGGAATGTTTTCCTAATGAAAGACCTCTTCCTGTGAGTACAAAGTGGCTTTGGCTGTTTTCCTTTGAAAAGCTAGAACCATCCTGGTATGTGTCTGTAGGAGAAAGCTTTGGTCACCCTAAACCTCCTCTTGATGGAAATGATTCTTGTGAATTATGTTTTGTTGTCTTTATGAAACACAACAATCACAGTGGAATTAGTTTTCTTTGTTTGTTTCCCTTCAGCCTTAAGAGAGGTAACACCTTTCTGCTTTTTTTTTCTGCCTCCTAGGAAGATTCTTCTATCAAAGACTTGTTGAATTCATGTCAAGGTAAAGTTGAAAATGGAATTTGATAAAGATAAATAAAAGGACTGCAAAGCATCACTCAGCCAATAAAACAATGGCTAAGACACATATTTCTGGCCTGCAATATTTACAACAATCCAGTTGCTTAAAATATGTCCTCAGTTTTAATCAGATGTTTAAGATAAGATCCCATATACATGAAAAACATGTACATGTATAAACAAGATACATCATGTATCTTTAAAATATACCCTCCCCGGTGTTGTGTAAAGAGAACCACAGATAAGATCAGCCTTTACTATGACCCCACAGCCATCTCTCACAAAGCTCTAAGCAGAGACCTAGCAGCAGTTACCACAGTAACCGACAAACGTTAGTGCTAACCTTGGAACGTTGTTCAAGAAGCAAACAATACCGTACCCTCCCTTTCAACCCACTCGGCAAAATAACGAAATGAGAATGAGAAACGGAGAGAGGAGTGGGATGATCAGATTGTTATTGTCAACAAAAAGTGTTTGAAGTGGTTAACATTCCATGTTAACCCCCCCCAACCTTCCCAGTGGGCCGATGCGGGCGTACGTCCTGGCCAGGGTGGACGCCGTGAGTCACTGGAGAGAGCTGATGGGGCCCACCAAAGTGTTCAGGGCCATATATGCCTCCCCAGCCTCCTTAAGGGGCCAGTATGGACTCACTGACACCAGGAACACCACCCATGGCTCAGGTACATAACTACTCACTACTTCTTATAGTATGTAGTTGTTTAGCAGATGCTTTCAACCAAACATCCTACAGGGATTTATATATGGTCATCAATGAGCAGGGAGGTTGCTAGGGCATCTTACTCAAGGATGACTTACTCCATAATGTAGAAGAATTGTTTTAACTAACGGTACTTCTATTCTTCAGTGCTTTTTTTTTTATCTCCAATCCTAAAGAGTTGTTGGCAATTATTCTAGAGATGTCAATCTTCTGTGGAAATTTAGTGTGTGTGTGTCCGGTCCGGAGTTATCAACCCGCGTATGAATTCATCCTCTGTCCGTCATACAGTATCTTATGCTGTACGTTTCCATTGCTGCACAGTACAACCCTGGCGGTTCTGAAACGTGCTTTCTAAAAAAGCTCCCTTCCGTTCTCCCTCCTACCAGATTCCATGGAGTCGGCGGGGCGCGAGATCGACTTCTTCTTTCCAGAGTTCTCCGTGGAGGCGTGGATGCAGCAGGATGAGCCAGCGTTCCGAGCCGGAAGGATGGAGTACGATGAGCGGCGACAGATCCACACGCTTCCCACGCAGAGCTGACCCTCAGAAAACAAACCATGCAGTTCCTTTAAGAGCTCTGCGTTGCCAAATGTACAGACAGACCCGGACTCTTGAAGCCATATCCTCTGAATAGGTGCACGTCAAATCCCTCATTCTGTTGGCGCTGAAGAAGTGATGCTGTGGAGATCTACTATTACAATGTGACCCTTTCCTTATTACTTAGAATAGTAGGATTAGATCATTAAGGCAGGAGCATGAATGACACTGTCAACATCCAAGAGAAGAGATCAAATGTGTGTTTTAAACATCTATCCGTCGTTCCAGTTCTGTGTAGTGATTTCAGGACCGTTTATATCTTTGAATCTTTGAACCTTGACTCTATATGGATGTTACTTGTTCATTGTGAGAGGAAAAATATCCCTGAACATGAGAGGTGCGAAAGAAGACGACATAATTTTAACAGACAATTGTACTTTCACATGGAAAAATATAAATACATAAAACAAACGGTGCACAGACATTTTAGAATTCATCATCTTCACAGACCTAGTGCAGTATAAGTGTTCGATACATCACCTTCCTGAGACGTAACGTATGCTGCTGGTAACTGCATTAAAACGATTATTAATCAAACGTGAATAAAATACAAATTAATTTATAATGGTGATTTCAGCGTATTATATGTACCACGATTGTCATTCAAGGCTAATGTCAAAGCGAGGAGTGATACATTCAGTCATATATTCCCATGTATATAAATAGTCCAAAACATCTCTGTAGGAGCAGCGCAGCAAAAGGCAGACAGTTAACACTAATACACCGTAGAAAACCTAACTTGAGGAAATCTCTGCCCTCCTCTCTCATTGGTTCGTTCCTTTCAGTAAACGTACACTCTAAATACTCAAGTACTGTTTCTCGGTAACAACGCAGTTAAAAACGGCAAAGCTACGTCCTAAACACCATAGCGACTGCAGCCCCCTCTGCTTGCCTTCAACACACCGGTGGTCCTGTCAGTAAACACACACTGTAAACACACGACGGCAAATCCCCGGTACCCAGACCCAAGTTCCTCCGTCACACCTCGGCAACGGTTAAAAAACGGTCAAACGGTTTCTTCCCGATCCCACCTCATCGCACGGTCGACTTTGGCTCCCACGGCTTCTCCTCCGGCGTGGCGTGCTGGCGCGTGCCGATGGGCAGGGCTGGGGTCTTCTCCCCTCGGCCCAGCGCGGGGTCCAGCGGCTTCAGCACCTCGTAGGTGGTGAGCGACTTCTTCTGGACCTTGCCTCGCTGGTCCACCTGCCGGACGCTCTGGGTGACCGTGATGGTCACCTGCTTGGTGGACATCTTGTTGTTCTGCCATTTGGTCTGAGGAAGGGGTTTGGTACGTTCGGAGGGGAGATGATGTTGATGGAGTTAGGAACGGAACGCATGAGTACAATACGATGGTACGCTTAAAGGGATAGAGACAAGCGTTAACCCTGTCTTAAATATACAGATACCTCTGCGTTTACTTTGATTATGAAAGAATTCAGGACAGATGATGTTCATTTATCAGTTGGTTAATTAAATAAAGCTTTGTTTTCAAGGATGATTAGGTTAGGTACATATTATCATAGGTTTGGACTGCATTTGAATTGAAATTGTGAAATTCATATTTATTGTAATAATTATCTATGAAATGTTGTAGTTATTAAACATTGGTGAGCCATAGCCATAGCTTAGCCAGAATAATTACAACGATTGTCGTGTGGCTAGGCCCTAGGGGCTCCATACCCCCCGCCAAAGGTTCTGGGTTCAAACCCCAAGTCTAAAGTCTAAAGTCTACTTGTAGGCCTCCAAAAGCAAGACGCCTAACCCCTACCTGCTCATTCATGGATTATATACAAAAAACATAACGAGAGAGAAAGCTGAACCACTAGATACTAATATCTCTTTAGGAGACAGACATCTTACTATCTCCTCGGTGTGAAGCACGCTCCTGCGCTGCAGCGTGGTCCCGGCGGGGGGTACCGCGGGCCCCTGGTCTGGAGAGGGGGGCTTGGGGGGCAGGGTCTTCGCCTCCGTCTCCTCGTCCAGACTGGCCTCCGACAGAGAGGAACACACCTTCACGTAGGCCTGGGCAGGGTGGGGTAGGCCGTCTTCAAAGATGTCCGGCACTGCGAACAAAACAAAGATTGACGCGCGTTAGAATGGTTTCCCAAGCTGGGGGTCGGGGCCTGTTTGGGGGGCCGCTTGAGTTGCATTTGGGGTGCAGGAGATCTTCGTTTCACATGCTAAAGACATTTGAAGGTAGCCTGACATCGATAGACGATTTCCCAGTCATGCGTACTACTGTGGAACCTCTCAGTTCATTTTGGATTTCCAAGGGGGTGTTAATGATGGACAGCGGTTAGCTCAGGGGTTAGCTGTTAGGTCCTGGTTATCGGTTAGCCCCTGGTCAGCAGTTAGCTCCTCGTTAGCGGCCCATGGTTCCCTCACCGGGGGTGCTGGTCTTCTCGGAGGTGAAGCCCGTGTCGAAGGAGCTCTCCGAGGCCAGGCTCTGGATGGAGGACAGGGGGATGTCTGTGTCGGTGCTGGCCAGCCAGGTGGACTCAGTGTCCTTGGTCCAGCTCTCCAGGTAGTGGGGCTCCAGCACGTCCATCCTGCTGCCGCCACATCCCATGGCTCCGCCCCCCTGAAGCACCATCAGCCAATCATGGGAGGAGAAGAGAGGATGGGTCATTGGAGGGAATTGGAAGAGCAATTTGTTTTTTTTTCTTCTGTTGATCGTGTATTGTACAAATGTTTTTTTTCTTTACCTTGAGTTTATTCTATTCTGTTTATTTTGTACATATGTGTATTGTGGGAATTCTCTTATGTGTATTTATCTTATTTGTATTATTACTTCCTTCACTTCCCTTTGGGGATAAATCAATTTTTATCTTAAAATAATAATAACAAAGACGTAAGCGTTAAAGGGATGTTAGTCTTAGGCTAAACTACCTTTTCATATGAATTACTACAAAGCTATGGCAAAGTACATTAATTCAGAGTACAAGCTATTTAGAACTCACCTTTAAGAAGTGTTGGCGGCAGAGAAGGCGTTGGACTAAGGCAATATTCAGAAGAGCAGAGGAGAGGAGAGGCTTGCGTTACTACAGTGGAGCGGACGGTCGACTGTTATGATCCACTCTGCGCTGTGATTGGTCACTAAGGACCACGGTCACCCTCAGGTCAAGATGACCGCATGGGAACAATTAAGCTCTGATTCATCCATCTAAAGAAAGCATGAAAGAAATACAGAATGAAAGAAAGAAAGATGCCATATTTGATAGCTTAAGTTTGACGCATTAGTTATGCTTTTATATCTATTTATTTATTTCAGTATTTATTCATGTGTTAATTCCTTTTTTTATGTGCTAAGCAAGGATATCCCCACATGAACA
The DNA here is from genome assembly GCF_949987615.1 of Pollachius pollachius. NCBI lineage: Eukaryota > Metazoa > Chordata > Actinopteri > Gadiformes > Gadidae > Pollachius > Pollachius pollachius. Next base: position 4,119,761 of record NC_136949.1, read on the forward strand.
AGTCTTCGTCCTCATTTAGTAATCAAAATATATAAAAAATAACGTTATTGTTTTTTTTTTTTTATCCGATTCCCAATCTTTGCTCTGTGGTTTCTCGTTAGGACTACCATCAAGAGATATCCATCAAATATGTTACTATTACTAATACTAAACGAATTATTTACGCCTCATCGGGAACATATGAGGCTATACAGCCATTTATTATTTTTTTGGACGTCGATTATTCAATAGGCCTATATTGATCAATACTGATCTAAATTCGGTACTAGGAAAAATGTGTAAAAGAAACAAACCGCCAGATTTCGTGCCTTTCGGAGGCAGGCTTTAGTGGGCTAAGCACGACTGCCACACCACACACATTGGATGACATGATGATAAAACAAATAGTGATGAACAACATCAACATGCAGCTACATTGTTGGAAAGGGGATAGACGGTGGACGGAACGAGGTTTAACCGTACAATCAGACGCAATTAGATAGCAAATGCTTACTGGCGATATGAAGTCCGTTTAATTATTTAGAATGGGTTTCCTCAGCGTCTCTGGGAGAAGGTGCACCGTGGTCAGCGAGCGTAGAACGACGCTCCTCCTGTCCGCCTGCTGAACACGTGACCGCCACGCAAAATCATGCCTGTCGATGCGCTCAATGTACAATCTCCAATGTGTGAGAGTGTAGTGACTTTGCACGGAATCACATCTATACATTTTCGAAATGTGCACCGATATTTTTCTGCCCACTCTTTATGCAACAGTCAACAAGGCTAAAAGGCAATATTGTCCTACAACGTTTTTTGGTTTTTTTTTTACATTTAAAACAGGCAATATTAAATTAATGTAATTCAACGAAGACTCAACATAAAGGTGGGAGGGCTTCTGTTAAAAAAGTCTAAGTTACCGCACAAGCCGTGTTAATTGGTTGATTATTATGATGTGTTTGTATTACCGACTTTGGCCTCACGGGGGCAGTCATACCGCACTCGCACTCACAGCGAGTGGGTGCTCTGATCAACGTGTCAGACGGGCCTTTCGATATTTGACAATTATAGAACCAAGTCCGTTACACTGAACATGTTCAATATCCTAAATGACCTTTAATCTACGGATCCAAGATAACCCCCACATCCATATCTGCCAGTCGTCATTTGCTTCACTGTATTTGAATTATAAATCGTAGACCTAAAACAATACATAACAGTAACACAACCCATCCCTTTTCTTTATTTTATATATTCTGGTGTTGTCCATTCGTTGCTGGTGGAGTATGCTGGGAGAATCAAGACCACTGTGTTCTCCAATGTGAATTAATTTATTACTATTAGCACGAGTACCGTGTGCAGGTAGGGGCTGAAAGTCTTGCTCAGGGATGCCTACATGAGGGCTGCAAACGTCAGGGTTCGAATCATCAACCTTTTTGGCTGGGAGTCAAACACTCTTATCACGAGACCCCATCAGCAACAGACAAAAACTAGGGCCACTATTTAGCTTCAATCTTGATGGTGGTGGCGAAACTCCAGCAAATGACATCATCTTACCGCTTCAACCAAGAAATGACCATCTCACCTCAGCCACTGGTTGTATGGAGGTGTCCTCGCCCACCACATATCCAATACCTCCCGGGTTCGGGTCGAAAGGGACATAAATCCCCTTCCCCCGTCCTGCCCATGTTACCCAAAGCTCAGGTACCCCCCCCCCCCCCCCCCATCAACTCCATGAATCTCCCTGGTGTTAACAGCATTGTCGATACGGGAACCCACACACCTTTGATTTTTACCTTCTATCGCTGTCTGCTCTCTCCCTATTAGTTAACCCTACTGTCTGGACGGTAATAAAAAAGTATCACCAAGTTGGTCTGGGTCGTAACCGTGGAGATAATCCGCCTTCCTACAACTCCAGCAAAGGCATTCCTTTTTATCACATGGTGTTCGAATTTGAGCTGAAACAGGAAGGTTCGATTACGCTTTAAACCTCTTGTTGTGTCTCATTGTGAAACATTCAAACGTAACAAACAGTCCCTTTGGAGACATCTGGAAGATGCTCCACAAACAATGAATATGGATTTGTACAAGAAGCCTCTCGGAGAGTTTTAGGGCTCCAGGTTTATGATTGTCTCCCAGAAGAATAATAGTTCCGAACTGTCGATTTCCCAGCCCAGTCGGTCTATAAATCCTGATTCAAGGATATTTTCCAGCCTGACGGTCAGTTTTGTTTCTCCATATTTACCCAAGAGGGGTTCTGCGTCTTTTAGCGTAATTTGGCAGGTGGAATTCTTAGGAGAGCGTGTGTGTGAGTGTATGTGTGTGTGTGTGTGTGTGTGTGTGTGTGTGTGTGTGTGCATGTACGTGCATGTATGTGTATTTGTGTTTCTGTGTGTGTGTGTGTGTGTGTGTGTGAGAGAGCATTTGTGTGTGGATGTGTTTGAATGTTTGTGTACGTGTGTATACGTGTGTGAGTGTGTGTGTGTGTGCGTGCACATTTGTGTGTGCGTGTCCTGTTCAACAGCTAGGCCAAGTGGAAGTTTGCTTCACTATTCATGGCTGCTGCTTTACTTTAAACAGCTGTACAAGGTTGATAGCAAATACTAGGTATTCTCCATTGATTCCCAAAGTTCAGCAGGAAGCAAAAAACGTTTTTTGTTGGCAAACTCTGTCAGAAGAGAGACTAAATGAGCCAATATATGCAGGAGGGAACTTTCTTCCCTTTAAACAGGCAATGATTCAATGGGTCTGAGTGGATATGCTTATCCAAATGGTTGCCTTGATGTTTTTTCGGTCTGATGTCCCCTGTTGGTATCTAATATAGTAGGGGAGACAGGGTATGATTGTAACACATTTTTCTTCAGCACCTAAAACTACTTTTTTTTTTTTTTAAAGCTACAGTTCTGGACTTTTTAGGCAAAGTACCCACATTTGTCACCAACAAGTGGCGAACACTTAAATCTCCTCAACTATATCACAGAATTTGTGAGATTATGACAAATACAATGTATACCTTTGTTACAACCTGCCCCACTACCGGGGTAGGTTGTAACACCTACTGGGGTAGGTTGTAACAGGTAGACAAAATGCAAAAAAAAAACAATATGCTGATTTAATGATAAGTATAAACAACAGGGTTTGAAAATAGATTCACCAAACAAAATATTCTTAAACTGTATTGTAAATGAAGACATATGCATCCTGTGTGTGTATGTGTGCGTGTGTGCCTGTGTGTGTGTGGGTCTGTGTGTGTGTGCATGTGTGTGATACATTGGCAAAGGCAGGCTGGATGACATCTATATCCTATGCCTATATGAATAATGGTAGGCTACATTCAGTTACTGTAGGTATACAGAAAAAATAGAATCGTATAACACACAATCCATTCTTCACATAGACAATACAGATCATATTAACGTATTAATATGTAATGTATATTAATATTGACAAAATATAAAAAGCATAACGTTTATACTTTGTGAGTGTGTATTTGTGTCTCTTGAGAGAGAGAGCTGAACAGTTGTTGTTTTTTGAGAACAGGGCATCATCTTCGACATCTTCACTGGTATCAACTTTGTATGTAAGGGGATACAAAACATGCGTTACAACCTTCCCCGCCCTGTCATCTATTGCTAAACTAGCTGTATTGGCATGGTGCTTTGACATTAGCAAGGGAGAGATACACCATTATATACTAGAGAAACTTTAGTTTGACCTGATATAACTCATACAAATTTATCTACAACGGTAAAAGTACTAGAAAAAAAACATTAAAAAAAAGAAGTTACTTTCTTACCTTAAAATTTGGATTTCTATCGTAACTCCTGGGAAAATGGCGCCAACTAGTGGAACATTTCCATGAGTGATCGTAAAGGAAGGAGGAGGAGCCTGAAACGGTCACATGGCTCATATCTTATCCCTGATTGGTGGAATTGGTGGCGTTACAACTCACCCCGTGTTACAACTATCCCCGGTCTCCCCTATTTAAAAATTAGTATCTAGATTATAATATCTAGAAGTATACAGTTATGAGCATATTTCGTACACTTTGCCCAGGAGTTTTTATTACACACATTCGTATTTTGACAAATATGGCCAAACAAAAGGTGAGTTTTTACTATTTACTGCACAGCCATACAGCCACAACACTCATTAAATGAAAACCGCATATTCAATTAAAATCGAGATCAAATCCACTAGTGGAGATTCCATCAGCAAAGTGTTGCTTCTTGGGCTTCCCCGGCAACAATGAGGGGACTTATCTCAATCAGTAATTTGCTTACGGATCCCTGACCAAAAATGAATCACTTAGCTGGGCTTTTCTTGGCCGGGACATCCTTCCATCCCACCGAGGGATATCGCTCCTTCTCTCCTCCCTCCCTTTCCGTCTCTCTCTCTCTCTCTCTCTCGTTCTTTCTCCCTCTGTCATCTCTCTCTCCATCACTCCCGCCATCCCAATTTCTCTCATCGCCTACCCCTCCGCCCTCCCTCCTTCAACCTCCCTCATCTCCTTGCTCTCTCCCCCACTTCTATCCTTCTACCTCCCCCATCTCCTTGTCCCCCCTCTCCTCCGCAGTAGCGGTGCCAGCCAGGGAGGCCTGTATAGGTGGAGCTCTCCCTCCATCCTCCATCCTCCATCCGTCAGGCCGGCGGTGCTGCAGCTGCACCTCCTGCTGACGGGACACCTTTCATTAGCGCAGAGTGTATCACTCGCAAGCCAAGGCGCCCCCCCGACCAGCTCCTCTAAGGGAGGGGGGTAAACGTGGTGGTGGTGTTGGCGGGGTCCAGGCAGAGGGCCATCAGAAAGCACTTGTTATTAATTATATCCATTTTCATATGACCGTACTAATCATACTTCCTTCGGGTTATGCTGTGTTTGCGTTATTTTTATCCTTAATTTCGACGAGGGGCTGTGCGCGGAATGGTTGCCGTTGGCGACCGGCGAGGGACGGAGCCAACTGGAGGAAAAGACTGAGAAATTCAAAAAAATGAGTGTGATTAGCTGGCAGTTTATCGTGTAGCTTGTTGCATCGCGTGTTTATCCGAACTGCATTAAAGATACTGATTACCTGGAGTCTGCGACAGTGAACGCACCCCTCAGCCACTCCCTAGCAGGAGGAACTGACACGGAGGGGGGGGGCTTTAGAGTGGTTGTAAGAGCTGGACGCTCACCTCATGTGAGGCACTAATGACTAAATTACCCTATATTGCCAAATGTTTCCCACCCAATGACGACAAGTACCATCGTGTGTGCCTGGAAGGACAATAACCGGGTGCCTCTGTGATTCAACATGTCTTAACGGCTCAGACGCAGAGACGCTATCAAGCCCTCAAGTAAAGCTCACACTTACCGTCAGATTCCCCATGCCGTTTCAGACGTCGCCGATTTCGTGGGTTCTCCCTGCCATGGATGTCGCAAAGAGATCCCAGATAAATCCCTCCCACCTCCTCCATTGATGATATTTCAGCGGTAAGGAACTCACAGAAAGTCTAGGCCCAATGCACGCTGTGATTGTGGACTGAAATCTGCGTTGCGCCCGCTGCCTCATCCAGCTAAACACACAGCGCTCTAATCCCGGCTGAGCCAGGGACTGCTCTGGCATGGACATTTAGTTTTGGGGGTTTAGGAAGCCATGGAGAAAGAGGGGCATTAGTATTCATGAACTTTGAGTCCTTCAGGGAGTCCTTCACACGTCTATCTGTTTGTCTTCAGACGTATTAGCCTCATTTTACCCTACCCCCCCCGACGCCCATGTCTTGGCGGTAATAGAGAAGCTATTTATTGATATTTATACCTATATATATATATATTACTCATTTGTTTATTTGTTTGTTTACTTAGCGTCATTTGCATGATTCATATGAAGTGTCTTCCAAGGAGCTCGCGGAAGAAACATATTGATTGCGTCGTCGTTAATGCGGCACCAAATGTACCAAAACAAGCACCTCCCCCCCCCCCCCATTACGCTATAGCCGCCCAGAACTTTAATGCAGAAGGCGGCTGATTGGCTGACGCCGTACGGAATACTAATGCGGTATTCATGAGCCGCGGTCTGTCACAGTACATCCAGAGTCACTTCCACCTCACTTAGTCGGGTCTTGTATGTAAGAAAGACGGATTATGTTTGAGGTGCAAGGAGTGCGCTTGGAGTGCCTCAGTAATGCCTGACCGCCATCATACCTGGGGGTAAAACCGACAAACTTTGAATAGATCTGGCTCTGTGCGGCGCCATTTTATCATTTATCAGTTTGTTTTATTCACGTATTCATTTTATTCGTGTTTTACAATACTTTCCTGATTTACAATTTTTTAGGTCTTCCAAGTTGTGGTTTGAGAGCCACGTCGGCCTTCCTGCTCTTTTCAATCTCCTGGTGGATCGATGCTGTCTAAAATGGACGCCAACAGGAGAGGGAGCATTATTTATAACAATACAAGGGAACAGGCAGCGCAGCCCATAATAGGACTGTTTCATACAATGCTGAGCCACTGTAATGGACACGGTATCCCCCCACCTCAGCTAGAACCCTGACAAATGCCTTGCAGGATCAGTAAAGACAGGACAAGTGTGGAAGGCAGATAAAAATCGCAATTTTCCCAACTAAATCTGCCACACAATTTATATCTCTTAGAATCTATTAGGGATGGCAAGCATGATTCCAATTTTCAGTTTACCGGCGCCTCGCACATTACTGAATTGATTTGCGGTGTCATGCCATGAACCAAAAACATGAGTGGTGCTGGAATGTGTTTCTGTGTGAAAAAGACAGAAGTCTTGTATGTTTCCCCGAAGGACGCAATTTAAAAAGCATGGCGTCCAGGTCACAAGTGACCATGTAGGTAATGTACTGCGAGGATGGAGACACAAAGGAAGGTAATCGAAATGAATGTGTGGGTCAACGGGAAGGACATTGTGCTGAGGTCGACCGGAGAAAAACAATATGCTGTTCACGGCCAATGCCACGGCCTTGCCCTCGTTTCCTTCTCCATCACAGAATTACTCCTGTGAAAAACGACATGTAGCAGAAAAAATGAAAAACGGTGCGAAAAAAAGGCTCCTCTTTTAAAAAAAAATGTGTGACTCGGAAAAACTTCCACCCAGACACAAATTTTCTTTTCCTTTACGTGTTAAACGTTTTCTATTTTTAAAGCCTCTTTTCGAATCGGACCAATTGAAAAGAAGCCGAGATGAGTATGCTAATCTTGGCATAAGGGCAGTGCTTACTCATTCACTTTTTTGAGGGAGCGAGCGGCCAGACAAATTGGTGGTGGCCTTCAGCCTGGCATGTTATTACGCTTCCCAATGCGCGGCTGCCAGCTCCGCAACGCAGCCTCTTCCATCATCGTATCACAGCCCTTACACAGTGCTGCTGCTGGGGGCTCTGTCTCCAAGCAAGCCAGCCCCCACATCCTGCGGTCAGGTTACTATAAAGTGATGCCTTGTTGTTAATAGTATTATTATGCTTCTCGCTTAAATTGGATGGGAGGAATAAAGCCACATTTCATCATGCTGGTTTGAATGATGCATTAGGCTTACTTTTATAAACGAGTGTTCACACTGGGAGTTCGGAGACATCAGATACAATACATAGATGAGGTACATCATACATGTATTATGTAGTACACCTATGTGCTATGTATACATAGGTGTAATACATAATACGTGTCTTGTACATTCAGTTGGAGTTGGGGTTTCATTAATCCATTAAATAATCAATGACATTATAATAAGATGTCTATTTATGGTTACTAGAGTATAAACAGTCTTAATATAAGACCCATAAATTGTATTTTAGGAGTGCATGAAGGACCATCACCATCATCATCATCATCATCATCGTCTCCCTAGCAGAGCAAGATGGGGGGGGCGGGGGGGGGGGGGGGGGGGGGGGGGGGAGAAGCCACAGCCTAGAACATCAACAGAGCAGACATTACCTCAGATATAACAGAAATGGCCCCCCTACACTATTATTGAATGACTTTGTCACTGTTCGCTTGGCAGACAGAGCTGCCGACTCACTCATATATATCTCTAAAGTGTTTTTCAAATGCTTACAATTCCTCCCTATCATTCATTATCACATTGCTTCCCTTAGCCTCCACTCTAATGGGAGCCCGGATGGCAGGAAATGATCACAGCGGAGTGTATTTATGCATACTAGCTAGGGCTGCTTGATATGGAAAAAATCATAATCACGATTATTTTGGTCAATATTGAAATCACGATTATTCAAACGATTATTTTTGAGTTTGAAAACATGCCGTATTTTTTCAGCATGTCTCTCCCAAAAAACACTTTGTAACTGGGAACTTTGAAATTTCGCCTTTAAAAAATACACAAAATGGTCAAATAGAAAATGTTCAAATCTAAAATATTGTACAGATATGTATCCAGCTGTTCTGCCCTTTCTATAAAACATTTAATGAAAAAATATATATATCGAAAACTCGATTATATTAGTTTTGTGATCGTTTGACACTAAAATCGAAATCTCGATCAAAATTTGATTAATCGCCCAGCCCTATTACTAGCCTTAATGTTATCGCGGGCCACGTCCCTAGCATACCTTCTGAGCAGCAGGCTGGTGTTAGTTGCAAACAGTAGAGCCAGGTCTTTAAGCTCCACTTTCCTAAACCATATTTATTTGAACCGGAGATCATAACTAGAGGTGCTACGAAGCTACGGAGTCTGGACCATTGAGAACAGAGCTTACGTGCAGGCATGGGAAAGACAACTTTTTGACTACTTGCTCACAAAAAAAGGCCAGAATTATGTGAAACCTTACAATAGAAATCCAAAACAGACGAAGACCACGGCAATGTTATAGATATGCAAATCATAATATTTAGAATAATTCAAGTTATCTTTAAGTCTTCTCAATTTGAGTACATGTTGGATCAAAACGGGCCACCTCTGAACTACAAGAAGGGTCTCAACATTTGGGGGATTCACTTTTTGAATGTCTTTGATGGTGGGGAAGTGGATTCTAAGCCAAATCCACTAAATTAAAAAGCCCACCCATAATTAGGGTTATGAGGGACACCTGTGTTTATCCTAAGATGATGCCGCTGTGAAAAGGCTCGATGTCATTAGAATTCCTTCAACCAAGAGTCTTCTCATTGACTCCACTCCACCGAATGAGCTGATACTCAAAGAAGCCCAGTATGTTCTCCCAAAGATCAGCCGAACAGCTGCCGGCTAACAACTCGAGAGGCGGGATCCCATTGGCCGACAAGGCCACAACCTCTCGACCTATCAGGAGGGGCGGGGAGGGGAGAGAGCAAAAGTCGTGAAGCAGTGAGGGAGAGAGACGATCTGTCAGGGCTCAGGACGTGATTAGTGGGAGACAAGGAACGATGATAGGACCTTTGAACCTGACCTCGACCCCCAACTGTCAGTCAGGAATGAAAAGAGACATGGTGGTAATAAACAAAAGGGGCCACTGAGCTGACACTGAGCTGTTGCTGTGTACCACTGGTTTCCTTCCCCACGATCAGCGATTTTAAAGAGCTGAACTGCAAATCAAAACTTTTTTAAAACCTAATTTAAACAATTGGATTTCGATAGTGTTTTTCCCGCTTTAATTGGGTTGGCAACGCCCGGTGAAACAGATTGAAAATAAATGGAAGAAAACAGAGAAACACCTGCTCCATCTGCTCCCACTAAACTTTTTATGCTTCTGGAATCGCCCGTTGAGACTCCGGCGCAAGCCTGCGACGTCAGCGAGAAATAATGAAGGACGACTAGTGGTCGTCAATACCAGACGCTGCTGTTTCACACCACTTGGTGGCAACAGTGTCTCACCCTGTCGGGCAAGCTCACGGAATTATGCACGTATTTGGAAAGTGTTCATTAGTGCTTGTTAGGTTGAACCGGGTTCAGTTATACTTGACTTAAACCACAGGCGGTGGTGTGTTTTGTCGGCCGAAAGGGTTAATTGGACAGACCGATACCTCATTAAAGAGGATGGAAACAATAGCCTGTCATTCAATCATCAAAATGAACAGAAATCCCTCATACAATTACCCTCTGTGAGTGCAGACTAATCTTTGGAATATAATTAAATGGGAGTGGCTAGTTCTGTCCGGAGACTTTAGTCATGCGCCCCCTCAGCTGACAGCTGACGCGGTCCAATCAGACGCACTTGCACTGATATTTATTTGAATTTACATGAAGTTAAGTGTGCTAAGCAGAATTTCACCCACCACCACCTGCTTTGGCTATACTCTATATTATGTGTAGCCTATACACAATATATATCCTATACATGTAACCTATGGGTTGAGATATCTGATGTACCCCATTGGGGATTGTATAGTGCTTCCTGTTGTCAAATGATGGTATTCTGTATCCGACAATTCTAAGTCATGATTTAATTCCTACAACATGCAAGGAGCACCAGAAATGAGTGGAACCACACCGCCAAACTAAAGTGTATTAACATTTCATGCAATAAATGCTTAAATCTGACATGAGGGCTTCCTGACAGAACAGTAGTTTTGGCACAATTACAAACCCGGTGTAACATTCAATCTTTTCATCCTCGCTGCATATAAGAAAGCTGGGGGAACCGCTCCTATGAGAAGTTATGATGTGGGACGCTTTAGTTGTGGACGCATCACTAATAAACTCCCAATTTACCGTGACATTTATGATGTCTTTCCCCTCAAAGTTATGCGCGAGCTACTTTGGTTGGATAAAATATTAATCTAATCAAATAAAAAGAACTGGCCCTTCCCCAAAAGCTAATTCACAAAAAGCATTGCACGCAACGCTTTCTTTGATACCGGGGAAAGGGAAGGCTGTGATTGGTGAGCGTCTTCCCTCTCACTCCCCTGTATTGCTGCTCTGCTCCCCCACATTCTCTCTCTCTCTCTCTCTCTCTCTCTCTCTCTCTCTCTCTCTCTCTCTCTCTCTCTCTCTCTCTCTCTCTCTCTCTCTCTCTCTCTCTCTCTCTCTCTCTCTCTCTCTCTCTCTCTCTCTCTCTCTCTCTCTCTCTCTCTCTCTCTCTCTCTCTCTCTCTCTCTCTCTCTCTCTCTCTCTCTCTCTCATCCTACTAATGGATCACAGATGGCTCTGAGTCGACGCTCCAACTCAAGCTTATGAATTTGACAGTTGGTGAAACGCGAGGACGTGGCTGGATCGTGACGCGCGTACAGACGACCCCAGATGTTGCTCACCTCTCCGTGTCTCTCCGGATCACACACCCGGCACGATAAAGGGTTACGGCGGTTTGACATTCAACACCTCTGAGGTCGACTGTTTGGTTTCTGGAGGGGCAGCATTCATTCGTTAGCCTTGGTTGTAAATAATAATAAGGAATATAACATTTGAAGGATTTAATTGGAAACAGGGGTATGGTTCAAGGCAGTGTTACCTGTGTGTAACCCCGGGGCCCTTACAGGGAGAAGGTTAATGTGTGCTTCGCTTTAAAACAGCGATCCTTGCAAAGCTTCGTTCTAATTAATTCAACAGGAGCTCGAGAGACCAGCAAACCAATTAGCCACACACTGCCAAGCGCAGCCTTGAGTTATAGAGTAGACTTATTTACACAAAACATCACTGTGTTTGGTGGGGATGAGTTTATCACCAAAATAACACAATACATTACATAACAATGCTATAAAGCAACATAACACAGCCGTATGATGTAATATTATGATACTATAATGCAACATAACTAATCTTGTAAACAAAATAAATGTTGGGAGTCATCGTCATCATCATTACCACCATCTTCATCTTCATCATCATTATCATCACCGCCACCCTCTCTTTATCATCTTCATTGTCACCACCACCACCACCACCCCCAAAGCATTCAGCCATCACCATCATCATCTTCATCCTCACTACTACCACCAAAGCCTTCATCATCAGCATCATCACCCCCCCATCACCTTCATCATCTTCATCCTCACTACTACCACCAAAGCCTTCATCATCAGCATCATCACTACCACTATTACCTTCATCATCTTCATCATCAGAATCACCACTACCACCTTCATCCTCTTCCTCCCAATCACCATCACCCTATCATATCCATCTTCAGCCCTACTTCCAAAGCCTTCTTCACCATCTCCATCCCCACCACCACCTTCATTGTCATCATCATCATCCTCGAGGGGGGGGGGGGGGGGGGGGCAGGGCTGTGGCCGGGGGCATGGGGAGGTCTGCTACAGAGACCATTAGGCTGAGGACTGGCAGCTCCGAATGTCACTTTACAGTCCACAGCCCCGGGGAGGCGGAGGTGCCGGCCCGCGGGCCCTCCAACGCCCCGACCGTCTGGACTACCAGAGGGCGGCCAAGCACCGGTCAGCTCAGAGGCAGAGAGAGAGGGAGAGAGAGAGAGGAGAGAGGAGAGAGAGAGGAGAGGGAGCGAGAGGAGAGGGAAGAGGGGGAGAGAGAGGAGAGAGGGAGGCAGAGTAAGAGAGGGAGAGTAAGAGAGGGAGAGAGAGAGGCAAATGAAGAGAGGGAGAGAAGGAGAGGCGGAGAGAGGGAGAGGGCAAAGTGTCCACACTTCTGTTGTCAGGGTCGCTTGAGCCAGTGCTTAGGAGAGCCCAGTGTGTGTGTGTGTGTGTGTGTGTGTGTGTGTGTGTGTGTGTGTGTGTGTGTGTGTGTGTGTGTGTGTGTGTGTGTGTGTGTGTGTGTGTGTGTGTGTGTGTGTGTGCGCGCGCTAGCAGGGCGAGCATGCGTCTGGGTGCATGTGTGTACGTGCTTTTGTTTACGTTTGTGTGCGCGTGACCATTCGAGCAAGCCGCTAAGAGGGGGTTTGGCTTTTTAACAAGTGACACCCTCCACCCCACTCTACGGAGCCAGACAACCTTGTGAACCGTAACTGGTGCATGGAGGAGACCAAGCCGTCCTGAGGCCCCCCCCCCCCATGGCCACGGACCCCTGGGGGTCTCTGGGAGGATAATTCACTGTTATTGTCTGCGATTGTGTTAGAAATAGCAATGACAACGGAGATATAGCGATCCAACGTGAGACCCGCTCGGGTGTCGAGTGTGGGTGGGTAAGATGGTAAGCTGAGACGCATAACTCGATTTTAGTTTTGAGACGTAGCTATGCGGCTCTTAAACTCCCATGTGTACCTTCATGTGTTGACCCTCAGTTTAACGGTTTGGAACGCGATGTGTGTGTTTGTATGCGTATGTCTGTGTGTTTATATGTGCGTGTGTGTTTGTTTGTGTGTGTATGACAGATGATCTCAGAGCAGCCGTGGAGAGTAAACAAATTAGTCACGCCAGGGACAGAAGATTTCGACGCTAACAATGTTATTAATTTCATATTCCAAATGAACCTCCATCTACAGTTTAATGTCAGCGGCGGGCTACGCGGACGATAAACAAGGACAGCAGGAACGAGCACAGCAGTATGAGCCACGGACGATTCCGGACGAATTGGAAAGAGGAGAAGATTTACATCATTCCGGCTGCTCTTGGCAGAAGACTTTCTGCTTTCCAGTGGCTGGATCGGAGCGGCTCAAACGTGTGTTCAGCCAAATTGTATAAGAAATGTTAACCGTTTTGAATGATAATGGATCTGTGCTGTAAAAATACAAAGGTATTAAAGGTAACACGATAATGTCTTTCTTGGCACAAGACTGTCCAGCGTTTTCAATTCGTTATTATGATCGGATAATTTGATAATTTATACGTATAATTTGATCTATTGGCCGCTCAACGCAAAAATAAAATACATAATTGCATATTCGTAATATATCCACATAATAATATCTATTATTCAATTATCAATAAGAAGGTAAATTTAGAGGACATAATAGAGGAGAAACAAATCAAATCAAAACAATAGAAGGGTAGACGTTTTGTTAAGGAAACTGAGGTTAAAGGTCAGCAGATATATATTAGTTAATGTGGATCTGGATCCAACACTGTCTCTTAATATAACAGCGGCTCTAAGGCTAACAGTGGAAGCATAATAAGAACAAGCCATTATTCACAAGAGGAAGTCAAGTCAACATTGGGAATGGCGGAACATTGGCTCAGCAACTACGGAACGCCGAGTGCCAAGGAACATGATTGGCTGCCGGGACGCAGGGTCAATCCCCGGGACGACGTGGGCACTAGGAATGAGGTGATGGGAGGACCGTGACTTTGGGAGGAATGTGATCGACTATATCGTTCTGGACGAGTCGCACTCTTTGAAAAAGGACGCACCGTGTTTGACATTCATTTATCCCGTCCACTCTAACATATGATATTACTTCAATGTTGAACTGCTCCCAGAAATTGCCAAGGGAAGGGGAAGAGGAAGTACAAACGTGTTGTTTTTCAGGCCCATGAAACGCAAATGAAAGTCCTTCAGCGCGTATCAATCAATTCAACTTGTCTCGCTGGCAGATAAGTGTGGCGCCCAAGTGAAGTGCAGCCATTTTGGGTAATGAACAAAGGTGCAGCAGAGGAGGTTGTCCTCCGCGAGCCAAGATGTGCCGGCACATTGGTTGTCATCCAAACGGCAGTTTGCTATATGCAGAGTCATTTCTGACCGTTAACCCTTTGAAGCCCGGCAGGAAGCAGGAAGGAGGAAGCAGGAGGTAGCATATTGACAGGGAAAGGCTCCCCCTTTCAGAGCCATGAATTAACCTGGTCGGTTTATACTTTATATACTGTAGTTTATTTGTAGGAGTAGTGGTGAGGATTATAGTAAAATTTACTGTGATGTCAGAAAACATACATAGAACAGAACAACATATCTGGTACTTTCACAATTAACACCACTGAAACCATAAGAGCAAAGATGGTTGAAATTGGCTGTGAATCTGTGGTTTGAATGGTTTTATGTTCAACATGGTAAGGGGTTATTACAAATAAAGGTGGAGGTGTTTTGGTCAACACATGAGACAATTTTACATTTAGGGATCCAATTTTGTATATATTCTTTACTGTTTTTTTGGCCTTCCTCTATCAAGAAAATATCCAACCTTCCCCCGAAAAACATTAATCCTCATATTTATTTTGAATTAATATTCATGATGAACAAAGGACCAGGTTTCACTTCTAAGTTACTTTCAAGAGTGTGCCCTTTTGAGAGAAATAAGAATTGCCTCATGACTTGAAATCCTTTTGAACACTGGATGAAATGCCATCTGTCAAGGGATTAGAGAAGTAGTCAAAGACAGAAGAAAGACACTTAATACATGTTTATTTTACTTTATTCTACCACAAGGGGACGTCATGGGGTGGAGGAATATTCGGCCCTTTGAACGATGTCTCCATTGTTTCCTCATTATAAACAGACCAGTAATATAACAGCCTTCTACGGCTCCCAGCTCATATAATGACATTCATGCATTTATGCTTATAATTTCTCAAAGGAATAATAAAATAAAATAAGATGCCTCAACTGTGTCTTGGTTGTAATAAAAAAGCAGTTAAATCGGTTCACAGGACCCAAAGTATATTAAAATGTGATGGCGTTCATTAGTTGTGAGGTGGAAAAACAATAAAAAACAGTGTACACTGAGTCACAATGTTCCCAGTTAACTGGTATCACGCTAGAAGGTCACTTTTGTCATAGTTGTGACCTTTATTTTGAAAATCTCATAGGCCGAGTTGTCTTTCATTACTGCGGACAACATAAAACGCCCACTTTCTTTTCCGTTCATTTACAATGTCCCAATCACAGGCTTCATTAGGGGACAGGGTTTAATTAGCACCGGCACGACCTCACTTACCAAGCTGGCATGTGAGGGCTAAAATATGGACCATTTAAATGCAGATCCAGGGATTAGTTTGAGCCATGGCTGGTCGGTCCAATATGTCACCTGGGCAAGGGTGCTGATGGAGCCCTTAATGTGGGTTGCCACCTCCCCTCGACAACAAATGTTTCACAATTATACATTTTAATTCTAGTTGACCTTTAGGCCTTTGAGTGTCAATTCCGAAGATTTTCCATTTCGCTCTCTTTGCGACCCCTTTGGTGATAAGCGGTATTTCAACCCAGAGATACAAACGGTTTCCACACTGACACCGATGTCGAAACATTAATAATGAAAACAGAAAAAATATATAACAACTTTTTAAAATAAATCTATTTTTTAAAGAGTGCAAATAATCGAAAATAACAGGGAGTCTCAGGAGGAGGAGAAACATTATGAATCATTGCCAAATCGAAAAAAAGACACTCAATACATCACACGCGTCTCTGGTTCAGACAGGTTCATGTTTAGCCCATGTTTATGTCCCCAGGTTGTCACAGAAAACGACTTCTTGTCATTTTCCCGTGAAATACATGGGACATAAACAATATTTACGAATAACAAACCGCCCATCAAATGTCCTCATGGGCCGCTCCGACAAATTGCCTGCAAAACAGCCGAGACCGGCCGCGTTCCACAAATAATAGGATTCCAAGAGTGTGCGCAATCAAAGGTAATCGACTTCAAGTGCCTCTTTTCTGCGCTATTCCTGTGTGACAGATAAAATTAGAGAAATAAGGGGAGGTGGCACCACGCCCATCCTTCGCGGCGTGTGAGACGCGAGGCAGGCCCCGGGCGCCAGACATCACACATCACCGCGTCACGACCGAAAGACGCCCCGCAGCGACAGAGTGCCAAAAAACCAGCCAAATCCAGATCTGCGCGGCTGACAGGGTCACAAAGTGAGACGACACACTATGTTCCTGCCAACTGGATTCCTTCACCGCACACCCTAAATCATTTCTGAATGTAATAATTAAACATTTCCGAAATGACCTAATCGTACGCTAAAGCGTCATTAGCCTATTGACCGTGTAAATGTGCGTGACATTACAGCCTCACTTTTGAGTGCGTAGACAAGCTTTTTATCGCTTATGTGCGCAGGATTCATTTGGTAGGCCTTGTTCCTTTCATATTCCTCAATACACAGTAATCTGAAAGTCACTTGATATTAAAGGGCGGAAGAAGCTCAGAAGGTAGAACGGGTTCACTTGTACCCGGAAGGTTGCTAGTTCGATCCCCAGCTCCTCCTAGCGAGTGTCGAGCTGTCCCTGGACTAACTCCTGATGACAGCCAGCTCCCGACGAGCTGGCTGTCACCTTGCATGGTTGGCTCCGCCGTCGGTGTGTGAATGTGTGTATGGTTGGTCGCTTTAAATAAAAACGCCTGCAAACTGTAAATGGTATTCAAAAGCGTTCCCTCAATAAACACATATTACGTCTTTATCGTAGGAAATATTACCCACACTATTCAGCCTAACTATTCCGGGCACTTGCTTCCACAACAATGTGGACGTGTAGTTTCATCATCGTGCGATGATGATAATCGCCTTCAGTTGATGCATGGTAGACTGTGGTATCAGCTGCAGCGCGATAATAAACTACCCAGGGAGCTTGGGCCAGTACTGCATCTCCATCACCCCCTAATCCCCGCTGTGGAGAGGGGGGCGCCATCCGACGCTTCAGCCCGTTTCACTGGTCGACAAAGCTTTGAGTCTCCGCCGACACAAGGGCCTGCTTTATATCAGTCGGAAAAAGAATGACATCTAATTCCCCCCAAACATCCCAGTGGGGAGGGGGGCTCCAAAGCTGCTTTCAAACACCATTGATCCAAACTGCCGCCCTGATAAACATGCTAGGGCTTATATTCCCCCTAACGCTGAATCTATCTATCATTCTCACACATAAAGACACACACACAAATACACAAATACAAACACAAACACGATAAGGCTGCTTACTGGGTTGTTTTGGGGTCGCTGACCAAAGATTTGGCCCCTCAAGGCACGACAGACAGAGAAATATGTACCAAGATATTTCTCAACAAACCTATATAACTTAGAACACCCTGCCCAACAACAACACCATTAATGAAAGTACAAATACCACAGATTGAAAGAAAGAATCAAATAATATGAAGACCAGAAGAAGAAAGGATTGTATGTCATTATTCATCTGCCCCTTACAGCACAATATCCGGATCATAAGGAATGGGCACTGGTCTCAATACATATAGGATCAAACATGATGGATTTCATCATAGGATCAAATCCATAGTTTCTCACTGGAGTAGGGTGAAGACTGATGGGTGGTGCCTGTGATCACACACACACACATACATACACACACACACAAAGACAAAAGCATGCATGCACATACGCAGACATGAACACACAGACACATAGACACACACACACACACACACACACACACACACACACGCATGTGACTAATTAGTAGAGGGTATATCACTATTTCGCTCCTACACAGATATTGCTTCATTCATCAACCTCCCCTATGTCTCATTGGTGGTAATTAAACAAGCACCTCAGTGGACAACTTTGTGACTGCGTGCGACAAGCACACACACACACATTTCTGAATAAATGAGACCGTTACATCAGTTACAATAATGTGGAGGCATGAGGAAGTGACTGAATGAATGATGTTCGAGGTAAAACTACACTGCTTGGTACAGATTTACAATCAGACAGTTACTACTCTTCTCCAGTGTACTTGAAAACGTGTGACCCTACAAAATGGTTAAGCGCTATATTGCTCTAGCCACCTATGGTTATTGAAGGCCCTATATGGAGAAACTATGCTATGCCCTCTTCCCTCCCTTCTGTTTCTATAAAAGTCGTTCCTTCGCTACACTCGACATGCAGGCTGTGTATCAAGGTCCATCATTACACACCACCTAGGTGTCTGCTCTAATTGGTCTCCTCTAGACAAGGACGTAGCGTGATTGGGTTGGAAATTCTGTTTATTGTAAGGTCTGCATATAAAAATCATGAACTGAGGCTACGTTTACATGATGACGGTCTGAACAGAAGACGCAAAAGTGGCGTTGCGTCTTCACTTTTTCTTCCGCGTTTAGACAAGCGTTTTCGGGAGGAAATCTGCGTGCATACGGTGAAAGTGTGTGGAATTCGATTGGGTATGCATGCCAGGCGGCTAAGTGGTGCTGTGATACGCTATCACACAACACCGCCATGTCTGAGCGCATGCGTAGAACCTTCGTTCTTCTCTAATCTGCGCCGCGAAAACCAAAACATGGCTACCACCGGTAATAAGAGTTTGATTACAGATCCTTCTCTGTTCAGTAATACTATCTGTACATATCCTGTACATTTCGTGTAAAGACTCCTGTAAGTTTATTAGAGCTGCCAGAGCAGCTTGAAGGTCCGAAGCAGGAAAATAATCCAACATGTTTGTTTATTTCCCTGTACTGGCGCATGTATGTGACATAAACGCGTACACAACGTGAGCAGATCAGAGCAGAGTTTTGCGTCTTGGCAGTGTAGACGGAAACGCTACAGCGGAGCGTATTTAACTTTTCCACTCTGGAGGGTGGTTTCAGATTTTTGCGTTTTTGAGCCCCCAAAAACGCTGTCAGCGTCTAAACGAAAGGCACTTCCGATAAAATATCGTTTTTACCTGCAAGCGTCCTCGTGTAAACGGGGCCTGAATCTCCATGTTGCCATTCAGGAGATAGCTCCCTGAGTGTGTGTGCTGATGGATGGTTTAACCGATTGCACACTGATTACTCAATGTGCAACAGGTGTCAACCCTCACCCAGCCCCGGAGTCCAATCAGACGGACTCTGGCCAGCTGAGGCTGCCTCAACCAGCCATCCCCCACACTCACTCCCACAGGCAGTGTGTTGCAACTCCATAGCTAACCATGGCCCATGGTCTCGATTTTTCAACAAATAATTATTAGTAATAAATCAATCATTCATATTAGGAAAGCCATTGAAAACATAATTAGTTTGAAGGCGGTGAAACGTATTTCTCATTAAACTCGATACACCCGCTGGTTTCATCCATCAACAGGACTTCAAACGGACCCCTGAAGACAATCTGTGCCTTTCAATTTCACTCAAATCTGACATTCAAATAAGATATAATGATTGCCCTTTCTATGGATAAAAAATAAAACATACACACACACATACGCACACACATATGCCCACCCACAGACAGACATAACACACACACACACACCCACACCCACCCATACACCCCCACACACACACACACACACATCCCTACCAACACACACACACACACACAATACAAGTCTCGTCTAACCCTCCAGTCAGTGCGGTGGTCATGCTTTATTAAACCCCCGCATCACGGGGCTGCTAATGGGGACGGACTGGGCACACGCTAAACGGGCTAACACGCACGCTGATAAATACAGCCGCCGCCTGGGCCTCGGGAGAGTGGGCGGGAGAGGAAGGGGTGCATCCAGGGAGCAGCAGTTAACACGTCCACCGGCAACACAGATCAGAAGCTGCAGGAGCCAAGTAGCGGACGGCATGGATACTAACCAGATGGCTATTACTGGGGGCAAGCTAATTTCCCTGATGAGAGATTTGTGTTGATCAGGTGTTAACGCTTGGCTACTTAGCACAGTTATCGTTCTTCAGTTTTGCATGAAAACCCCTGGGTCCGTAGTGTTTAATGTTTGATATGTCTATCTATGGATTTTGTCGGTGCCTCCGATTGTGATTTAGTTTTATGTATCAGTTCTGTTTGTTTGTTTGTTTGCTTGCGTTTTGTTGGTTTGCTTGTGTTTTATTTGTTTGTGCACTGGCTTTGGTCCACAGGTTGCACTTAGTAAAACCCAACCTGATGGACAGGATCTAAAATGAGCTTTGACCCAGAAGGGTAAAGGCTTTTTTCCTGAAAGCACCAGCGGAGGAGGCTGGGGCAATTACCTCGCTGCTCCCATCTCGTCCTAGGACGCATAACATGGTGGAAGGAACCCGACAGGACAGGAGGCAAACCCCTTCCAGACGACAAAACGCAAACACTGATATATGTGCAGCAGTGGATTCCTAGATTCCCATATTTCAAGCAATGGGAGAAAAAGAAAAACAGACTATTTATTTTATCCGTTAGGATGACACCTTGTTTTCAAGGTGAGCCTACAAAAGTGTAATAAACGATTGTGTGCGTTTTTTAATCGACTCAATTTCTTTATTTTTTGTTTAAATCCCTCAACATTTTTAAGAAGAAATAAGAAATAAAAAAGTACACAATTTGTCTACACAAGCCTATTTAAATGGACCTTCAAAACTTTGTTTCGGTAGCACCGCTGAAAAACCCATTTTCTTCCAAACCCCATATTGCAGCAGAGCCTTCTGGCACTGCTTTGGAAATACATATGTTGGTGTAACCTCCCACAGATGGTAATTACCACCAAGGCTGCGGTTCTCTGTTGCAAGTCAACGGAGTTTGCTAGTCCAACATCTGTCTCCATCATTGAGAATCTACAAACATGTGGCAAAATGGTGTGAATTTGGTTTGCTCATTTTTTGGCAACCAAAATTCCAAGTCACCTCATAAAGACATGAAGTGACTTAATGACTGCTTTTGTTTCTTTTGTGTACGGTTTTATGAGTCAATCACATGGTACTATCATAACTATCACGATGTATGTAAGAGAGAGAGAGAGCGAGAGAGAGAGAGAGAGAGAGAGAGAGAGAAAGAGGGGCAGAGGTAGAGGGATAGCGACAAAGAGTGAAAAGAGAGAGAGAGAGAGGCAGAGTGAAAAGCGAGAGAGAGGCAGAGAGAGAAGTAGGGGGATAGAGACAGAAAGAAGCAAAGGCAGGGAGTGAGAGAGAGAGAGAGGAAGAACGACAGAGATATTATTAGGATAAAAGCTCCTAAACAACAGTCAGTGTCACATGACCGGAATCAGCCAGCCAGAAAACAATAAACGATGCAAGCCACAGTGTTAGAGGATAATTGCTAATGCGGCCCCTGAGAATCGGCCCTTCAATCAAAGCTAGACCATCGTTAAGGAATTGTCTTCAACCGTGGACATCAGCTCCATTTGATTGACTGTGCGTGTGGCTTCAACAACAGGGGAATTAGTCTTTTTATATTTTCCTTTATCTTGCTAACCATATAACCTTCAAATCTAGAGAGGTAGAACATGCTTGGATTTTATTTGTTGATTACGACATTCCACTGTAGCGTTACTAACCATGACAAACACTACTGAAGCGTGATCATTAAAGGGGTGATATTGTGCCAACAGGTGTGAGTGTGATCAGCCATCACAGGCCGTTTGAAAGTCTGCCTTTTCCTGGCTAGGCTGGTAGACTGATCCATCCCGCATACATCTAGGTGGACCCTCCCACTTGTGATGTCACTAAAACTTAAAGCTTGTAATGGCTAATCACATCACACCCGGTGGCAGCACATCACCCCTTTAATGCATGAATGCATCCCTCACTCATGTTGTGGAGTTTGGGAAATGCTAGGATACTGCATGAAATTACGATTAACTATTTAGCCATCTTGCTAACTGAAATTCATCCCTTAAGGAGCAGGTACGCATCTTGAGGCATCTTTAGGCATCTTGCTCAAGAATATATACGGTTAGATTGCGGATTTTGGAGATCAAACCCAGTACCTTTTGGCTCAGAGCCAAGCTCCCTTACCGTTAAACAATGAATAACGAATAGACGCTCAAGGCTTTGGTCCGACTACACCTAATTTTCAGAAGCAAAGGGAAAATAGATCAATGACCGTGAATCTCACAGGACCAAATCTCTTCCCATGACCGTGAAGTCTTTCAAATTAAATGTGACTTTTATAATTCATCCGCTCTCCTTTCGCTCCTAACAAATGTCTAAACTGATCAGTGGGAGAAGGGCTCTCACAAATAATATCTTTAAAAGAAATGTAGATTTTGAGAAATATTCATGACGTGTGAATGTGATTAGGCTTGAATGTTTGATGTGAAAGTTTATTCTGGGCTGTGGTATAAATTGCCATTGCCAGACAAATGCACTCAAATATCCACTAGCACAATAGCTTACCTTTGTGATATATCAGTCTGCTATTTTATCGTCTATTATGTCACTAAGCATGAATACAACACTGCTTACTTGTCAGCATTGATCACCTCTTTTTATGGATAATAGTGGAACTAATTGATTGCTTTTAAATTAAAACAACTCATAGCTCTGTGTCTATTTTCTTGAAAAACAGGTATTCTGGGTAATTCCGATCAAGTTTGTTTTTCAAAGTTAAAGATTAAGTTGTCCAAGTAACATATTAGTTGGCCCCTTCAAGACAGCTAAGCATTTACAATTCATCAGTTCTTGATATTCTGGGGATGTTTCCCTCCCTCTGTCTTTGGTTCTGTTTACTGTAAGATCTTAATCCTGTTTTATACAGCATGATATCTGCTAAACCGTATCCAAGCTAATCTGATCCTGGCTGATTTATCTCTCCTCGATTGCACCTGAAAGCTTGTGATGCTGAATCTATATTTATTCATCTGCGATTTAGTCATCTAAGACTTATTCATCTGTCGCTTGTACTTTGTTATGGGTGAGGGGAGCGGGGGAATCGTGCTGAAAACCATGGACTGAAAGAACAACAAACAACAAATAAACATTGGCACGTGATTCCGTTTGTTGTTGTGGTCAAAACTTTCAGGGAAGTATTTTAACTTACAGACGGGTGTAAGTTTGTCTGACTGTATATTTCAAGAAATCATTTATCTATACATATTCCTATTTATATAAATAAAATATAATCACATAAATCGTCATCACGCTTCACGCCCGGTGGGTAACAAGTCTTATTATCCACCTTGTCATGGATATCAGCCGTCGTTTTATTGAGCTAATGAATCCTCTGATCTAGATGCCAGCGGGCTGATACAAAACCGTCAAAACCTATTTGAACACGGGCAGGTGAAGCGTGGGATTATGACTGAAATGAAATGATTGAAATTCAGTCTTCACTTGACTACAAAACATGTCGACTGCAATCAATGTCTAAAGAATTCTCTGTTGTAACCGCATGGATTACCTGAGGTTGACGTATTATTCATCAAGTAGCATAACTATATATAGTTTAATTAACAACACTAACTAAGTTAGAACGCCCACATTTAACTTTAACGACTGATTGCAGAACATCAACACATTTAAAGATGCACTTTCATACTTTGACGAACAAAGAGACATTATTTTGAAGACCCTTCAGTGTAGATAGCACCAATATTGCTATTATTTGAACCATTTTTATTTCAATTCTCCCAGGTGAACATATTTGGCAGGAGGACGGTTTCGGTTAAATTGATGTGGAGGGGGGAGGGGGAACAAAGGATAGGGCCATACGTCATCCAATCACGGCTCTCCGATTTTCTCGGGCACCAATCTCATTTGCCGGTGTCACTGTGCGCATGGATGCTCGATGCGGTGGCAGGACACCTGGATGTCACTTTAAATAACTTTATTTATTCTCATTTCCCAGCCCTCTACTGGGACTGGGTCTGTTTCAGGGGGCTGGCTCTAAATGTATTTCTCAAGACAAACAAGCTGGGAAGTGGAACGATGCAACGGTATCAAAAGTCAAACTCTAGAAGGTTTTGCTGTGTTTTCTCTTTTGCTATTCATACCATATGCAGCCCGGCGTAGCATCAATTCATTAGGCAGAATAAATACATACATAAAGCAGGTGCGTGTGTGTGTGTGTGTGTATGTGCACGTGTCTGTGTTTGTGACATGTGTTTGGTTGCATGTGTGTGTGTATGTTTATGCACATACGTGTGTGTGTGCTCGTGTTTGTGTGTGTGTGTGTGTGTGTGTGTGCATGTGCTCGTGTGTGTGGGACATGTATGAGTGTGTGTGTGTGTGTGTGTGTGTGGGTGCACGTGCGTGCGTGTGCTTGTGCACATACGTGTGTGTGTGCTCGGGTTTGTGTGTGTGTGTGTGGCTGCACGTGTGTGTTTGCTTGTTTGTGCGTGCGACTGTGCACCCCTGCATGCCAGTTCCCGACCGTCCCTTTAGGATGTCATCGTAAACACAATGTCGGTTAATTTCCTTCCTCTGGGATTTCAAAAGCGAGGGAAAAAAACCCGGCCTCCTCGAGGAGGAAATCTGGGGAAGGGATTCAGCTGAAGCGTCCGAGGGGCCCCTCGAGAGCGGTCTATAAGTGAACCACGCTCCGCTGCCAAGCACACCACCACCCCAACGCACACTGACACCCTCACCAACGGCCGTCTCCGTCGCCCTGCGGCTGGGCTGCTGACAGCAGAAGTTGAGGTGATGAGGAGGGGAAAGTGATTCACCGTCAGGTTTCCACTCTTCTTGAGGATCATCTTGTGAGCCCTGTGTGTGCATGCATATCTGTGCCTCTTCGTTATTCTATGCTGTGTACTGAGTGTGTCATGTGTTGTGACAAACCAGGGGTCCTGCCTTGCTCATGGGTACAGGGTTTGACTCCCACACATGTGTGAGCAATGTATGGTGCTTTGGGACAAAAGGGTCTATTGAATGGTGTGTATGAGATAAATAAGAAAAACTAAATCCTGACATTGATTTTCAGCTATAGCGTTGAGAAACGTGAGTCTTTTTTCCGGCTCCATGTCAGAATGACAGACCGCCATGACTTTTTGATCCATAACGGAGGGGAGGAGGGATGGTGTTGGACAGGTGGCAGTGTTGCCTCATTAGTGATAGTGTGCCGAGAGAGAGAGAGAGAGAGAGAGAGAGAGAGAGAGAGAGAGAGGGAGAGAGGGGGAGGCCGACAGAGAGAGAGGGACAGAGAGAGGGAGAGAGAGAGAGAGAGAGAAAGAAATACAGAAAGAGAGAGCGAGAGAAAGAGAGAGGGGAGGAGAGAGGGAATCAATATATCAATATCCTGTATTAGTGTTACGGGTTAACAGCGGCAGCCCCGTTCTTTGATGTACGGTGCGCTTCAATGCATACAGGAGGAAACCCAGAGGCCTTATCGATTAAGCTCACTAATCAATGATCAGAAATGACAAATTAGGGGACCCTGCTACCACACCGGACTCCTACGCTGGAGGTGGTGACTGAACGAATGATTTCACTGAAGCGCGAGCGCGCTTATGTGGCGTTTATTATAGATCAGTCGCCGGAGGCTAACGCATTGTTTCCCCCGGAGCTCTTAGTTCAAATACAGTGACACAGTGGTGAAGAGAGAGAGACCGGTTGACAGGCCGATGGCGTTGTTGTTTTAACAGCAGCCGTTGTGGTCTTGGTGGGAGCCATGGAGGAATGGTTGGGGATGGGTGGGGGGGGGGGGAGGGGTGGTACTTATTTTCCTCAGAAAATGTGCGAACCGACGAAGCGTAAAACCAGCGGATCGAAAGGGCCGTCAGGAAGGGCTTTGGCGTCGCAGTGTTGGCGCTCCTTTTCCCCTCTCTCCAGTTTGAGCACAATGATATCCAACATTAACCGACCGGCGCGCTCCTGACCGTGTGCTTAGCCTTCGTTATTTATAGAGAGCCACTGGACCCGAAAACGTTTTGTGTTTGCCTGCAACATAGTAATGCCATTTTGTTTACTGAAACTGGGGTTAATTCAGGAGCAGTACCGTCATTTAGAGAACACAGGGGTTTAATCTTGTTTTGGCCATTTTCCACAAAAGACGATGTGAACGTTTCACTCTGCTGCGAACACAGTTGGGATTCTTTTCGTGACGTCTGAATGCCTTTTACCGAAGGACTCACACGTCCCGCCAAAGGGGCACCAGCTGCAGGGTGTGTGTGGACGTGCGGAGCGGTATGTTGTACGTCCTGGCACTTAATGTACACACTTATTGTGTGTTGTACGTCCTGGCACTTAATGTACACACTTATTGTGTGTTGTACCTCCTGGCACTTAATGTACACACTTATTGTGTGTTGAACGTCCTGGCACTTAATGTACACACTTATTGTGTGTTGTACGTCCTGGCACTTAATGTACACACTTATTGTGTGTTGTACGTCCTGGCACTTAATGTACACACTTATTGTGTGTTGTACCTCCTGGCACTTAATGTACACACTTATTGTGTGTTGTACATACTGGCACTAGTGGTTTTAGCCACATACACACAGTATGTCGCTGAATTCTGTCGCTATTCATCGTTCTACTTCTGCAGATGCAGACGATGCTGTGCTTATAAACCCTGAATATTTTGAAACGTTTTCACGTATAATTTAGTCAATTAAACAGAATTGATTAGTATAATCACACCAACATTTTCCGCAACCTGTATGCATTATTGATGTTTATAATGTGTCTGCATTCATTTCGTGCTTGTTTAGGCAGAGAGACAGTTATTGGTCATGTGATGCAGGGAAAATGGACAGGCAAGTGTCTTTGCTCTGTTAACTTGTTATCTTAAAAAGAGTTCCGCATGGACAGAGCGAACCTCCTCTCATTGGCTGAGGCCTCGCCACTCCTCTATAAAAAGCTGAACCATTTTCACCTTTGGTCGCCTCGTCCGTGCCCATGGGCTTGCTATCCTCTGCGCCTCTCAGCACCTTCTACCAGTGGAAATACATTGGCTGGCTCCGCCCGGGGGGTCCAATGTTGGCCCCGGGGCCCCTGGCCTCAGTGGACCCCGGTACGACGAATGCAGAATCCCCCTGGGTTATAACAAGGAGGGTCCCACCACAGGGAGATGAGGGAGGGGGGGCACCATCACATTCACATTTACATTTACTTTTAGGGCATATAGCAGACGCTTTAATCCAAAGTGACTTGCAATAAGTACATTTGTCAGAAGAAAGAGAAACAACAATATATATCGCTGTCGGTGCAGTGAGGATGTTCGTAGAACCAAGTGCTAAGCACTAACAATCGCTAGGTTAACCCATTCCCCCGTATACGACAAGGATAGCTAGGTTAAGACGCTACACAATGCTAAGTACAATGCTAAGTACGGCGTCATTAATCTAACCATTTCAAGCCATTGTATTTAAGCATATGTGTATCTTGTATTACCCCATAGAGGCTTAATGGTGCCCTTTTGAGTCGTGTGCTTAATCTGCCATTTGAATAATTCATAGGACGGTGGTCACCGGTGCCCCTCCGGCACTGGGTGTCCGGCACCGCGCGCGTACGTACCGCCAGCGCCAGATCAATGAAATGATAGGTTTAATCTGCGGGGCTAGCAGCCGGGGCCCGGACTCATTATGCCGTCCCTCCAGGCCCTGGCCTTCCCCAGCCCAGCCAGGCTCCAGCGCAGCACAACAGTGAGGCTACCGCTAATAGCTAACGTTATCTCGCTGTGGACGCTGCCGAGAAATACATTCTGTATCTCGAGGTAGCTTCCCAGTTAACTAAAGGATAAATTAAAAAGTATGGGAAAAAAGTTTTGTTTGTGGGAAAATATTGTGCTTTAACCCCTTTTCATGGCTGTCCTTTGTGTGGTTTTCTTTGTGACTCCTGCCTGTTACGCACAGATGGCCTTTGAGTTGGAAGAAGGCTTCATAAATAAACGTATCTTGCATTGCCTTACAAACATGTTGCACGGAATCCTTGCAGACCAACCTAGAAAATAAAGAAGCCCAGTGAACAGTAGGATTTGAAACATGGAAAGTTCTTGTTCACGGTATCAGGTGAGACTTTTGCAGATGCATGTATCTTTGTGCTGGGCAGGTAAGCTGGCACGAAATCATATGGTCACACAGGTAGGAGGGGATGTTCAGTATGAGATCCTAAAACCTGTTTTCTGAAGGGGATAGACAAGATATTGTTTTCCCCGTTTAACCAATGGGATATCAGAGATATCTGCAGAAAGTGCTGAGGTCATGATTGCCATCATTTCTGTGAAACAATCGCGCCGGGAGGAGAAGGGGACAGAGACTGGTGGACCCGCACCGCGGCATTGTGATCTGTCACTAATCTGTTAGAGAGCGTCTGCATCGGGACAAAAGAAGTCCCTGATTATGTGTCTCAAGTGTCTTCCTTCCAATTGTCATTGAATGAAAAGCCGATAGTCTGTCTGTCTGTCTGTCTCTATCTCTCTCTCTGTCTCTCTCTCTCTCTCTCTCTCTCTCTCTCTCTCCCCATGGGTGAGAACCAATGAAATTGGCCGCTGCCTGCCTCTGTATAATGGGGTGTGGAGTGATGCACCTGTGCTTGGTCCAAAAGACTTTTCATCAGACAATGAAAGGTCGAAAAGAAATATGAATAAACGGACAGTGGACCATCAGCATGCCTGGCACACAATTCCCCTCAAGTACGGAGGACAGGATAAAATGTGATGGCAATTGAGATTTGAATTATGACCCTTAGTGGGACTGGGTGAGGAGTGGGGGGTTGGTGGATTGGGCTGAAGGCTGGGCTGTAACCTTGAGCAAGGCAGCCTTCTTATGTACGTGACGCGCCGCTCGTTATTTATGGGATAAGTTCTCGTTTGTTTGGTTGGCCGTGATTCCATCCAACACAGTGGGTGGCGACCTGTCCGTCAATCCCAGGCTAAGCATGACCTCTTTCAGTCATTGTGTGTGTATTTATATAGTATGTATACATAGATATATAGATAGGGTGATGTGGGGGCATACAGTAGTGGGTGAGCTGCTTCTTCATTTTTTCATATCTTACAGTTCCGCCGGTAAGGAAAAAGGGGGAATTGACAAATAAATCGATGCTAATTGCTAATTTGTTGTGCGGGATCGACTAACACAATTGCTAAACAGTTTCATATAAATGAATTTGGCCGTTCGTAGCGGACGGGAATGACGGTTTTTGATTGCGTCACGGATGAATGTGTTTTTGTGTGTACTTTTAGTTAACAGATGGATTTGGGAGGCCTGAAGACAGCTGGCACAATCACTCGTCCCTGTCCTAGTGTTTAGCGTTAATTAGGTCTGTATCTACACTGCGATAGCCCTACTCTCCTTCGTTCTCACGGCACATTGATGAAGTCATGTCCTGATTCGTATCGATCGATTCAAGGTGCATAGAGACAATTCAAGAGTTGCAAAGGAGATTGAGAGCAAAACGGACACACCATGAATAATGAACAACCACAAAAACATCCCTTCCCTCTCTGCTCCCTCCCTCCCTGTGTTTTTCAACAATTAACAAGTGATGCATTTCCAGCAACTGTGATTGACAGGCATGATGGATTCCCCGAACCAATCACAGAAGAGGTGCCCTGATAGGTCAGAAATGAGGAAGGAGTGGTCTCAAATCTCCCAGAGGAAGGGGCGGTACACCCAAAGTGGATATTATCACAGCACATTTCACTCACTAATAATGACCATTGTCTATGCCATTTCAAACAAATTACATTCAAATAAAAGCTCTTGCCCACGGCAAACTTCAAAACAGACACGCGTCCTCAAGCCAGTGAACATATCCCTCAAGTGTTAGCGAAGCAGTGACAGTTGACCGATCACCGACCATCATTAGGACCTCTGGGTGCTAAATGTGTACGTGTCTAAAAGTGCATGGACACTTCCATGAGAAGTTCACTCCAGAAACTCTTTCTCACGCACCTTGAGGCACCCTGCTCCTGTAGTATTTGTTTAACCATAAACCCTCTCATAAATCCTCTGCTCCCTTCACTCCACCTCTGCGTCAGTTCGGCGGCTGGCTTTAATTGCCTCTCAAGTGGTGCTCCGGACAGTGCGAGCCAGGATAGAGAGGTGTGTGCTCACCTGAGATTTATGCTAAGTACACAGCGGCGCTACGGCCCTTAGCAGGATGGAGTCGACCTCCGTCCGTTAGGGCGGGAAGACTGGTTGATTGGCGGCTAGAGGGTTCGTTGTCTTCTCCCCAGGGTGAGGGCGCTGTCCATGACTCACCCGAGCACGTCTTGGGAGAGAGGGAGGAAGGAAGGAGGGAAGGGAGGGACGGTAGGAAGGACAGAGGAAGGGAGGGAGGGAGAAGGGAAGGGGAGAAGGAGGGAAGGGAGGAGGGAATAGGAAAAAGAAAGGGAAAAAAATAAAAACTAGGCTGGAAGGCTGGCGAGAGAGATAAAGAGAGACAGAGAGAAAAGAGAGAAGAGAGAGATAAAGAGAGACAGAGAGAAAAGAGAGGAGAGAGAGAAAAAGAGACAGAGAAAAGACAGGAAAGAGAGATAAAGAGAGAGAGAGAAAAGAGAGGAGAGAGAGATAAAGAGAGACAGAGAGAAAAGAGAGGAAAGAGAGAGATAAAGAGACAGAGAGAAAAGAGAGGAGAGAGAGAGATAAAGAATAGGCAGAGGGAAAGAGACAGAAAATTCAGATAAACGAGGCAGGTGCTCATGAATGGTTTGAGAATAACGTGACGTCTATCTCAGACTTCAAGTAATAATATTAATAATCAATTCTCAGTTGCTCACAAAAGGAGTCATTTTCTATTCCTCCCAGTTACTTCACAAAGTGACTTTATCAACTCTCTAGAGCCCTAATCAATCAGACAGCGCTGGGTGGTTGAAATAAGTAAAAAAAAAATCAAGTGGTTCTCCTTGAGGATGTATTAATAAATGAAATAATCATATATTTACAGCCAGAACTGTGTTACGTGCATGAAAATAGGGTTATTCAACATTTCCCGGGACAACCATATTTAAAACCTGACGTTTTCAACAGCTGCTTTACAACAGCTGCCGTTTTAAAGTGAGTGCGCAGCTGGGTTCTGTTTAAACATTTAAAAATTAATATTTACAGCACAAAAAAAAGTTCCCATCAGATGCAGGGGCCTTGATTATCCATCACTTTTAATTGTATATGAACATACATAAACACATTTGAATACTTTCTGAGGAGCCGCCGCCGCCGTGCTAATATGGGCCAGTAAGCGCTTCCAAATTGATGCTGTAATCACATCAGGGGCCAATAGATGTCATGTGTTTTATCTGGCGAGGCCGGGCAGCTGACGGACTGAGTCACTCCATTCCCTTCGGTGAACCTCCTCCCCCTCGCCGGCACCGAACACAAAGCAGCCCCCGGCAGCATGCTCCGACGCCTCGGTCACTACGGCAAACTGCAAACAGACGCCTTCCATTCATCTAATGACCTTCAGATGGACGGCGCGAGGAGGGGAGGGGAGGTGTTTTTGATGTGGTCCGTTCAGCGCTTTGATTTATCTGCACCCCATACGTTTCTCTTTGACGGGTGTTGCGTTTTAAAAGGTGTCTTTACTGTCGCTTCTTTAATGGTTGCCTTCTGAGAGAGGCTTCAGACGTTTGGACGTTCTAGACTGAGGCCCTTCCCCTGCGCTCAGCCCGGCCGTCGACACTAGGATGAGCTCATTTTTTAACCGATTCAGCAGACACCTTTCATCCGAAGCAACGGAGCGTTCGGCCGGGGGGATTGAACACGGGACCTTCGGCGCTAAAGCCCGTGTTTCACCGGTTTGAGTACACTGGGTCAATTGGTACAAACGTCTTCAGGGATGGAGGAAGGTGAAGGTGAAGGTGAACCGGACTCCATATGAGGAGGAAGAGGTACATCCACTGGGGTCAGGAATAGAGAAGTATCTTCAGGAATCAGTGGTTTAAATGTGTCTCCTCATATGATTCATAAACAGTTTGTCCACCTCAACTCTCCAAAACAGATGTTTTATAGATATCACTCCTGTGACCAATGTATGTCTGTATGTTTGTATGTTTTTGTATGTATGAAAGTTATGTAAGTATTTGTGGTGAAATAGGCCTAAAATGACAAATAATAATGAATTAAGTCACGTCCGTGATTGAAAGACAAAATCTGAGAGCCATTCTTTTAGCAAGCCACTATGTCACTATGTGACATAAAGACTGTTGAAGCCATATATAATTAAGTCACTTGTTAAGGTCAATGACAGTTGTAAAAGATTCTCTGCAGTTAGCAGCAGCCGCACGAGTCGGCTAGCTGGTCAGCTACTGGAACGGGAAGCCATTTCACACTCTGATTGGTCGGTTGCTCGGACAGGAAGCAGGTGGCTGGCTGCTAATGTCCTCCCCTGCTTTTCAGGACTGTTGGGTTTTAATTAAGTGACTTCACGACAAGGTTACCGCGCTGGCCTTTGTTTATAAAGACTTATTTGTTTCGCCGTTAGGAAAACACAGACATAAACAAGCAAATAAAGAAAACTGTTGATTACCTTGCTCTGGCTTTAATGTGTCGTCAAACTCACATGTTTATTATATATATCAAATATTATAATTCAGACGCTTATTGAAATTGTTTTATAACAAATGCTTTCATTATTATTTTTGATTATTCATTATTATACAACAGACTTTGAAATTACTGTTATGATACCATCACAGAAATTAATACATTCATAAACATGGGCTCCAAACCATTGTGGTGAAGTCTAAATTGTCTTCGACAGTGTTATCACATCTAACAAATAATAAGGGCTGTGATTGCTCCAATAATACATCTTTGTTTTAGTATTCGGCTGATGTTTTGCAACAGCACAACGAATGACACACTTTTAGAAGCAGAATGACGCAAATACGAACGATACATTCATAAGGAGTGCGCTAATACATGTTTAATGCTCTGAAATACATCATTTGTGCAATACTGCATATTATGATGAAATTCAGCCTCCAATTCTGACAGACCATGTCTCCAAAGTCCAAGTCGTGGTTGCCACTGGATACTTTCTAGCCAGACACCAGACACTAAATTACACTGAATTTATGCTGACTGATTTAGTTTGAAACTACCCTGTTTAAAAATAACACAATCCAGCGAGCCAATGAGAACCGACCACCTATTGTTCAGGGTCCACCTAGACTCTGCATAGCCTCCCCCTTACCCCCACAACACCCCCAAACCCCTCTACACACTCATTGTGTGTTGTACGTCCTGGCACTTAATGTACGCCACTTATTGTACGTTGTACGTCTTTGCACTTACAAATAGTACTTAGCATTGTGTAGCATCTTATCCTAGCCATCTTGTTTTATACGGGGAATGGGTTAACCTAACAATTGTTATTGCTTGGCACTTGGTTCTATGAATATCTTCAGACAAATGTACTTATTGTAAGTCGCTTTGGATTAAAGTGTCTGCTAAATGCTCCTAAATGTAAGTGTAAGTGACACAAGGCTTTTTGGAGCTAAAAGGTCCGGTAGTCGATGCTAAACCCAGGAGAGAGGATGGATCATAATGTCCAGAATATATGGCATAGGGCTTGGCTACCAGACAGCTGGGCAGGGTTAGATAAGAAGACTCTCCCGTGCTAAGCCTCGGTCCCGTTTCTCATCAACGCGATGAACACGTGATAAGGTTTTAACACGGAGACAAGAGAGGCGATGGCGTGCGTCTCTGACTCCCTACCCCCCCGTTCCAATAAACAAATTGTCATTGTCTGCCAATATTAAACCCGTTGCGGGCGTGTTGATACGGACAAGATAACCAGGAAGGGGCACGCTGAATCTAATTTCTCAGCGGCCCCCAATTATTTTTGTCATTTTATTTGTGTTACACACGTGGGCGACCCGTGGCCCAAGACCTGCTGCTAATGACAAACTGGATCCTCCATCTCGTCTGCTCACGGCCGGCTTCGCCTGGCACACACACAGCTCAGGAAGCACGTTTTTAATTTGTTTCCAATTCCATTTTTTCCTCCCCCCTCCGCGACCACATCATTACTTCGGTATCGCTGGCATGTGCTTCATATTATTTTTCGGGGAAAATTCTCATTTATTTATTATGTGCCAACAAATACTTACCGTGATTGCAGATGGCACACAGAGGCAGGCCGGCACATGCACGCACACACAGACACACACAAACAATGGAAACCTTTTCATAATATTAGCATATCCACAGGCTCTGTTTTTATTTCAGGTAGGTCGATGTGGTAGTGGGTGTGGATGACGGCTGGTTTAAGCAGCCTCACCCAGCCCCAGAGTTCGATCAGACTGGGCCAGGTGAGGATGCTGAAACAGGCCATAAACCACACACACCCACACATTTGATTATCAATTTGGGCTTTCTGCAAAAACAAGCAACAAACAATACGGCACATTTTAGGAATCATACATCACCTGAATCCACTAACTTTTAGTTTATCACACTTCCACCTTCACAACGATTCACAAGATATATAAAAGCCCAGCAACGGCCAAGAGAAAATCCAAGCGATCAAGGTCCGAGACACGCCAAACTGTGCTATAAATCGCCTTATTGCACACTGTGATATAGGGACTTTGTATTGACATTTGAGTAAAAACGACATTATAAATAATGCAATTCATTTCGGATGAAATTGGATTCCCTCACAAAGCCTTCTGTGCGCTATAAAACCTTTTCAATGCTAATCCCTCTGTTGTTACCGCAGTCGCAAGAAAATGCAGTTGAAAGCATGTATCTCGTGCGTGAATAATATAGTCTTTTCAATCCTTCAACAGAAACAAACACAAAGACTTAAAGGAAGAGAAACAAGAGGAGGGCAAGACAAGAGGACCTTAAAGGGTTTGTACGTGTGTGCCTGTGTGAGCAAGTGCTTAAGATTACAGAAAAAAACTAAAACGTAAGCTTGCATTTGTGTATTCTTTACAATTCAAAGAAAGTTGCGAGAACAACAAAGAAGCAGACATGGGTGAAAGTTTCAACTGAAATGAACCAGAGACGAGAAGTGTACTTGTACACTTGCATACACATTCAGCATTGTCCCAATCTTTTCCTTTCTCTTGCAATTCGCCAGTAACAATAGTTTTTAATGAAGCTCCAGTTGCAATCTATAAAAAATAAGCATCTACCTGCTACTAAATCATATTAAATCCATACTGACGTACACCAACTCAATCCTTCAAATTGTCAACCGTGCCCCTTTTCAAATTTACAGACAGGTAACAAGCACGCACACACACACACACACACACACACACACACACACACAAGCACAAGCACGCACACACACACACACACACACACACACACACACACACACACACAAACGACTTCATCCGCCAATGAGACGTGAAGCAGTGTGGCGTTTTCACAACAACAGCGCAATCGGGACTGGGAATTGCCCGTACAGTTTACTCATGGTCTAAGCCTGCTCTGGGGACAATACACTCCCTGTGAGCAGCTTAATGTGGCAAAGACGGCTGGGCCCACACAACAGTAGCTCTGTCAATAGCACATATTTCCATCTAAATGGTGTGCTCTGGCATTTAAGACATTAGGAAGTTGAAATGGTTGTCTCAAGAATGAAAGGGGAAAGGAGGCCGAATCAAACTACAAATACAAACTGTTGGAACTAGCCAGAATGTTCTTTACACAAACTTTTGTTTGGGAAGTTTGTACTCTGTAATATACTTCTACTTATTTAGATTGAAAACAACTACTTTTTTCGTGGATTAAGGTAGGTAAGTCATTATTGCATTCAATCAATTGGGAATTGTGTTATGGCATTTATCTTTTTAGTTTTGAGTTTGTCGTATTCTGTTTCATGCAGGCCTATTAACTTTGTCATGACCTTTCCATTTTAAAAAATAGATTGAATTGTGACTGAAATAGCAGTATTAAACAAAAGGACCAGAAACAATTATGGGTTTAATTAACCTTTGTTCTTTCGCGAACGAGACACAAAGTCAAACTTGTCTTTGATCAAAGCGCGTTTCACAAGCACACGAGTTCAGGTTGTCGAACACGCCCTTTCGACACGACACGACACAGAGATTAAAAGCTTTATGTCGGACAAATGTCTATTTTATGGATTCATATCCACGGATGTGCGGGTGACAACCACTTGTCACCCAAAGTCATTGGTGGGGAAAGCCAACGACTTAATTAAACGCTAGTTGTAAAAGGTGTACGAGTCAGATGGAAGGGTGGTCATATTTTACCACCGAGCCATTACTCTTACAGGGTCTCTATTGACGTTCTTTCAATGGGCCTCAAATCATTACCTTCTTTTCATAGAAAGAGAAAGAGACGTGTGGGTTGTAGGCCTACTGCTCTCCA
The DNA here is from genome assembly GCF_949987615.1 of Pollachius pollachius. Classification (NCBI taxonomy): domain Eukaryota; kingdom Metazoa; phylum Chordata; class Actinopteri; order Gadiformes; family Gadidae; genus Pollachius; species Pollachius pollachius. The sequence continues at coordinate 4,156,366 of NC_136949.1, forward strand.
GAAGACCTGCAGAAGATCAGCTCCCCAACAGTGCAGTCTCGGGGCTCTGTGTGTGAACACAAACGTATCAAATTAAGTTAAAGCAAACATTCTTTGGCAGCAAATGGACTGCATTTATATAGCGCTTTTCTAACCAGTAGCCACTCATTGCGTAACATTCACCCATTCATACACGCATTCACACAACAACGGCGGTGTCAACCTTGCAAGATGACAGCCAGCAGGTCGGGAGCAGTTAGGGTTAGGTGTCTTGCTAAGGGACACCGTGACTCTCGGAGGAGCCGGGGATCGTAACTAGCAACCTTCCGGTTACCAGACAACCGGCGCTACCACCTGAGCCACATGTTGGCTGTGTGCAATGATTTATATTTACGGATATCGCTGCCCTCGCAGAATGGGACATCCAAAGGACGCTGAGGGAATCTCCTAGACCTAGATAAAGGCCAATGCAAACAAAAACATCCTCAAGAGAAAAAAAGGAGGCAGTGGAAGCCCGTCGACAAGGTAGGGCCAGCCATGACCCAACCATGACATGGTTGGAATAAAGTTATAAAAAGCTTGTGAAAGGCTTGGAATGGCCTTCGGAGATACGTGTCTGACAACTGAAGCTGAAGCAAGAGCCTGAATCCATATCCAAATGAACAGAGGGAACAAATCGGTTGCCCCAAGCGCTCAAACACTGTCCGCAGGCTCAAGGTGTTATTCGGGTGTAAGTCTAAACATTGCCCAGCCCCCCCCCCCCCCCCTACACACACACATAAGGCTTACATGCTGTTTTTATTGATTGCTTCAGAATGAAATAATTGTTTTTCATCAGAAATGTATTAAACAAATAGTACAAAACCCCTTTATTTATCAAGTAACCTACATGGTCATTGCGTTTTCTGTAGCCAGCTGTGACCGATTCGCACAGCTGGGCATGATTGCTTTAACGAATTGGTCAATATAGACTCTGCACCTTCTCCTCTGTCGGCTGACAGTCAGGAGGGAAAGCAAACAGTGCCCCAGCCATCCCCTGTTGTCAATACTTACAGGTGGAACGAAACGGATGCATCTGACCTTGAAACGCCCTTGACCTGAGCTTCATCCAGAGAGGGGGGAGGTGCGGGCGGATCGCCTCTTTCCAATAACATCACCCTGTTTCATTTCGTATGGGTACCACTCATGGAAAACAGGGATGCTGGCGTCATAGCAACAAACAACTTAAATCAGCAGAATGTGAGCTGTAGAACGACCCAACCCTCTTATTTTTGACGCGAGAAGGGGAAAAACAAGGGGGTACCCCGTATGCACCCCCATATCGAATTAAACTTATGACTGTTATGCACTTTTCTCATACATCCTCTGTCATGGTCTGAGCCCTCGATGGATAAAGCTATAGATAGTTCCCAGCCGCCAACATGATGGAATCTGATCCAAAAGAGACGGGAACGAACAGCGTTTGACCCTGGCTTAAATCCACGCCATCAGCATGTTTTGCAACCAGGCACAAGTAATGTGAGAGGAACGAGCCAGCATTGTCCTGGGCCGGGCCCTTGACCCTGCCCAGGACGACCCGGGCACACACACTGTGTATGACAACGCTGTATAGACGAGACAGTCCAGGAACAGTGACCGGTGACTGGGGTCAGCGAGATGGAAAAGGCTTCTGGACGTCAACGCAGCTTGAGCTCGGAGCAGAGTTGAACATTCACAGATTGGTATGCATAGACTGGATGAATCAGTAGAGAAAGAATGAACAAATGCATCGGCCATTGTGTCCTTTTGTGCTGAAGGACAGGGTTTTTAAATGCAAACCTAGAAGCCTTATTGTGCGTTTCTATTCCTTGAACTGAATCCTCCACTAACAATCACGACTCTAACATTTTCTTTTACCAGGACGTAGCTTCTGCGGCTGTTTCTGCTCTGCCACGAGTTTGTGTGATTGGTTTTTGTGTATTTACCCCTGAAATGGAGGGAACGTTTCTGATACAGAACATATCACATAGGTTTGATAAGGTGTATGGCTTCAGTGATGGTAGTTATAGATTAGAAGCGTCATTATTCTCAACACTGGCACCTAGCACGCGGTAGCTTAGCTAGATGCTATCTCTAGCTACCAAGCATGCTATGATACAATGCAAAAATAAGCACATTGTTCATTGAAAATTTCTCCTATGAGAGATAACCGAGTGATTACCCACTGTTAAATGTCCAAACCTAGACTCATGAAAGTGTTTTTATTCACACATATTGTGAATAGTCAATTTCATTCATTCTCTTGATAACTTTCGAGAACCAGGGTGACCAGGTTAGAAGCACACACACACACACACACACACACACACACACACACACACACACACACAGACACACACATGCTATGGTGCATACATACAAATACATGCAAGCACACACATACACACACAGAATCATTTATAAATCAGAATCTGACATCAGTTTGTGAACTCACTTTAACACCTTGGAAATGTGTTTTAGTGTTTAGTATTGTCAAAACCCTTTAGCGGTAATCACACTTTCACAGCGGCAATAAGCCAAACAAAAAAAACAACAAAAAAGTACCTCATTCCAACTTTCCAGTTTTCCCAGGCGGGGGAGGGGGGGGGCGTAGTTATTCTCGAGCACAGAGAGCTCATACAGTAACTTTCAGCGGAGTCAAAGGTATTACCGTTGGTAGGAGCTCCACTCTCATCTGCAGGTTGATCACTCAGCAGTTTTGGCCACACACACACACACACACACACACTAACACATACACACACACACACACACACACTAACACATACACACACACACACACACACACACACACACACACACACACACACACACAGTTACTTTCAGTGGAGTCAAACTCTCATCTGCAGGATGATCACTAATCAGTTTTGGAAACACGTGTGTGTGTGTGCGCGCGCGTGTGTGTGTGTGTGTGTGTGTGTGTGTGTGTGTGTGTGTATGTGTTAGTGTGTGTGCCCGAACGCCTGCCTATTGCACATCTAGAAACCTGATAGCAAAATGAGAACAGGAAGTAGCAACAGCAACAACAGAACATATCTGAATGTCTTGAATCCCTTAATAACACACTTCAACAAGCCTCCTCACAAACGGCTGCGAGTCAGGCTTACACCCATCCCACCGTACTGGGGATCTTGTAAGGCGCCCTAATTTCATTTCCTGTCTGGTGTCTTGGTGTCTGGTTTCCTGGCTGGCACACACTGCCCATGCCCCCATTTTTAAAGTCAATTTAACGTTTCAAACTCAATTTAGGACTTGAGTGCTTCCGCCCAGTCCCAAGGCAAATTTGGGGATCTCAAGGCCAGTTGAAACCAGCTCATCCATCCAAAAAGGCGGCTAAACTAGAGTAGAGGCGGGTTAAATGGTCACATTTATTTTCATCAAATCCTCTGGGTAGGTGCCTGAATTTTTTATTTTATCCCACAGCACAACCATAACATGCAAGTGTGAGGCACTTTGAATTGGAGAGAGATACAGAGAGTGAATTTACCAGCTAATTATGGGACCAGAGTTTTGGTTTTATCTAAACATTTTATTTGAGAAGAATTCAATGCACAGAATAACCATACTGCACGTGACATTATATATTTTTATATATAGTGATAATAAAACACGTTGACCTATTCCAGTTTCAGAATGTTCCATTTATTTCAAACCACAGCCTCTCTTGTAGTGATTCTTTAGCTATTCTGAATGACATACTCCATTAAGGACACAGAAGGGCTGAAAACTCTTGCTTTACATAGACTACCCTGGCAGGGTGGTAATTTATTCAACAAAGTGTGACCACATTTATGAGAGAGAGAGAGAGGGAGGGGAGGAGAGAGAGGGGAGAGGAAGAGACAGAGCGAGAGAGAGGGAGAGAGAGAGAGAGAGAGAGAGAGACTGTGAGAATTGACTGTGAGTGAAAATAACTCCTGAAATGTGTCTATGTTTTGGTTTTTATTAAAGATGATGAGTTCCACGGCTCCGGTGTTCATTTGCATGTGACTCTACAACTTTAAGGGGCTGAAAGGACTGACGTCTGTCGCAGTAGCTTTAAAATAATTGTTGCCTCGAGGTCTCATCACTCTGTCTTTCAACAATATTCAGGAGTATGGCTATATGAGAAGGAAGCACGACGCCCGAGACAATGAGAGCAGAAGATAGGGAACCACAAATATAGGCATATGCGTGTTATTTCAAGAGTTTAGGAGGCAGCGAAAAATTAAAAGAAATGGAACTAGGCTGCCTGATGGAAGGCCTGAAACACACCACGAAAGGATCGTTGATATTTTCAACCCTGTTCGCTTATTCTTCCCACAATGCTCTTCTGAATCTATTCAACAAAGTGTGACCACATTTATTCGTCACTTTCCGAATAAATGAAACTTCCCCGGGAGCAAAATGGTTTTCATCCTCCGCATTTGAGAACCAATGTCCTAAAGAGTTTCCACTCTGCTCGGAGTGTATAAAGGCCACCAAGCAGGAACACACACTTAGCTAGCTCGCTGGGCGACTTCGCCACGACTCAGTCGAACCCCGAAAGAATGGACCTCACGTTTTACCCTGCAATTTATTCACAGCATTTGGAAACTCGTCACACTATGGTTAGCTAGGCTAAGTGTGAATGCCACTTCACAATGTCTTTGATATTGGACGTATCTCTGGGCTGACGACCGTGATGAATCGACCGTGACTAGAAGTGGTTTAACAAAAAAGGTAGTTCTCTTTAAAAGGTAGTATTCCCCCCCCATCCTGATTTGATTCCTCCCATTACCTTCCTTGGTTACCTTTCCTTGGTGGTAGTTTCTGTCTGCTACTCCAGAGAAACAGTTACAAAACCGAAGTCCTCACTGCAAGGTCAGACAGACGGACTGGCTATCGGAGGTAGGGAGAGAGACAGAAAGAGACACAGAGGGAGAACGTGGGAGAGAGAAGGAAAGAGAAAGGTAGAGAGAGAGAGAGAGGGAAATGGAAAGAGAGGGAGGGAGATGAAGAGAGGGAAAGAGAAAGACAGAGTCAGGGACAGAGAAAGAGGGAGAGAGAGATGGAAAGAGAAGGAGAGGGAGAGATGAAGAGAGAGAGAGAGGGAGAAGGAGACGGAGAGAGTAAGAGAGAGACTGAGAGCGAGCGATGGAGAGAGAGAGAGACAGAGTGAGAGAGACAGTGGGAGAGATATGGAGGGGAGAGAGAGGGCCTGATTCACCACAAACAGCCATTCCTGCTCGTCACACTCTCTTTTGATTACATTGTGTTTCGATTGAGTCTCACGGTCCTCATGTATGTGCTCCACTCCCGGCTGACTGCATGAGAACCGTGAGACTCAATGGAAACGCAACGTAATCACAACACCGTGGGACAAGCAAAATAATTGCTAATTGCAGCTCTGAGGCTTTGTGCATTTATTAAAATCAAATTCAGAGTCAAACAAACAACCCTTGATCCAATCAAATCTAACCAGGCACAAACTTTGCATAAATCCTTCAAAATAAAAGTTTATCCGGGACCTCACTGAGAACAACAAACAGAGCCTGAGGAGCAGTATCTTATTTTGGCAGCGGGCCCCCCGCGACATTGTTAGCTCTTCCCTTTATCGCCCGGCCTCACCTGTGCCGAAGGTAGCCCCTGCTGAGGAAGGCACGCTCGTTTCCTGCGGACGAGCAGATGAAAGAAACCTTCCGTCGCATTCCTGCCTGTTGATTGGACCCCCGCAGTTCCCATGGGGACCAGGAACCTGCTATTGATTAACGGACCGGGAACCTACTTTTTAGCTGCTTTAAAGTGTCGAGATAAGGAGCGCCGCGGTAATGGCTCCTAAAAACCTACTTTTGTCAGGCGGCAGTCTTGGTGTGGACCAGTGGGGGGGGGTTCTTTGATTTGTGCGTTTGTGATTGGGTACGGAGCAGCACTTGAGATTACCTCAGGAGCCGGTCTCCACAGAGGAGGAAATGTGTTTCCCCCCCTAGTAAGAAGACCCCCCCCCCCCCCCCCCCCCCCCCAAGTGAGTACCAAGGTGTGGAGAGATACTGTCTGTACCCATTTCACAGGAACTTTGTTTGACGTCTTTTGATTCCTCTCCAAGGTTGAGTGGTACCGTTTGAACACACACAATGACGGTGTTGACATCTGATCTACGGTACATCAGACACACACGCAGACGCACACGCAGACGCACACAGGATCAGAGGGTTGCTTGTTTTTTTCCTCTCCAGCGGTAAATCCTTCAACATCCCAAACACTTTTGTAAATCTCAGCACCGGCCAGAAAGCGAACGCAGCCTTTGGAATATCGTCACGGTTAGATGTTTCATCAGAGGAGCGGTGATGTGAGCAAGGGTGCAGATCTCGTTAGGAATAAGGGAGTGGGGGACTGCAAACTTTTTCTTGGAGTATTCAAAGTTCAAAGTTCAAAAGCTTTATTTGTCCGACATGTTGCCATATTAGAAAATAGCCTTTGATTAAAGGCAGTCTGTTCTCTAATTGTGTGTATGTGGTAAATGTGGTATTCTCTGGAGGGGCCATCAATCTGACGTGTATCAAATTATCTGCTTTAACAGACCATTAATAGCTGCTTAAAATATATATTATATGACACTTTTAGACCATCACTATACGTATTTACCTATTTTACAGAGCAAAAAATGTAGCACTATTCATTCTCTGTATATAGGAATAGCGGTATAATGCGCCAATCATATATGCAACGGTTCAGACCACTGAGCAAGATACATAAACCAAACCATTAAAAAGTGTTGATTTAAAAGTCGAGTAAGCTTCTAATAAATATATATATTTTATATTAAGGGGGACAACTTCATGTTTGTGAGAAGTTGGAGGGGACATGAACCCACTGTCCCCCCTGGGAGCTGAGCCCATGGTTGGGTGAGCAGAACAGACGAGACAGAGAGAAGAAGAGAAGAGATGCTGACGAGGAGAACGAGGCCCAGGCGACAGGCTCCTCCTGATTAGGAAACTAGTTTCCACTCCCCATGTTTTCACAGCCTGTGACGCCACGGCTCCGGAGGGAAGGAATCAATTCTACTGTCTTCCTTCTGGGCAGAGGGACTGTTTACATTGAAGATGTTGTCATTTGTTTCCACTAATCAGTGTATTATTGCGGAGATGTTTAGTGACTCAATCCACTGTTGAGGATGGACAAAATGTTCAATTATATTTATTCTGTGTCAAACTAGTTTTTCTTTGATTGGGCCGACATTTTGGAAAATACTTCACATCTGTTTCCATCGTTTTTAATTTCCCGTTCTGACAGGTGGTCATCACTAGTAACGAGTCCTCACTAACGAGCGATGACATCGCTTTAAGATGATGGAGATACGCAGTAATTTCCAATAAGATAGCATCGCTGCCCCCTCAGAATCCCATGAGGGAGCTAATCCCGTTAGCGTGATTTCATTTTCTCCGTCCCACCTCACAACTCATGTCTATCCAAGAGTATTTAACCACATTAAACCCAAAGGACAAAGCCGGGAGGATGCTATCGAGTGGGTTTAAACTGATACAGACGGGTATTTCCATGGTTCCGGAGCAGTGCCACCGGTGAGGGATCAGGGATTGGACGTGAACCCGGGGCGTTCACGTTTCCTGTTGGCTGACTCATACGATGGCTCTGTTTTCCCACAGCTCCAGGCTTGGCGGTGGTTGGCGTCTGTTTTTGTTGTTGCGCAGCACATGGCCATAGAGACAGCTCGCCTGCAGCCGGATGACCCGTTGCAGCCCCGGAGATGAGGCTGCTAAGCTCTGCTTTAGTTTCCGAAAGGCGGCCAAACCAGCGTTTCCATTTTCCACAGCAACGGGCCAAGATAACTTTATTCTGGCTTCGTCGCCCCGGCAGGGCACGGGTTCAACATGGCAACACGGCCGCGATGGGAAAATAAAGTGTGGAAAATGTTATCTTTCGGTATTGTTATAATTCTATTTTACTGTAATGTCAGGTTTTACATTGGTTATTGAAGGCAAACCCAGCGAAAACTTATGTAACATGATAATTTATGCCTTGGTCCGAATGGAAAAGCGAGCTGTTCAGTGGTGTTAGAGTAGGAAGTGTCATGTTCTTCTGGCTGCTGATATCTGTGCTTCCAAACACAGTCTCTATTCCTCTCTGAATCACATTCTGGTGTCACTGCAAACTCCCACTGAAGCAAGCTATAAATATACCTTGAGTTAGGGCATATTTAGCTTCTGATATCTAATGTATACATTCCGATGTAGGTTATAAATATACCTTCAGTTGTAGCATATAGAACTTCTGATATAGATGATGTATTATGATACAGAATATATATTCTGATATAGACTTTATATTTTTGGGATATAGCATGAATACCTTCTGACACATTATAAGATATGTACGTATACCAACGGATATAGGATATACCCTCTGATATAGGACGGTTCTTTTTTTATGTCAATAACAAAGTTTCCTCTTCAAGATGTGTTGATGCCACACGATTGAGTCAGGGTTATCAACACCATGTGTCTCTGGAACCACCAATGATTTTCCCCACTTCTATCGATTGATTATATTAATTTACATTATTGACGTATGGGTAGGACGCATAGAAAAGGCGATAACCAGTCAGCAAACATGTCTTGGTCGTTTTTACTTACTGTAATGAGTCGTCCAAAAGGTCAGAGGTCGATTTATATGGATCGCCGGAGAATAAATACATAAAAAATTAAAACAAACATCATACAGCTATGTCGGAAATCTCCCTCTTGACTTTGTTGTTTCTACAGCACTCAAAGTTAAAGTGACAACATCGCTCACCGGTCGCGGTAAACAGTTTAACCTTCAAGATCTACCGTAGGATCTTCGTGCGGACCTCGAACGGAAAAAAACAAAATAAACTAAAGCCCCCCTCCCTAAGTCACTTCCTTTCCTCGGAGGACTGGTGGGGTGTCCTGGCCGAGCATGTGTTGTGTCAAGGCGGGTGATGAGAGCGCTGTTCCCCAGTGTAAGCTCTGAGGAACACCGCCTGTCCCGGCCCGGTGTGAGGGAGCATCTGTTTGGACCTGAAGGAAGACTCACGCCCTTGAGAGACGCTGCACAGCCTGAGAAGACACGACCGGGAGGCCTAATACTGAGCACCTGGGAAAATGAGCTTTTACAGGGCTTTTGTGTGACCGGGGACTCGAGATGCAAACGTGCTGTGGTTCTTGGAGCAATCTGGTGTCGTTACACAGATTTGTAATGGTAACTGCAGAGAAATGTGTACCAAAATACAAATGTAAACTCACTAAATAAATATAATCGAATGACTCATTTGTACTATATACAGTTTATTATAATAATACAACCCTATTACTACTATAACTGCCACTACAATACATTTATACCATCTATGTCTCAATACTACGCAACTGCTACAACTGCAAAAATACTACTACTAATACTATTAACGCTACTACTACTACTACTACTACTATACTAACTGTTTACTACTACAGCTGCTACTACTACTACTACTATTAACGCTACTACTACTAGAATTACTACTATACTAACTGTTTACTACTACTACTATACTAACTGTTTATTACTACAGCTGCTACTACTACTACTAATACTATTACCGCTAATACTACTAGTATTACTACTATACTAACTGTTTACTACTACTACTACTATACTAACTGTTTACTACTACAGCTGCTACTACTACTACTAATACTGTTACCGCTACTACTACTAGTATTACTACTATACTAACTGTTTACTACTACAGCTGCTACTACTACTACTAATACTATTACCGCTAATACTACTCGTATTACTACTATACTAGCTGTTTACTACTACAGCTGCTACTACTACTACTAATACTATTACTGCTACTACTACTAGTATTACTACTATACTAACTGTTTACTACTGCTACTAGTATTACTACTATACTAACTGTTTACTACTACAGCTGCTACTACTACTACTAATACTATTACCGCTACTACTACTAGTATTACTACTATACTAACTGTTTACTACTACTACTAGTATTACTACTATACTAACTGTTTACTACTACAGCTGCTACTACTACTACTAATACTACTACTACAGGTTTTACCCCATGCCGCCTCCCTCCACTCTCACGTCTACACCAGATGATTATGCGGCTCTGTCCCCAACACCTCAGCAGCACCTCTCACCACATCTGTCCTCCGTGCGAGCACACAGATGTGGAGTCGATTATGCCCGCCCCCCCACCTCTTTTCCGACTGCAAAGAAAGAAAGCATTGAGTTCCAGGCAGCCCCTGCCTCCACTGAACGCCCCCCTCCCCCCCTCCATGGTGCAGAACGGGGCTCTCAGGCAGCCTACCTCTCTGGCCAGCCCCTGACTACACTGCCTGAGTGTTCACAGTTCTCCTTCGCAAATGAAGAAGGGAACAGCCTGGGCATTAGCTCTCTGTGCTCGAAAATAACAACAGCCCCCCCCCACCACCCCCTCTCTCTCCCGTTGCATTGTTTTCCTTTTTATTTGTTCTGTTAAATTGTGGATGTAACTGCACTGGGAAAAACTGTGGAAAGTTGGAATCAGGTAAGTTTTAGTTTTTAGTTTTATTTGTTTTGGCTTATTGCAGCTGTGAAAGTGTGATAATCGCTAAGGGTTTTTTTACAACGCAATCAATACTAAAACGCATTTCCATGGTGTTAAAGTGAGTTCATAAGCTGATGACAGATTCTGATTTATAAATTATTCTGTGTGGGTATGTGTGTGCTTGAGTATGTTTTTATTTATGCAAGATAGTGTGTGTGTGTGTGTGTGTGTGTGTGTGTGTGTGTGTGTGTGTGTGTGTGTGAGTGTGTGTATGTGTGTGTGTGTGTGTGTGTGTGTGCATGTTTGCATGTGAATTTGTGTGTGTGTTTGTGTGTGTGTCTGTGTATGTGTAGTGGGGCCCCTGTCTGTGTGTGTTTGTGTGTGTGTGTGTGTGTATGCACGATAACATGCATACATGTGTGTGTGTGGTGTGCACGCCTGTGTGCGTGCCTGTCTCCCTGGATCTCGTCACCCCCTGTCTTGACACTACCATTATGCACTTCAAACATAATTCCCCCACTTAAACCCTAATTGACCCTGCGAGCCTCCCTCCCCTTTGTTCCGGGGGGCCTTGTTGTCATGGCTACAGTGGATCTGAGGGTGTGCACCTGGGTTGTGCACCTGGTGGGGTTAAGGTACGTGACGAGGCCAGGGAGGGGGCGGGGGGGGGGCAGGGCCCACGACCATGACCTGCGTCACGCGATTGAAGCCCTCCGACAGGGCCTTATTTATAGAACACAGTTGTTGTTGTTGTTGTTGTTGTTGTCTTTATCATGTTTGTCCTACTGAGCTCTGATTGGTGGAGATATGAACGGAAACCAACCGTTTTAATTTGATCAACTTAATTATGTTGTACGGACCTGGAGGGCATTTACCAGATGCTGCTTGTCTTCGGCACCAGTTCTCCTGGGCATTAGACTTCAAAGAACCTTACATTTCGTATTCCTAAAAAGGTTTCAAAAGTATGTTTTTGGTTCATATTTTATGCAACAATAAATACGCATATTCGATATTTATTTAAACCATACACCACTTTGCTAACAAAAGATTTCCCAAGCCTACAATTTTTACACTTTCTTCTCGGTAAAATAAACACACTGAGCCAAATGCTCCATTCAGAGACGATCCAACGGTCACTTGCTTGGTGCTCTGAGAGAGACAGCAAGAGTGGAGGCTTGTTGCCTTATGTGGACAGGCTCGGACACACTGAGGGGACAGCACTATTACCACGACGGAGCCAGTGGAAGCCAAAACATCCCCACACAGGCAGACTTAGGACAGACAGGGGACGACTCATTCACCGTAATAACAGTGCCCTTTTCAGAAAGCCACAAGGAGACAGAGACGAGGAGAATGATGCAGACATTTTCCAAAGACAAAGACGTCTGCTTATGCCAATTTTAGGTGAAGCCTGGCAGGGCTGAGAGAGAGAGAGAGAGAGAGAGAGAGAGAGAGAGAGAGAGAGAGAGAGAGAGAGAGAGAGAGAGAGAGAGAGAGAGAGAGAGAGAGAGAAAGAGAGAGGGAGAGAGAGAGAGAGAGAGAGGAGGGAGAGAGAGAAAGAGAGAGAGAGAGAGAGAGAGAGAGAGAGAGAGAGAAGAGAGAGAGAGAGAGAGAGAAAGAGAGAGGGAGAGAGAGAAAGGGGGGGAGTGACAGAGAGAGATTGTTGAAATAAACTTGTGCCTTTTACTGCTGCCATTATTATTATTATCGAACACAGATGCTTTCGTTTCAAACCTTTCCATTCTCTATTTGTTCATATTTTGTTATTTTGCATGTGAAACAATTTAGCAAAACTAAATACTTCATGGTTTGAAATCCAATTAACTTCCACTTATATTGCAATAAAGTGTCCTTGCTACTTTGCCAATTCTCGAGGGGCTCTTAAAGGAATGGTTAACCATAAATAAACAGTCACAGTATTGTCAACAGGTGATCTCATGGTAGATCCAGCTTCAGCTTGTTTATCGCCTTTGCAAAGTCCCTCTCGATGCGAGCAACAGGATCACGCAACCATTCTACAGCAATGTGGACACAGTATATCTACATAACAGATTGGCTTGTTAGCTTGCTAGCTAGCTAACCAACAGTGTGTTGTGTAGGGGGCCTACCTTGTCTGGGAGTCTGTGGTGGAGCAGAAAGTCAGACGTGTGCGTCGTAGTGTAGCTGTAGATGTGTGTGGAGAGAGCAGTTAGTTTAGGAGAGCTTCGTTCATTCTATAGGTCATTAAGGGTTCTGACTATAAATTAAAATCTTTTGAGATACACAGATGGACCAAAAGCCCTGTGTCAGCCCCTTTGGTTTCATATCCTGCTGCTCAGGGAACTTAAAATGTTTAAATTATCCTGCCACTGTAATACAACACATAATTCTATCGTTATCTACCAGTTATGTGTATTATATGATATATAAATATATAAATCATCTGCGTACAATGTTAAGCTGATTATGAAAAATGTCTGCCAAGAGATTATGTATTATAAAAAATACATTTTGTGGCTTAGCTGTGTCTGCAAGTAATGAAGTAAGTAAGTGACTTTTACAAGCTAATTATTTTTACAAGGTTCCTGAGGTCACGAGTCAGTTGTTAGAAATAGAAAGACTGGGAGTAGCCGACAGTTGCTTGATTTTTATGACTTCAGGACACAGCATGGCATCTATAAATAAACAGAGTCTGCTTACAGAGTCTGTCCAATTAACACACGACCACTGGCATTTGTGCATGCACATCCGCGTCCCTTTGGTGCACCGCTGAAGGATAGCTTTCAGCGGGTACGAGAACGAGCGGGTGGTTTTGCAGTTCAGCTGTGAAAGGGATCTGACTCGGTGACTTCAGTCAGGAGGACTGAGGAGAAAAAACCATAAAAATGGAGCTAAACTGCCAAACATATTCTCTGGTTATGTGGCTGAGGTCAGTCTTTGTGTCTGAGTACTGTTCCAGATGTCGGCTACCACTAATGAGGACGGATGGTGGACGGACGAGCAGCGACAGGAAACCGTTGGAGTGCGTTTGCTTTTTTGACTGTTATGACAAGATGGCTGCTGACTAAAAAAACACGTTTACGTTCAGTGCACAGAATTTCAACAAAGGCCTCTCCGCCTCCAAAAAAAATGGTGGCAACATCGGATTATGCCAATTTCTCCACAATTGAATCCGATTCCGTGTCCAAGAATCCCTTCTGATTCGATGCACATTTAGAAGGATTATAGAAATGTTGGACTGGAGCCATCCAAGATAGCACCGTCATCAAGGACTAGAATAGATGAGCCAAAGTGAAATTCACTGCTTCCCTCTCTCGTTTGTGGAAATTGCTTCTCAGAGAAAGAGAAACTGTTCTCATTTGCAAGATAAAGGTGCACGGTACAAACGGGCCAACGCCAACCCATTCATCTGTTCATCATTGTTTGATTGTTCAGTTCCACCTGCTATTGAAGGAGCCATTGTGTTTTTGTTCAATGCCTTTCTTTGAACTTTGAATAAGGGAGCCTCTACATTTTGAATGGGTCTGCTGTTGTTTGTTATGTGCGGTAACCAGGTAACAAGTACCTGCAGTAACAAGTTAACAAGTACCTGTAGTAACAAGTACCTGTTGTAACAAGGTAACAAGTACCTGTTGTAACAAGGTAACAAGTACCTGTAGTAACACAGTAACAAGTACTTGTAGTAACAAGGTAACAAGTACCTGTTGTAACAAGGTAACAAGTACCTTTAGTAACATAGTAACAAGTACCTGTAGTAACAAGGTAACAAGTACCTGTGGTAACAAGGTAAAAAGTACCATTACTAACAAGGTAACAAGTACCTGTAGTAACAAGGTAACAAGTACCTGTAGTAACAAGGTAACAAGTACCATTAGTGACAAGGTAACAACTACCTGTAGTAACAAGTACTCTAAGTAACACAATAACAGGTACCTGTAGTAACAAGTACTCTAAGTAACACAATAACAGGTACCTGTAGTA